>NW_027181992.1:40596586-41196586 GCF_029961685.1 Aristolochia californica | reverse complement strand
TTACAAAGCTTGTGTGACCTTAATCTCTCTTTCCCTTTAAGTTATTTAGAAATCTCTCACCAAATCTGAGGCTAAAAACTTTTCACAGCTTTTTTCTCAAAACTGAACCAATCAGCAATGGTGAGGACCAAGATTTTAACAAAGAAGAAGACTCCATCCAAGGAACCTGAGATATGTGAGGAAATGACCAATTGGAGGGAACATTTCCAAACACAACTTCAAAGAAGTATTTTCAACACTTCTCCTCAAAGTGTATTTTTGAGCCTAGTAAAATAGATATCTCCTTTTGCAAATCAGAGATTCTTGATTTTGAAAGGAATTTTAGGCCTTACATGGGAATATTGGAAAGTCAAGAAAACATTTAACCTCCTTTAGTAAAACTCTTCTACACTAACCTTGAGGTGGAAGTGCTTTCCCCATGTAACTTAAGGCTCACAACCTATGTCAAGAAGATGAACATCTCAAAGACCAATGAGCTTAGTGCATGGCTTGGGATGATGTACATGGGATTAGCAAGATTCATCAAGGAGAGTTGGCCTATGGATCTCCATAGTGTGTGCCCTCAAAACATCCAAGATGCCCTCCAATTGATATTTTTTCAGACTTGTGGAAGCTCCTATGAAGTAAAGATCAAAGACTTATGGAGCATCGTGTCTGCATGGAGATTGTGACACACTTCCTCAATCTGAAGAAAGACACGTTCTGTCACCTCACCACCACATATATCTTCTAGGTTTGAGCAATCATAAAAAGGTAAACCTGGATTATGCTTGCTTTATGGTAAGTTGTATGATGGATATCGCCACCAATTCTAGAGTCGATGACCTTCCATTTTCCAAAGAGCTCACTATTATCCTCTATCAAAGCGATGTGAACCTATCGGATAAGGTCGATGGACATCACAAAGAAGATGTCCATAGGAGAAACTAAAGTGGGCAAATTTGGATTTTCCAAATGGAGAGGACAATGAATTCAAAAGGAGAAGATCCTAGAGAAATCTACCCCACAGGTAGCAGCCTCAGAAGATGAGCTTAGCCCTGAGCCTCCAGTAAAGAGGCACCACACAAAAGAAGGGAACTCAACCTCCATCGATTGTCTTTATAGCATTAGATGCAATTGTTGATGATGAAGTGGCAACTCAAGCAACTATCGAATTGAAGGCTGGACAGTAGAGGATAGAGCACCTCCTCGAGATCATCCTCAACTATCTCCCACCTCCAACTCAGTCATTTTGGATACAACCACCTATTTGACTCCTAGTGTAGACTTTTTTATGCTATACTTGTATGTCCTTATTTCAATGCTTTGTAAACACTTTTTTTTTTGCAAAGAATGAAAATCTTATCTATCATACTACATTTGAGAAACTTTTTTGTTATGCCTTGCATGCTTCACTTATTATCTTTTTGAGTATGACAAAATGGGGGAGAAACATTGGGAACTTGGATCAAAAGACCTAGGCTCTAGAAAGTTTACAAATCTTATGCTTAGAAGGATTAAATCACACCATGCAAAGATTAAGGGGGAGCTTAAGCTGAATTTGAACAAATAATTTTTAACTCCAAACTTAGGGAAGTGTATATTTCTATTTTTTTAGAGCTAGGTTTTGCCATCATCAAAAAGGGGAGATTGTTGACCGTAGAATGACTCCCTTGTTGCTTTTAATGATAGCAAAACCTAATTGATCTAACAACTTGAAAATCTAAATATTTCACATACATCACCTTCAATAGTAAAGTCATCTCAAGGTTTAAAGCTTCAAGCCAAACTCAAGACCTCAAGCACCATTGAAGAATGTCTCTTGAATAAGCACTCTTGAAGAAGATAATGAGAAAACTAGAGTTCAAATGTAAAAGTCAAAATATCAAACTTAGTCACTTATGTAAGAGAGTATTCTAAACTCCTTTTTTTTATTACAAATGTGGAATAAGAGCTTTTGGTCATAATTTACGCTTGAAATTATTTAAGAACATTATAAACATCATTTATAGCATAGTAGAGCACTTAGATAAAAATAATCTCATGCTTTAAAAGTCAACATTGTTGAACTGGCATTGGAATGATCGATCAACCACTAGTAATGATCGATCATCACGAATTGTGCAGGCTAGAAATATAAAGCATGATCGATCAACCATAGTCGATTGATCGATCATCCAAAACATGGCCATTTCATGCTATAATGCATGATCGATCATCCCACTTGGATTGATCGGTTATTTCTTCCCATGTAAGCAAATTTCACTTGGAATGATGGATCATCCCACTTGATTGACCGATCAGATAGAACCTTTCCAGTAAGGGACTTCAAGCATGATCAATCATAGGAAATTCAATGATCGATTATACATGTATTGCATAGCCATATGGAATTTTGATTGATCAATCATCCACTAGTAATGATAGATCAACTTAAGTTTTATAGACCAACGGTATAATATTGATCGATCAGTTCATCAAACAATGTCATGGAGTGACAGAAAAATAGTCATTATGATTGATTGATCAATCAATGAATTTTTATAGATCAATCAATCAAAGTATTAACTTTTTTAAATAGTAAAATAATAGCTAGTTTGTGTAGGGTAAGCTATAAATATCCTCACCAAACCGTGTATAGAGAGGTGAATGAGCATTTATTGGTAAATACTTAAGCCATTATTCTCTATCTTGTAAATTTCCTTTGGAAGTACTTTTGAGTGAAAGAGTGATCCTCACACTTTTGAAAAATCTCTTTTCTCTTTCATTGATCCTTATATTCATAGGGTCCTAGCTCCTTCATCATTTCTCATTGTGCTGCAAAGGAAGAGAAAGTTGGAATCTCTCAAGGAGAAGTACCTTTCCAAGTAAGGGTGTATTTTTACCTTTTTTTTACTTGTATTTGTGAAAGGTTCATCTAGAACCTATATGTTCTAGATAGAAAGGCCTGGCTAGAGCTAGAATCTAGTAGAAATCTCTTTGGGAGATTTGCTTTGTACAAATCATGCATAGAGCTACATGTGGCCTGTTATGCCCCATTTCCATGGATCGATCCACCCGACGATCTTCTCTCAGGTCCTGATTGGAATACGTTTGAGAAGATGGGTTGAAGTTCTTGTAATTCCGGATCGGATACAAGGGCTAGTAGGCGGGTACCAACTGAACCTATAGGGAGACATGGAGAGGAAAATGGAGATGGTGAGGGATGAGAAACTCGGGATGAAGAAGGTGAAGAGGCGTTGGGTGATGAGAGCTCGTGAGGAAGAAGATGAAGAAGGTGAAGAGACGTGAGGATAACCAAGCTCGTGAGGAAGAAGATGAAGAAGGTGAAGAGACGTGAGGATAACCAAGCTCATGAGGAAGAAGATGAAGAAGGTGAAGAGATGTGAGGATAACCAAGCTTTGAAGGAAGCTTGCACCTAGACCTCGTTGGGAGAGAGAGAATCCGATCTTAGGCCTCGTGAGAGAGAGAACCCAACCTCATTTACTATGCTCAATGCTTAATTTCCATTCAAATGATGCCCCTATAAATAATAGGAATGCCCCCTTACACAGGCAACGCAAACCCAAGTTCTGAATGAAATTACATAAATGCCACCTAAGAGAACATTCAGAAAATTACCTAAATTTATCCTCTACGTCTACCTGCTACTCTAGCCATAACATTGCTCCCCTCCCGGAGAATGAGCTTGCCCTCAAGCTCGAAGGTAGGTGTGCTTGTTCGTGCCGATGTCTGGATCCAAGCACAAAGTGTCAACCGCGGTGGCTATGTCAGCCCACTGGACTATAAAAGTAGAGCATCGCTGTATCCAACGAGCCGGCAACACAAAAGCTAGAGATGGCAGCATATGATGGACTGTGTAGAGAATCCCTGCGAGCGTCGCCAATGAAAATGAGATGATGACCAGCTTACTGAATTCTGGAGGGTTGGAAATAATTATACCCAGGATGTAAGTCATCAAAATCCAGCAGGGAGTGAAGGGAGTTTTGGACTCTGCCCACAACACATCGATTGAATTCAAGGACTAAATCCCCCCAAAAGCACCACTGAGGCCATATAGACCCTAGTCTCGTTCTCAGGCTTGAGCTATGAGAATGCAGGACTGGGTATAGAAATGTTGCACTTATCCCTACAACAGCACTTACACCTCGAGCTATTCCAATAACATAGGCAGGTAGCTTTTTCCATTCTAAAGTAGCTGTCATCAATACCCCAAAACAGAGAACTGTAAACTATAGTAGAGCCAAAGCCACTCCTAGAAGCATGACTTCTTGCTTTTAGACAATCCATGCATCCATACAAAAATATTTTGTGATCAAACAAGTTACTTTTCTAACATACCCATTTGTCGATGATGATGAAATTGTCGCAGAATAAAGCAAGTCCTTTTCCTAAGGAATTAAAGAACTCTCCCATGTGGCATGAGATGCAAGTTCCCAAGTCCTTTGGCTGGTTTTACTCAAGGCTGAATATCCATTATATACAGAAAGCAGAAGCCAATATTGTAGCCAAATAGATAGTGTTCCAAAGAGCCAGGATTTCAGAAGCCAATATTGAAGCCTTGAGGGAGATAAAACTAACGATCAATCCAATAAATACATGAGCCCTTAAATTGCATATGAGATTAATCCATCTAATAGTGGAGTTCATTTTTGTTAGGACGTCGTGAGGTGTTCCACTTGAGATCACAACCACCCATTCCCTTTCAATCATAATGGTGCCAGCCATACTTGAAAGAACAACAGTTGCTCTAGTCAGATTGGTTAAGATGAAAAGAAAAATAAATGCTGAGAAAGTTGTTGACTTCAAGATGTGATAGAACAGAAGCAAAAAGACAGATAATCCAGCCACCCCAAAGGATATATTTTGCGTCAACAGCCATGCTCGACGAACCTGAATGTATGTAAATCGGTCTATGCATCTGCCAACAATTGGACCCAATAATGCAACAGATGTGGCTTCAATGACACCATAAACAGCAGCAAAGATCAAAGAGTTCGGCCAGACATTAATCCTATATAAAATTACTGCAAATTCCCACCTTCTAATTTGGGGACTAGCAACCTTGAATTGAAGGTCGTGTACAGCACCACGAACAGGGGCCTCATCTTGTTGAAGCCATTTTAATTCGAAATCAATTGTGTGAGACCTCTCTTCTGCTGCCACGGTCACAATTTCAACTTCGAAATCGAAAGCTCTGGGTTTTGGGGGTGGCGCACTATCGTCTTTCTGTGTCCGGTGGTGAACCTCAGCAAACTGGTGCTGAAGTGTCGAAAGTGGCTGGTGCGCGTCGATCCGTTCCAGCCAAATTTGTGGCCCATAAGCTGCCAAATCATCCAGTGTCGTGGGTTGCATCGCCGGTGGAAGTGGGATGGCGCTCTGTGAAACAAGGGTTGTAGATTATCCCTCCTAGGTCCACCAAATGTTGTGGCCCCCGCCTGATTTCGAAAATTTAGGAAGCTTTTCCAAGACAGAGAATGCCGGGATTTCAGTCGACTTTGGATTGGGAAGATGCATGGCGTCCAGTGAGAAAGTGTTTGACGGCAAATCCCCCTCCTATTTTGGAATATCAGAGTCCCCAATTTTGGATGTCGCCTGTTAGGTTCCTCACGAGCCATGGATCTTGTCACCCTCCTCTCTTCTCTTCCTTCCATTACCTTGCTTGACGTTGAGATGGAATGAGGGAATGATGGAGATTGAATTTCAGAAAGGAGAATTTCGGAAAATAATTGGGGAAAAACGGGAGAGAGCTTGAAGAAGCTCTTGACCTGTTTATCTAATTTACTCTAGCTAAAGTAGACACAATTACTCCCTCTCATTACCCTAGCCGTCCCCTTAAATAGGGTTGAGGACATCCAAAACACTAAAGACCCCTTGGGTCAATGGTTCAAACCAATAAATGCTAAACCAACCCAAACCAAAGACAAAACCAAACCAAAAACAATTACATGGAAATTGAAAAACACATTCATTAATTCCTACGCCTGTTCATAACTCGTGATGCTATAGAGTCCTTATCATCCCCCCCCCCCCCCCCCCCCCCCCCCCCTTCCTGGAGAAAGAGCTTAGCTCGAAGGAAGGATATAAGAGTCGAAATACTCATAACGGCTCCCATGTGGTGTCGCTGGGGTCGACATCTGCCCACTGGACGAGAATTTCCCAATCACCTTGAATGTGGCGTGCCTTTACCACCTGAAATGGAATAGAGAGGACTCTGCCCTCATGTAGTGACGATAGTGGAGTGTGCAGTAGGGGCGAGTCACCCTGGAAGGGCTTCAATTGGGAGACGTGAAATACATTATGGATCTTTGATTCCTGTGGTAGCTGCAAGCGGTATGCCACGGGCCCAATTTTGTCCAACACCTGAAATCGACCATAATATTTTGGAGATAGCTTACGACGCTTGGATGAAGTCATAGACAGCTAGCGGTAGTGTTGAAGCTTTAACCACACATAGTCTCCAGGGAAATAAGATACCTCCCGGTGCTTCTTATCATAATAGCGTTTCACAGAGTGTTGGGCCTCCTGTAGATGAGTACATGCCTCAGTGAGCATAGCGTCTCTTTCAGCGAACGCTTGGTCCAAAGTGACGACTTTGGATGTCCCTGGTTCATATAGTAACAGACGAGGTGGATCTCTGCCATAAACGACCCTGAAAGGTGTAGTTCCCAGTGTTGTGTGGTAAGATGTGTTATAGAAAAATTCTGCCCAAGAAAGCCATTTCACCCACGGTCTAGGTGTGTCCCCCACAAAACAACGAAAATACATTTCAATCGTGCGATTGAAGACCTCTGTTTGTCCGTCCATTTGTGGGTGATATGCAGACGAAAATACAATTTGGGTGCCCTATAATTTGAATAATTCCTTCCAAAATATACTGGTAAAAATGGCATCCCTGTCATTGATAATGGATGAGGGAATTCCGTGTAATCGGACAATGTTGTCCATAAATAATTGAGCGACCTGAGCAGCAGATATGGATGCGCCAAAGCAATGAAGTGACCATATTTTGAAAATCGATCAACGACAACGAATATCACATATTTTCCTGATGAAACAGGAAGGCCAGCAATGAAGTCCATGGAAATGTCAGACCATATTTGAGACGGTAGTTGCAGAGGTTGCAGTAGGCCTGCCGGACTTAAAGATTCGGCCTTGTTTCGTTGACAAATCTGACAAGCAGCTACATAATCAGCAATTGTGCTCTTCATGCCCTTCCAGTAAAAGTCCCTACTGATTCGGAAATATGTTTTCTATCGACCCTCATGTGTGCTATCATGGATAGAGGACAGGATGGTGTGAAGAAGTGGGGACGTATGATGCATAAAGATCCTGTGTTTTTAGAGTATGAGACGATCCTGAATCGTCCAATGAGGAGTTGCTGTCCCCTGTTGAATATCCTGATATAATGACATGAGATCCAGATATTGATGTACTTCCTCACGAATAGAATGTAATATCAGTGAACGTGGGTGACTGATATCATAAACTTGTGCGGCTGAATTATCCCGACGTGATAAAGCATCAGCCCCCAAATTCGAACTACCTAGCTTATAGTGAACCGCAAAATCGAAGCCCATGAGTTTAGTTAACCAATGCTGCTGTGGGGATGTGGTGAGGCGTTGTTCAAGAAGATACTTGAGGCTGCAATGATCTGTACGAATGTGAAATGGTCGTCCCCAGAGATAAGGTCACCAATGTTGGACAGCCTTGGCAAACCCAATCAATTCCCTCTCGTATGCAGCTAACTTATGGTGGTGTTGTCCCAACTGACGGCCGAAATAAGCAATGGGGTGTCCCAATTGTTGTAACATTGCCCCTATACCTCCCCCGGATGCATCACATTGCACCACAAAGTCTCCCTCAAAATCTGGTAATTGTAGGACTGGCGCTGAGGCTAAGGCCTCCTTTAACAGGTGAAAGGCCTGTTCCGCTGAAGAAGACCAGCGGAAGGCATGTTTTTTGAGAAAATTGTTGAGTGGTGTTGCTATCTGGCCATAAGATTGGATAATTTTTTTGTAATATCCTGTTAGGCCCAAAAATCCCCTTAATGCTGTGATGGAGGTGGGAATTGGCCAATCTGTTACTGCTTGTATCTTGCTCTGATAAACTTTCACGCCCACAGGTGATATGACGTGGCCCAAATATGCCACCTCAGATGTACCCATAGAACATTTTGATTTATTCAAAACCAAATGATGAGAGCGTAGAATGGTAAATACTTGATGGAGGTGGTGGAGATGTTCTTCCCAATTTTTTCTATAGACCAGAATGTCATAAAAAAAGATTAACACATAGTTGCGCAGAAGTGATGAAAATACCTCATTCATGAGGGCCTGAAAGGTGGAGGGTGCATTGGAGAGACCGAAGGCCATGACGAGGAACTCGAATGACCGTGATGTGTACGAAACACAGTCTTCTCCACATCTGCCGGGTGAACTCTTATTTGATGATAGCCCGATTTCAAATCTAATTTGGTAAAAAATTTAGCACCATGTAACTCATCCGGCAACTCGTCCACGACTGGAATGGGAAACTTATCTTTAATTTTCTGCAAGTTGAGTTGCCTATGGTCAACACAAAACCTCTACGATTTATCATTTTTATGTACTAGTAACACTGGTGAGGAAAAAGGAGATCGACTAGGCTGGATCACGCCTTGAGCGAGCATATGCATGCACTGTCGTTCTATTTCATCTTCTGTATATGCGGGTAACGATAAGGCCGCACCACTACTGGATCAGTTCCCAACTTTAAACGAATGTGGTGATCACAGTGATGCACTGGTGGTAGACCCGTAGGGTCATTAAATAAATCCGCAAATGCTGTAAGGAGCTAACTGACCATCACCATTGTGTTGAAGCTGTAAAGTGTGAAGTGTGTTAGGGACCTGTGCCACAATACCTTGTAATGTAATCTGACCCTGTGGTGCTGTAAAGGTCATAGTCCGAGTCTGAAAGTCCCATAATATAGGTCCTAATAACTGAAGCCATTTGACCCCGAGCACCAAATCAAATCCAGCGAAGGGAATGACTAGTAAATCTGCCTGAAAGGAATGTCCCTCAATGGTGAAAGGGTTGTTTCCACATAAACCCACACTTGCAATTTTAGCCCCATTGGCCACTGAAACCGAGAGTCCCTTTTGTTGTTGAATTTCCAATCCCAATTGTTGCGCGGCTGGTTCACTGATAAAATTATGTGTGCTGCCCGAATCAACTAAAGCAAGTAGCATGAGATGATGTAACCTGGTCTTTACCTACATGGTATTAGAACTACGCAGGCCATGCATGGCATGGAGGGAGAGCTCTGGTTCTTGCTGTACGTCTTCAACAAATTCATTTTCAGGAAGCTCTTCTGAATCTTCTTCCAACAGTTCAATACTGAATAAGCGTTTACAGGTATGTCCTAGAAGGAATTGTTCGTCACAATTAAAACATAGGCCTTTGGCCATTCTAGCTTCCATTTCTTGTTTAGTCAAAAATTTGCGTGGCATAGTGTGTGGAGGCACATTGGTAGACTGATCTGCTCGGTTAGGGGCAAAGGACCCAAAACGTGGACCAAATGCAGTACCCTGTGTTCTGTTGTTCCAAAATGGTTTTCGGTGTAAAGACTCTTTTAGAACTCTCTGTTTGTGTTTCACAGCTCTGGCATAATTCATTGCTGAGTCCAAATCTGTCGGACCAAGTAATTCCACTTCCAATCTAACCACCTCTGTCAATCCAGCATTAAAAATATAAACATGTCGGTGAGGAGGAACAAATTCACTAGCTCGAGCCAACCTTTCTTGGAACGTTTTCTGGTAAACTTCTAAGGTGCCTGTCAGTTTATAGTTGATCAATTCCCCCACTGGGTTGCTGCTAGCTGGAGGTCCAAACCTCAACTGGCAAGCATGTTTAAAGTGCAGCCAATCCTGAGTGGAATGGACATTTCGGTAGTGATGGAACCACATGAGCGCTTCATCGAGCAGGTGGTAGGCGACCAAAGTAACCTTGTCCATTTCCACCGTTTGTTGATGATAGAAGATTTGTTCACATTTCGTGAACTACAGTAAGGGATCTTTAGAGCCATCATATGTAGGAAAGTTAAGTTTAAAGTACCTTGAAACCGTGGATGGTCCTTGTGTGTGAGTAGCCATGGGAACCAGTGGTTGCCGCAGGGGTGGATTTGGTGGTGGAGTGAATTGTTGTTGATGTACTGGTTGTTGTTGAAAATTGGTGGCTGGTGGTGGCGTTGGTGCTTGAAGTGCAGCAAGTTGTCGGATGACTGTTTGGAGAGATGATTCCAGTGTATGTAATGTATTATTGATTTGAGAAATTTCAGTACCTTGAAGAGTGGATCGTTGTCGAATTTTTGAAAGTACTTGACGTATGTCCTCTGGAGAAGAGGAATCACCGAGGGTGGACCTGTCTGATACCATGTTGTTAGGTTCCTCACGAGCCATAGATCTTGTCACCCTCCTCTCTTCTCTTCCTTCCATTACCTTGCTTGACGTTGAGATGGAATGAGGGAATGATGGAGATTGAATTTCAGAAAGGAGAATTTCGGAAAATAATTGGGGAAAAACGGGAGAGAGCTTGAAGGAGCTCTTGACCTGTTTATCTAATTTACTCTAGCTGAAGTAGACACAATTCCTCCCTCTCATTACCCTAGCCGTCCCCTTAAATAGGATTGAGGACGTCCAAAACACTAAAGACCCCTTCGGTCAATGCTTCAAACCAATAAATGCTAAACCAACCCAAACCAATGACAAAACCAAACCAAAAACAATTACATGGAAATTGAAAAACACATTCATTAATTCCTACGCCTGTTGGTAACTCATGATGCTATAGAGTCCATAACATCGCCACAGCTGGAGAGACAGAGCGCTCGCTGATTTTTGGCTTTGCCGATTTCTCTGATTTCGTTTCTGCGGTACGAGCAGAAATCCAAGCAATTTGTAAGTCAATTCGAAGATTGAATTGAAGCATAAGCTCCCTTATCTCCTTAATATCGGTGCGGATTGCGGTGAAGTTGTTCTGTGTTTCGATCTAAAATTCCACTAGTAGTGTGCAGCAATCATTTCGAGAAGATGAATCGTCGATGGTGGTCCGCTCTGATACTAGGTTGTTATGCCCCATTTCCATGGATTGATCCACCCGACGATCTTCTCTTGGGTTCCGATTGGAATATGTTTGAGAAGATGGGTTGAAGTTCTTGTAATTTGGGATCAGCTACAAGGGCTCGTAGGCAGGGTACCAACTGAACCCGTAGGGAGGAGAGGAAAATGGAGATGGTGAGGGATGAGGAACTCGGGATGAAGAAGGTGAAGAGGCGTTGGTGGATGAGAGCTCGTGAGGAAGAAGATGAAGAAGGAGAAGAGACGTGAGGATAACCAAGCTTTGAAGGAAGATTGCACCTGGACCTCATTGGGAGAGAGAGAATCCGATCTCAGGCCTCATGAGAGAGAGAACCCAATCTCATTTACTATGCTCAATGCTTACTTTCCATTCAAATGATGCCCCTATAAATAATAGGAACGCCCCCTTACACAGGCAACGCAAACCCAAGTTTTGAATGAAATTACATAAATGCCACCTAAGAGAACATTTAGAAAATTACCTAAATTATTTTCTACGTCTACCTACTACTCTAGTCATAACATGGCCAAAGAGAACCAGGATCTCTTTTGTAATTCTAACTATTAGATCTTTTTAAATAGTGGAATTTTTCCTAGCAAGAGTTCTTGGGTGGTGACTACTACTAGTGGAACATTGATAACAAA
Source organism: Aristolochia californica (assembly GCF_029961685.1). Lineage (NCBI taxonomy): Eukaryota > Viridiplantae > Streptophyta > Magnoliopsida > Piperales > Aristolochiaceae > Aristolochia > Aristolochia californica. Next base: position 41,184,842 of record NW_027181992.1, on the reverse strand, counting down.
AAATATTTTTTGTCCCTGTGGTGTGTACAAGTTAAACTATATCTTGACTTGTTCTTATGCAACATTTTAGTTACACGCACAATTTTTTTTTAATCTGATAATCTCAATTTTCACTCTCTTGAGAAGCCACCTTGGCCAAGGACATGGACCATGGACCATGTACCAGTTTCTAAGATGACTCATTTTATTCCCTGCACTAAAACTTCTAATGCTTTCAAAGTGGATCAACTTTTCTTCGATGAGATCATCAAGCTATATGGGCTTTTGTCATACCATTTTTTTCGATAGAGATGTCTTCTTTATGAGATTTTAAAAAAGAAAAAATCTATGACAATTAATGAGTACCTTAGTAAAGTTATCTACTACCTACCATCCCCAAACTGATGGCCAAACTGAAGTCTTTAACCGAAGCTTGGGAAACCTCCTTTGCTGCTTGTAGGAGAACACACCACCACACTTTGGATTTAATCCTCTCAACAACCTAATTTGCTTACAATAATTTTGTCAATAGATCTATAGGCATGAACCCATTTCAAGTCGTCCATGATTATCAGCCTAGGAAACCTTTGGATCTCATAACCATGTCTCTTCATGGCAGGATTTCAAAGTCCACCACAACATTTGAACGTAGGGTTCAGGACCTACATGCCAAAATCACTAAATGCTTCTAATAAAGTAATACCCAATACAAACTTTAGGCTATTAAATTCTAGGGTTTAATCATAGATAACTTGGTTTAAGAAGAAGAAGAATGAAGCAACAAAAGAAAGGAAGAAGATAAGGTGAGAAGATGAGAGCAAGGGCACGAGGTTTAGAAGAGGAGTGTAGGGTTTAGAAGAGAGCTCATTAATGAGCTTCTCCCCCTCTCCTTATTATTTGTATAAGTGGGGCTTGAATGCCCTAATACATAAGAAACAAAAAGAATACATAAACTTTTAACAAATTGTAGCTTATGTCACTCACTCTCATAATTACATAAAATACGACTCAAACTTCTTCAACACTTCCCCTCAAGCTAGAAAGAAAACATCAAATATTCCCAGCTTGGAGCAGGTATTTTTGAGTGACTTTGTTGTAATAGCCTTCATGATTTGAAGGTATATACTACATAGATATTATTTTGGCTTGAAGTTTTTCTCGTATAAAATGACAGTCTATCTCAATATGCTTTGTTCTGAAAAACTGGGTTGGCCGCAATATGGATAGCTACTTGATTGTCATAGTCAAGTTATATAAGCTTGGTTATCTGGAACCCAAGCTCAGTCATGAATGTTTTTAGCCATAACAGTTTTCTTACTACAAGTGTCAAAGCTCGATATTCTGCCTCCTCGCACGATCTGGCCACCACATTTTGTTTTTTTTTTTGCTTCCCCAAGTGACTAGATTGCCCCCAATAGTTGTGCAATAACATGAAGTGGGTTTCCTATCATCAAGCGGCCCAACCCAATTATCATCAGCAAAGAATTCAATTTCCTTTTGACTAACGCATTTATATAGTAGCCCTTGACTTGGATTTTTCTTTAGGTACCAAAGGATTTTTTCCAATGCTTCCTAATGTGATTGTTGTGGTTGATGCATATACTAACTAATAACACTGACTAAATAGGAAATATTTGGTCTTGTGACTGGTGAGATAGATCAGCTTCCCAACTAACAGTTGTAACCGACCAACATTAATATCACTACCTATTCCTACACACAACTTAACATTAGGCTCCATTGGTCTATCTATTGGCTTGCATCCAAGCATCCTAGTGTCCTTTAATAGATCAAGTACAGTTCTTTTGAATAGGATTATACCATGCTTGGACTAAAAACATCAATCCCAAGAGATTCTTAGTTTGGAACTTCTTATTAAGATCCTACTTAACCCATTGAATTCCAGTAAGATCACTACCTGTAATAACAATATCATCTACAAATACAACCATAAGAATGCTTTTACACCTCTTGAACCCAAGTTTTGTAACCACAGTGGTAAATTTACAAATTAAGCTCATAGAGATTGTTTCAACCAATAGATTACCTTATTTAGACGACATACTTTCTCCCCCTCAACCACATAAATAGGTGGTTGGCTTATGTAGACTTCCTTAGAGAGTATACCATTCAAGAAAGCATTCTTGACATCCAACTAATGTAACTCCCATTTAAAATTTTCTACTAGAGAAATAAAAACTCTAAAAAGTTCATCTTGGCAACAAGGGAAAAAGTTGCATCATAATCAATATCATAACATTGTGTATAAACTTTAGCAACTAACTGAGCCTTGTACCTAGTTGAAGAACCATCAGGATTATACTTGAGGGATAAGACCCATTTGCACCCAACAATCTTTTTTCTTGGTGGAAGAGTGGCCAAATGCCAAGTGGAATTATGGTACATAGCTTGAATCTCTTCATCTATGACAAATTCCCACCTTGGATAAATTAAAACCTCCTCATAGAAGGTAGGAATGGTGAAAGAAGACATTGAAGACAAAAAAGATGTACAACTCAAAGACAAACGGTGAGTGGAAACATAATGAGAGATAAGGTATGAGATGGATGGAGGTCCAACTGTAGTGAAGTTGGGCTCTTTGCATATAGCAATGGGCTTAATATCATAAGGAGGTTAATAAACTATTGGAGAGAAAGGAGGAGAACATACCTCATGATCATCTGAAGGCTCCACAAGTGACTAATCAATGGGTGTAGAGAGAGGGTCTTAAGAAGGCTGATCCCCTATCTGAAATCATAATCCACCAAAATAAGTGGCTTTGGCATCCTTGCAAATGATGGAAAACCAGGAGGAGGGCTAGCTGAAAAATAGGGTTGATGCTCAAGAAAGGAAACATCGACTGAGATAAACATTTTCTTCAAGGATGGAGAGTAACACACATAGCCTTTTTGGTTTTTGGAATATCCCAAGAAGATGCACTTAACAACCTGGGGAAATTTTTTTCTTTGGGGATTCCCAGAGTGATAAACAAAATATGTACAGTCAAATACCCAAGGCAGAAAAGCAAAAGCAACCGAATCAAGAAACAACTTTGCGAAAGGGGTGACACCTTTGAGCACATTTGAGCGCATATGGTTAAACAAGTAGTGAGCATTGCATAAGGCCAATAAAACTAGGGAACATTCATAGGAAACATAATAGTGCAACCAACTTCTACAAGGTGGTGATGTTTACTTTCTGATACACCATTCTGTTGAGGTGTATAAACACAAGATGATTGATGAATGATCCCTTTTTCTTGGAAAAAATTTGGAAGGTAGAGGAAAAATACTCTTTCATGTTGTCACATTGAAAGATTTTACCCTTGGTTTTAAATTGAAATTCCACTCTGTAGAATTTAGGACTCTTCATAATGATCTCGAGCCAAAGAGGGAGAGGAGAAGAAGAAGGTGAAGAAGAAGAGAAGAAGAGAGAAAGGAGAGAGAGTTTAGGGATCGACTTCCAAGAGAAGGGAGAGGAGAGTATAGACGAATTTGAGAAGAGAGGAGAGAACTTAATGCTCTACCTCTTAGCCAAGGGCTTCTATTTATAGTTTTTACAATGCCCTTAGGGCTACAACATTACAAGACAACAGACATAAATAGACAAGTAATTACATCTTCATGTCATCTTTATGAGAAGCCTTCTTATTTACAAATATGCCACCTATTGGATGTGTGGGCTTTTTTCCTTAGCCGTGTGGGATTGAGTCCATCTTCTAACACTCTGATAGATGCCAGATTCTGACATGAGAACTAGGTTAATTATAATAGAATAGCCCTTATAATTGTGTTATAGGTGGTTATTTATCGGTTTTCAAATGAAACGTGCATTTACTGAATTTGGCATTAATCACTGTCTATATTGCATATTTTTCTCTACTGAATTATATTTCATTGCTTTTAGGGTTTATTTCTTCCTGAAATGATTTTTATGGATTCAATTACGGAATTTCAGGAGAATTTGGTGGAGAAGGAGATATTTACCAAAATGCCATTAGTGAAAGAGGGAGATTTTTAAGGTAACAACGTTTTGAAGGAAAGAGGGGGAAAAAAAATAGGGGACCATCGACCGGAAGGGGGAGCTCGAGGATTGAAAATAGGGGAGAAACAAGGGAGGCCACCGACCGTTCGGAGGGAAGACCCGAGAGGGCTCCCTCCGAATGTCGTTCGTCACCGTCGACCACCCCCATCTTGCAACAAAGAACAGACCCGAAGAGAGCTTGAGAGAGTCTCCATCGTGGCGAGTTTGACACTGCCATTTTCTGCTCCCCAGGCCGAGAGGTGACCCGAGAGGGCTCCGTCTGCGCCGATTCCACATTCTGACCATCCTCTGGCTTCGATTACCCATTTTCGAAGCTATTCCGACTCCAACTGAGACTCGAGAGAGTCGTTCAGAGGATTTCGGCTCCATTCCGTCGTTTGCCGCACCACCTCCATCCGTGGGTTTCTATCCTTCTTCGCCGGCATCGTCTCTACCTCCGGCCACTCGCTCTTGCAACCCGAAGCCATTAATTTATAGAAATTGCAGCACCCGTGAGAATGAACCTTTGCTGCCCGAGCGAGAGGAAGGAGAAGGGGAGTAATCCGTCATTTTTTAATTTAATTTTCATATAGTTTGAACTTAGGTTTTGAATGTTTATTAAATTTGGTTTGAGAATTAATGTTTATCGAATATTTGTTTTTTGGATATTTGATTAAATTAGCTAATTAGGGTAGGATTGTAATTTAGGTTGGATTTTGGTATTTTAATCCGATTTCTATCTTTAACTTCATGCGCCCGAGAGGGGCTAGACGCAAGGATTGAGAAACCGGATTCGTGGTTACGTGGCGCTTGAGAGAGGCACGAATCACGGTAAAATCCAAAGTTGATAATTTTAGCATCATCACAATAGGAAATTGATTCTCTGCATTCTATTGTAATCTGATCTCTGTCATTAACTCTAGGTGCCCGAGAGGGGCTAGACGCAAGGATTGAGAATCCGTATTCGTGGTTACGTGGTGCTCGAGAGAGGCACAAATCACGATAAAATCCAGAGTTATCGTTTCCTGTTGTGTAAGTAGTTAATTAGATTATTGTTTGATAATTTAGGATATAATTAGTGTTTAGTTCAGATTAATTCATCATATTTGGTTAGGCTAATTGACTGAAGAATACACAAAATTTCGTCCTCCTTGTGCATATGACTCTCGCTTCCCGCTAGATTACATGAACGATTAGTACGCTTACGAGGTATAAAAGTCGATGTAATTAAATTTCACATCAAGTTTTTGGCGCCGTTGCCGGGGAGACACGTATTAAGTGTATTTATTTGTTCTCCATGGTCTTAGGTTAGGATTTAAAAAAAAAAAACATGTTTATGACTCTTATTGGGATGTCTCCATGTCGCCTAGTGTTTGGCAAAGCATGTCATCTACCTGTTGAGTTTGAGCATAGAGCTTATTGGGCCATTAAGGTTTTGAATTTTGATTTGGCTCAAGTGGGTGAGGAGAGGAAATTGCAATTTAATGAGTGGGAGGAGATACGTCATGATGCTCATGAGACTGCCAAACTGTGTAAGGAGCGAACAAAACTTTTACATGATAAATCTATTTTTCGCAAATCTTTTACTGTTGGGCGGAATGTTTTACTTCATAACTCATGATTGCATTTGTTTCTAGTGACGTTGAGATCCAGGTGGTCAATGGGTCGGTCTTCAACGTTAACGGTCAGCGACTCAAACGTATCTTGAGAATGTCCCCACACCGGAGGAGGTGATGGTGATTTTCTTGGAGGAACCTGTCCATTCATCTTGACTGCATCAGAGTCTTGCTTACTACTATAAACTTAGCACATTATGGGCAATCCCCACGTATCTATCCCTTTGTACATTACAGTTTTTATTTTTGGCTTATTCATTCTTATTGGGATAACCTTTGGTGTACTCTGGTCTTGATTGATTAGAGGTCCCCCGACGATGCTGGCCCCGTCATGGACTCGGGGTACTCTCTTGCCGGCTGAGAGCTTAAATGGTTCTGGTAGTCGATGACTAGACTTTTGGTCCCTAGTTTGAGAGGTCTATACTCAAAAAATCGTTCTGGGATTGACCAGTTCGATCTTGAAGTATTGAATGAAAACCTTATGGCGAGTAACTCAAGGACTTGTGTTCAGTGTGTGATTCCTGCTGCCTTCAGTGGCCAGTCACACGGAGATTTCTTCAAAGTGTGATGTGGGACAGTGGTTTCATCTACGGATGATTACCTACGGGTATAGCTGATACGAGTAAACCTTCTTCGAGGGAGTCTATGTATCATTCCTGGGGATCTTTATTGACTCTTCGGTATTATTGTTGATGACCAAACACATATGGTCCCACCTATGGATTTAGGAGCCCTGAGGGAGCTTAACCCTTACTCTGCTGGAGTATAACTAGCTAAGTTGTGAGTCAACTGGAGTAGTAGCTACTAGACAAGAAGACTGGCACCAAAATCGACGTTAAGGCCAGCAATAAATCGTCTAGTAAATCAGATATTTTAGTGATTGTTAGTTGGTTTGCTTGATGATGTGTCATGCTCTAGGTTTGGGGGTGTTTGCCGATATCTCTTTTCCTTGCGCTGTTTTGGCTTTCCTTTACTTCTTGTGTGCCAATGGAGCATGTGGTTTCCATGAGTTTTATTATTCTTTAGCTGTTATTCCTTTTTGTAGTCATTCTGGTGTTTTAATTTTTCCCCATTGAGGACAATGTCAGGTTTAGGTTTGGGGGAAAACGGCTCTTTTATGTCTCAGCAATGAATTTCTTTTGATTTTTGTTCGTAGTTTTCAAATTACTCCTCTTAGTATGTGGTTAAATTAAGTAGAGTTAAAATAAGTTGCTCAAATATGTTTCAAATTTTTTTGTAAAACTGTGTAGAATATGCCTATTAGAAATCTGATATCATTTGTTGTGATCCATGAGAATTCAATGGGATAACTTACTATTGCATTAGACTTGGAACTTAGTTGCAAAAGAGAACATGTAAAACTAGTGTTGATCTATGTTAGTCTGAATAGTCTTGTATGCCTATTTGAACTCATTCTTTTTTATATCTCAGTGAAATTTCTTGTTGTAATGTATGAATGCAAATGGAAATGCTCTTGCTTGCAAAAGACAGATAACCTCAGAAACAGCCTGGCCAAACCCAGGGACATGCACCGGAATAGTCTGTTACTTAAAAATAAGTGCATGTGCAGTGAAGACGAATACAAAATGGTGGTAATACCAAAAGTATTCAGTGAAACAAAAATTACGCTAGTAATAGCAAAAATGTGCTGGTAATAGCGAAAAATGGGTTTAAATCTGGAAGCAATGAGTTTCCTTAACTTTGATGATGAATTGTAAGTTGAAAGACGTTGCAGGTCAAGATTGAAATTTGTATACTTCTTTTGTGAGATTGTCAGACAACATGCATACTCTACTATTTTCCCTTAATTGTGATGTGACCAGGATTTTATTGTTATTTGTTGCCTATTTGTTCTGTTGAAGTAATTGCTTATAGGTCACATTGGTTCAGGTGGAGTAACAATGAGTGTATTTGGATTGATAATGTGCTATATTTTACACAGGTTTTCAAATTGAGCAGGGTTTCAAATGATTTTCAGATATTTTAAGATACTAAGTGTTAGTCATATGCTAATGAGTAAATTTTTTCAGTTTTCTTTTTATATTGTTGATTTAGATAAATTTTGTGGGTAAATTCCATGCAAACCCTCACGAGACACAACTCGTCCACTACCGTCAAGTAGAGGTTTAACAGCTTGTTGCATACGCTAAATGCAATCGTGTTCCCTACGAAAGTGGTATTTTGTTTTCCTAGGCTTAATTTTGGTTCCATTGCTGTTTTGCTAGGGACTAGCAAAGATTTAGGTTTGGGGGTGTGATAGATGCCAGATTCTGACATGAGAACTAGGTTAATTATAATAGAATAGCCCTTATAATTGTGTTATAGGTGGTTATTTATCGGTTTTTAAATTAAACGTGCATTTATTGAATTTGGCATTAATCACTGTCTATATTGCATATTTTTCTCTCCTGAATTATATTTCCTTACTTTTAGGGTTTATTTCTTCCTGAAATGATTTTTATGGATTCAATTATGGAATTTCAAGAGAATTTTGGTGGAGAAGGAGATATTTACCAAAATGCCATTAGTGAAAGAGGGAGATTTTTAGGGTAACAGCATTTTGAAGGAAAGAGGGGGAAAAAAAACAGGGGACCGTCGACCGGGAGGGGGAGCTCGAGGACCGAAAATAGGGGAGAAACAGGGAGGTCGTCAACCGTTCGGAGGGAAAACCTGAGAGGGCTCCCTCCGAACGCCATTCGTCACCTTCGACCACCCCCATCCCGCAACGGTGAACAGACCCGAGGAGAGCTCGAGAGAGTCTCCGTCACGTCGAGTTCGATGCTGCCATTTTCTGCTCACCAAGCCGAGAGGTGACCTGAGAGGGCTCCGTTGACGCTGATTCCGCATTCCGACCATCCTCCGGCGTCGATTACCCATTTCCGAAGCTATTCCGACTCCGACCGAGACTCGAGAGAGCCGGTCAGAGGATTTCGGCTCCATTCCATCGTCCGTCGCACCACCTCCATCTGTGGGTTTCTAGCCTTCTTCGCCGGCGTCGTCTCTACCTCTAGCAACTCGCTCTTGCAATCCGAAGCCATCAATTTCTGGAAATTGCAACACCCGTGAGAACAAACCTTTGCTGCCCGAGCGAGAGAAAGAAGAAGGGGAGTAATCCATCATTTTGTAATTTAATTTTCCTATAGTTTGAACTTAGGTTTCGAATGTTTATTAAATTTGATTTGAGAATTAATGGTTATCAAATATTTATTTTTTGAATATTTGATTAAATTAGCTAATTAGGGTAGGATTGTAATTTAGGTTGAATTTTGGTTTTTTAATCCGATTTTGGTCTTTAAATTTTTGCGCCCGAGACGGGCTAGACGCAAGGATTGAGAAACCAGATTTGTGATTACATGGCGCTCAAGAGAGGCACGAATCACGGTAAAATCCAAAGTTGATAATTTTAGCATCATCACAATAGGAAATTGATTCTCTGCATTTTATTGTAATCCGATCTTTGTCATTAACTCTAGGCGCCTAAGAGGGGCTAGACGCAAGGATTGAGAAATTAGATTCGTGGTTACGTGATGCTCGAGAGAGGCACGAATCACGGTAAAATCCAGAGTTATCGTTTCCTGTTGTGCAAGTAGTTAATTAGATTATTGTTTGATAATTTAGGATATAATTAGTGTTTAGTTCAAATTAATTCATCATATTTGGTTAGGCTAATTGACTAAAGAATACACAAAATTTAGTCCTCCTTGTGGATATGACCATCGCTTCCCACTAGATTACATGAACGATTCGTACGCTTGCGAGGTATAAAAGCCGATGTAATTAAATTTCACATCACACTCCCCCTCAAGTTGGAGGAGAAAAGACATCATAAATACCCAACTTGCCAGATATAAAAGATAGGATCTTAGACATAATCGGTTCAGTAAAAATATGTGCCACTTGCTCTTGAAATGAAACATGTTTGAGGGAGTTATACCTGCTTAAAATTTCTGTTGTTTAAAGTGGCAATTCGCCTCAATGTGTTTGGTCCTTTTATGGAAGACTAGATTCGAAGTAATATGAATAGCTACTTGGTTATCACAATATAGACCATAGAACCTCCCTTATAAAATCCTAATTAGGTAAGCATGGACTTGATCCATAGCAGTTCACTAACTGTGTGAGCCATAACCCTGTATTCTGCTTTTGCACTTGATCTCGCAACCATATTTTGCTTCATGCTTCTCCATGTAACCAGCTTCCCTCCAGCAAGAGTTTAATATCCAGAAGTAGACTTCCTGTCATCAGGTGATCCAGCCCAATCTGCGTCTGAGAAAACTTCTATGTTGAAGTGGCCTTTATTCTTATAAAGCAATCCTCTTTCTGGGGCTCCTTTTAAGTATCGTAATATCCTTTCCAAGGGTTGCCAATGGATAGGTTGTGGTTTATGCATGAACTGACTCACCACACTTATGGCATTTGATATGTCTGATCGGCAGACAGGGTGAACATAGAGATGAGGGCAGCGGAACTAGATCCTAGGGATCACACTGACTATAAGCAGCGGAAAAAAATGATGACTCACCCAATACTATTCCTACAGTCACACTACATACATCTTATCATTTCACCATTATATTACTCCTGCTTCCTACCACATGTCACTGTTATGTACTCATTTGTGTCTATTTTTATAGCTATCTAATAGGCCCAACTTAACTTTTGTTGTTACTTAGAACTTCTTCAGGGTTTGACCCTATTCCTGTCGGCTTACCACCACGTGGACAATCCGTCAATGCGGTCCTCACGGTCTCCAGAGGGCCCCAAGCCATTCCTATTAATCGTTGCGGCTCCATGGCTACTTCAGCAGGATAGAGCACAGCTCCGTTTCGTTTTCTACCTCGGAGCGTAGTCAAATAATTCCAAGTCTCTAGCTTCTGCCCTATTTGGCACTATTTTGATACTATTTTTTTTTTACGAGTGAACAGTAAACATGAATAGAAACATGAATAATAACCATGAATAGTAAAAACTGAACAGTACTTTTGAATAGTAACTTTGGAATAGTAAAAAAAACACTGTGGAAATCATATATATAGATGTGGAACATGAACAGTAAAAAAAATACTGTACAAATCACAATATTACAAACATGCGTAAAATATAAAAATATTTTTCAAACAAAATAAAAATAAACTAAATACATACCCTTAAAAAAGGGGGAAAGAAAACTACTTATCTACATAACTCCCGAAGTTACCGACCGTGCCACCGGTCGGTTCCCTCTTTTTTGCTCAGCCATTACGGCTGTTAAGCACATACCGTGCTTTAAGGAACTTGCCGGAGGAAGATCGCCATAAATCGCCTTCTTCTTCTCGAATGTCCATTGGTTTTCGAATCAACTAATGCTTGTCCGTTTTTTCGAATGTCCCAACCTCTGGAGGAGCTTCGAATTTATAGCTGAAGATCTTTCATTTCCTCCGCTTTTACCCTTAATTGAAAGGTGTGTGTTTAAAGACAAAGGGTAACTTTTATCTTTTTGGCGTCTCATTTTTACCCTTGCATTATTACCTTTTGGCACCGAAAGCAAGGGTAGAAATGTCTTTTCCTCTTGTGACATCATGATGCTGACGTGCAGGAATCTTTTGTAGCCACCATTGTTGACTTGGTGTAGCCGCCTTTGATGACTTTTGAAGCCGCCTTTGCTGACTTTGATTTTGTCTTGGGCCTTAATGGCTACTGACTTGTCAGCTGACATGGCTGTGACTTCTCATTCGGACAGTTGCCATTCTGAGCACTATTTATAGGTGTGCTCTTTTGGAAAAGTCTTCTGAGCCATCTGGTAGAAGCTTTGCTTGGTTGCTTTGCTGAAGGGGATATTTCCTCTAAGGAGTTTCTTCAGCGTTGCTTCAAGACTGGTCTAGACAGGTGCCGGAGTCTCTTTATAGTTTTTCGAGACGATCGTCAGTGGGATGGAGGTCTTGTAGACAAAGCTTTTCTTTTTCTGAATCAGCTATTATATGAGTTGTATCAGATTCTTGAGCCAGTGAATACGCCTGGTTGGCCAGACTGCTTCTGGGCATGGCTTGGCTTTTGGAACATATCTGGGATCATATTCCATCTTCACGTCACCTTCTTTTATGCCTTCAAGAGTCACGACAGAAATGCTCAAAAACATCTCGGTGTCAATAACAATTTCAGCAATACAGGAAACGAAATGAAGTCGAATTCCTGTACTCTTTGTTATGGAGATGAAACTTTTGCAAGCCTCCATAATCTCTTTTGGCATTTTCTCCAAAACTGATAAGTCAGTGGAGTGAAGTACCATCTGTTTTATGAATCCATATGAATAAAGCATGGATGCATATTTTGAGTCTATTTCATGACTCAGCTTCACTTGATTCCAACTGTTGCTGGACTCAGTGGTGAAGAAGGGAGTGTTCATCCCTTGTCCAATTTGTTCATTCCATCTCTGGAATTGAACAGTATTATCGGATTCGATCTTTGAACGAACACTGTCCACCTTTTGAGGGCGTAGCGAGGGTTCCTCAGACATAATGTCTGAAAGTTTTAAAGGTTTAAATTTCTTTAAAAAATCAAACTCATTAAAACTTGTTTTATATGGTTTATTTAGGCTTTTCAACCTTATAAACTCAGACAGGGTAACCAATTTTGTCTTGAATGATTTCTCATTACTAGACAAGTCCGTTTCCATCAGGGATGGATCTGTTAAGACTTCATTTCAACTCGAGACTGACAGGTAGAAATCCCTGATTCCGATTTCATAGAAATCATTACGGTTTCCTTTCCAGCTCTAGACTGGCAGGTAGAAGTCCCTGATTCCCCTATCTTCAAAGAAGACTAGGTTGTGATTTCCTTCTCATGCCTGGCATGACCGGTAGCAATCTCGGGTCGACCTGTGTTTATCAAAACACTAAAGTCATCCGTCTGCTGATTAGCTGATGTTGTGGCTTCCTTTTCTCGTGATGGAGATCCGGTAGAAGTCCCGGAGGAGCTTGGCATATCATGCCATTTGGTGAGTTCTTTTAACTCTTTGGTTAATTCCTTAACCTTGAGTTGTAAGAGTTCTCCACTTAACCCGTATCGGGCACAACTCTCATGTATGTTCCACGTTCAGAGAGAACTAAAACACTGTCGAATAGTGACTGTAGGGTTGAGAGTAATACCGTGAGTGTGGCAATTGTTGCTGCTAGGTCCATCAGGGTGTTGCTGAGGGGATCCATTGTACTTGTCTATAACACAAGAAAATTCTCGAGTAAGAGTATCAGGTAAATAATTTTTATCTCCTTTAATGTGTTCAACAGTAAAAGAGAATTTAAAGAACCATTCTGCCAACGGAGTAATCTACCGCGACAAAGTGAATCTTCTAAATTTCTTGTCATAAAACCGACAAAATTTTTACAGTCAATTCTTACCAAAAATTCTTTGGGAGCAAGATAAATGTTTTTTTTATCCCATTTTTAACTGCTAAAATTCTTTTTTCATAAGAATAATAGTTTGTTTCAGCAGATGAAAATGTTCTTGATGTATATTTGCATATTCTCTCAGAATCATTGATTTTGCATTTTAGGACTGCTGCCCAAGTATGATCCGAGGCATCAGTTTCTAAAATCAGTTTTGTATCTGGATCTGGTAGAGTTAACCCTGGGAGGTGTTTCATCATTTGTTTGATCCTGAGTACTTCTAGACTATCAGTGGGTGTCCATTCCCATTTGACATCTTTCTTTAGTTTCTTTTGAAAGGGTCCTAATTTCTACTAAATTATTTATGAATTTTTCAGCATATGTTAGGCATCCTAAGAAACGTTGAAGTTGTTTTATATCTTCAATTTCATTCAAAAAAACTGCTAGTTTTTCCAGAATATGATTTTGGAGGATGATTTCTCCTTTTGAGATGTTTAGACCTAAGGAATCTATCTTGGTTTTAAACGACTCTGATTTCTTTTTGCTGAATGCTATTCCAGCATTTTTTAAGGCATTTAATACCTTAAGTAATTGCTCTTTATGTTGATCATTTGTTTCTGAAAAGACTAGGATGTCATCAACATAAACTAAGCAAAATTTAAAGAATGGTTTGAGGATATCGTCCATTCTTCTTTGAAATATGTTGGGTGTTTGCTTTAACCCGAAGGGCATTACAAGCCACTCATAATGTCCTGAAGGACAACTGAATGCAGTAAGGGGAATAGCTCTTTCTGTTAGACGAATTTGCCAAAACCCGGATTTGCAATCAAATTTAGAAAACCATTGTTTTCCTCTGATGGCAGCTATTAATCTTTCTTTGTTAGGAAGATAGTAGCCATCCATTTTTGTGGCTTCATTAACCTTTTTATAGTTAATGACCATTCTAGCTTTTCCACATTTTATCTCGGCATGATTCCGAACTAGGAAAGCCGGAGATGTATGTGGAGAATAACTTGCACGGATTAAACCTTGAGTTAGCAAGTCATTTATCTGTGTTGAGAATTCTTCAACATCAGAAGGAGTGTAAACCATAGGTTTTTCTCATATTTCTTTTTCAAGATCAAGAAGTTCGAGGTTGGCATATGGTTTTTGTTTATTCCATCATTCTAAGGGTTTCTCAGAACAAGTGGATTCTAGAAGCTGCTGAACTTCTGATTCGCAGGATTCGGCGAGGAGCAGAGTTTCTAAGGGAGGAATCTCATCACCACGCTTGCTGCATTTTTTGAAGACCTAATGGAGAACAACTCCATTGCCAGAAATGGCATAGGCTTCTGTGGGTTTTACTACGTAGACAAATACAGTAGAATTGTCAATTTCGCGTCGAGTGCGACATCGAAGTTTATAGTAGGTTGGGGTTTTCTCTATAGATGCATGAAACATGAGCCATTCATTTCCGAGGACTAAATCTGGTCCTGAGTTTATGTTTGGTCCTAAACTAATGAGTTTTGACCTAAACTAATGAGTTTTGAGATCATAAATTTTTCACCTCCAATGTCGAGATGAATGTTTCGGGCTTCTGCAGGAAGTGATATAGTTTCTCCTGAGCCGACTGTTACTTGAAGGGGTACTTCAAGTGGTTTCCATAGATCCGGGGGAAGTAGATTTTGTCTGGCTAGGCAATATGAACTTCCTGTATCGACGAGAGTGTGTATATGGAACTTGATATATCCGGGTAGCTTAAGCATGACCGTGATATAAGAATTTCCAGAAGCTACATGCTCTGCGTTTATGCGGATACTCATTCAGAAAAGGTGCCTGAAGAGTTCGACATGTTTTCTGAGTTTTCTGAGGAGGACTCGATTTCTAGATGAAGTTCATATACTTCATCTTCTGACTAGATGTCATCATAATGGATGATTTCCAATCCATTTTCATCGGCTAGTAACATATAAGTACTATACCACCGTTGTTGTTTATCATTTGGCCAATCTTTTGCAAAATGTCTTTCTTTCTGGCATATCCAGCATTTGCATTTGCTTGGGGTTTTCCCCTTTGGGCAATATGCATTTGACCCTTTACTGGATGTGGTAGGGAAAAATTTGTTCTTTTTCTAAAGTATCTCTTTTTAGGAGTATACCTAGTGGTAGAACTTTTTAGTATCCGAAAATTTTTCTGTTGAAATTTCTTAGGATATTTTCGTTGCTTATGGGAGGTGGTTTTACAACCATAAGCTCCTACTTTTTTGCTCTGGTTTGAACAACATAATGTTTGTTTATTTGCCTTACTACTTTTCTTTTGTAGTTTTTGGGCTTCACAAAGATTTGCCAACATCTCTTGTAAAAATTTATGTCTTCTTCCTAAAGTGTCAAAGTTTAGGAAATTATCCATGGTTAGATTACCAAGTTCTGGATTATTTTGCCAATATTTTGTAATGTAGTCTTTTTCAGTTACATGTGCAAAAGGTTCTGGCAGTTTTACATAAAAGATAGACAGATAAGGTTTCTGATCTTCTTTTTGCAGTTTATAGAAGTAACTTGCAAATTCGCAATAATACTTCTCATAGAAACAAATGTTACAGATTTTTAACTTGTTTAATTTTTGTAGAGTTTCTAAACGTTTTCTTTGTTTAGTACTCTCATTGTAAGCTTCTAGTGTTGGATGTATTCCAAGAAATTCCTTTGATATCTTAGCCACTAATCCTTTCAAGATATTGGCTATCGATATTGAGGTATTAGCTCGTTTTTAGTCTTCGGGAATGTTGTCCCACCAATAAGCTACATTACCTTGTAAAGCATGGGTAAAGAAATTAAATGTTGATTCTTTGTTCCAAGATTCATGCATATTTGTAGCATTGCTCATGCTTCTTTCCCATTCTTTAAGGACTTTTTCTCCATCCTTGGGGCAATCCAAGTTGAGCTAAAATCCAAAAGGGTTTATGCTATCTATGGACGTGTGTCCCTTAGTAGCATTTGAAAGATCGACATTTGTGTATTTTGTCGAATACCTTTGTCCTCCCAGGGATATTTTGGAGTGGGATAAACTTTCTCATTCTTGCGGGTGAGCCGCAGTAAGGTTTCGGAAGTTATCTTGAAAGTTATCTTCCATGTGGGTGTCTCATACCCTTGATATTTCTGCTTCAAAATGGTTGCTACCACGAAGCATTCGAAATCTTTTACCAAGATCATCTGCCTTTTTGTCTTTAGCAGAGTAGTCTGTTTTCTTGGTATTTTCTTCTGCTACTTCATCAGATTCCCAGGTCTCTGGTTCATTGTCTTGTTGCTCTTGTTGTTTACTAGAGGAAGGTTTTTCCTCTTGAACATAATAAATCGGTTGGCGACCGAAAGTATTATATTCTGCTTAAACTCATCATTGGAAGAGGATGATGTTTTTTATGCGATCCTAAACTCAGGTGGTGCGGGATCTTTTTTCCTAGGTGCAATGCAAGGTGTTGCAATGTATACGAGGTTTTTAAGCCATCTGGTGATGTCAGGAAGGCCTAATGGTAATGGAGTTTCCATATCCATTAAATAGAAAAACTCATCCATTTTTACAAAGCTAAAAGGTTTAACTTATGTTTAATTTTTTAGATCTTGCATCGTAGTCTATGGATGCGATTTGTATATTTTTCCCAATGGAAATAATACATTTCCATGGAATAGATTGTATCATCTTCAGGTTGAAGCATGTTTCTTAGTAAGAGAGTGAAGGCAAGGTTATTTCTCTTTCTTTGTAAACGATCTAAAAGTTTTTTTCCTATAGATCATCTATTTGGGGATGATGTCCATGCTTGTTCAGCATCTTCCTTTGTCCGGAATTTTCTATGAGAATTTTCGGGAAATCCTATGACTTGTGCTTGGGCTTCTTTTCAGCTGTCATATATTCCTGTTTCTCTTCCTATGAAGACAGCAAACCAATATTTTGTTTTCTCTGGTTTTTCATATATACTTGTAAAGGCTTCTCTTGTTGAAGCGGTGTCTACAGGTTGAAATACGATTTCTTCTTAGGTCATTCTGTAGATCTCTCTTTACAGAATGATAACCAAATCTTCTAAGAATTGCTTAGATAGCATATTCTTGAAGTTCGAGTTGTTCAATCCTAATTTGATGTTTCAGGTCTTTGATAACTCGTTTTAATCCTTCTAGACCGAGTCCTAAGAATCGTCCATCTCGGATTATCCTTCTTCCTTCGTTGTTATAATCTACAACTAAAGGATTTTCTTCTAACTCTTTGAGTTTGGCTTGAACTCGTAAGAGTCGATCTTTTAATTGTCGAATCCAGACCTTCTGGAATTCGATTTGATTATCATAACTTCTGGTCATGATATATTCTTGCAGTCGCGAATAGTTTATAAGTCTTATCGCTGGATTAGACCTATTTTGTTCCATATTGGAAGTTTTGGGTTTTTGTGTATTTGTTCTTTACAAATGTTACTTGGGATGTGACCGGTTTGGATCGTAACTGTTCGGGAGTATGTATACTTAAACAGAAAGAAGTAAAGTTAAGTTTTGACTTCTCTGTAGGACATTTAAACCTACGCTCAATAAGGACCACATCTAATACTTGGCTCTGATACCATTTTAAACACAGCAAGTCTCTAATAGACTTTAACAAACACAGCAAGTCTCTAATAGACTTTAACACAGACACACAGCGAATTATGGTACCAAAAGCACTATTGCCTGATACCAATAAACACACACAACAAGTTTCTAGCAGACTCTACAGCGGAAGACAGGGTGAACCTAGAGATGAGGGCAGCGGAACTAGATCCTAGGGATCACACTGACTATAGGCAGCAGAAAACAACGATGACTCACACAATACTATTCCTACAGTCACACTTCATACATCATATCATTTCACCATCATATTACTCCTGCTTCCTACCACATGTCACTGCTATGTAGTCGTTTTGTGTCTATTTTTATAGCTATCTAATAGGCCCAACATGACTTTTGCTGCTACTTAGAACTTCTTCAGGGTTTGACCCTATTCCTGTTAGTTTACCACCACGTGGCAATCCGTCAATGCGGTCCTCACGGTCTCCAGAGGGCCCCAAGCCGTTCCTATCGTTACTGTGAGGTAGACAAGTTTGCCCACAAGTCTTTGATATTTTCCAATATCAATATCTTCTCTAAAACTTGCACATTATTTAATATTTGCATCCATAAGTGTATCAGCTGGGTGGCACTCCATCATTCTTGTTTCATTGAGGAGGTCCAAGACATACTTCCTCTAAGATAACATTATCCCATACTTGAACTGAAGATCTTTAATTTTAAATTCATGATATATCATATTTTTTACTTCTTGTATGTTATTCACATCATTACCAGTTAAGACAATATCATCAACATACACAACCAATAATATCTTTCCTTTTGAGGTATCTTTAATAAATACCGAAGGAACTACTAAGCACTGAAAAAATCCAAACCGTAGTAGTGCTTGGCTAAATTTATCAAACTAAGGCCAAGGGGGTTGTTTAAGCCCATATAAGGACTTATTTAAGCAAGCATACAGACTCACTCGCAACCACATAACCAGGTGGTTAAATCATATAAATTTCCTCATATATATCAACATTTAAGAAAATATTTTTGACATCAAGTCGATATACAAGCCATGAAGAGTTAGCGGCAAGCTATAATAGGATACGTACCAAATTTAACTTGGCCATAGGAGAGAAGGTCTCCTCATAATCCACTCCATAACATTGAGTGTATCATTTAGCGATGAGGTGGGCCTTAAGGTGAGCAACGGACCCATCCAGATTATGTTTGACAATAAAAACCCATTTACAACCCATCGATTTCTTACCTGTCAGATGTGGTGCTAAGTTCCACGTCTAATTTTCATATAAGACTTGCATTTCCTCATCCATAATTGCCTTCCATCCTAGATGTTTCAAGGCCTCCAGATAGGACTGCGAAACAGATATGGCAGAAAGAGATGCAAGGAACTGATAACATGAGGAAGACAATCGATGGTGAGACATAAAGTTGGATATATGATGAGAAGTAGTGCCACTACAAGGCTCTTTTTTTAGAGCAATGGGCCGAGTATCAAACTATGGACCAAATAGAATAGGGGAAGTGTGGTGTCGGCCGATGCTCTAATGCTTCGGGGGGTGGAGTGACATCGGCATTAAAGGGTACAAATGGACGAGGAGTGATAGCAGGGAATGACAGACTTGGAGGAGCATCATTCAAGGAATAGAATGAGGTGTCCTAAAAATAGGTCACATCCCTAGACACAAGTAACTGCCAAAGGGTAGGATTGTAATAGACATAACCTTTTTGGGTGTGAGAGTAACCCAAGAAAATACACTTCATAGAGCGAGGAGCAAGTTTACTTTTCTAAGGAGATGTGAAATGGACAATACAAGCTCACCCAAAGACCTTTACGAGAAGAGAAAATGGGTCTTCACTAGGAAATAATACAGAATAAGGAGTCTTATGACCAAATACAGATAAAAGTAACCTATTGAGGCCAATAAAAGTAGGGTACCTTCATGGAGTAGAGGATGCCAAGGGCAATCTCAGGGAGATGACGGTTCTTTCTTTCGACAACACCATTTTGTTGAGGTGTGTAGGCAAATGATGTTTGATGGATAAGGCCATTACCTTCACAAAAGGACTAAAACTCACTAGACAAGTACTCTTTAGCATCATCATGTTAAGTTGTGGGACTTAATTAACACCTTATGATCTGTCGTGGGTCCACGGTATATTGATTGTTGTTTTATTAATGGTAGTTTGGGGATTTCAGTCTTGTATTGTGGTTGCCCTTGTTTTCTCTTTATATTTGGGGCATCGCTATCCTGTTTGAATCATCGTCGAGGAGAATCATTAGTTGCGGTTGTGAAAAAGTTAGAGAAGTGATTTATCTTGTAAACAATTTCATCTTCATATTGGATTATTGTGGTGGCGGAAGATTGGAAGTAGCCTCACCTTTAGGCGAACCTATATAAATCTAGTTGTCTTTCTTCGTGCTTGTTTGTTTTCAACATTTATTATTATTGGTCTCGCTAGTTTGGAATTAGGGTGTCTAATTGCTAACATATCAGACTTCAGTACTTGAATATTCTTGCCAAACTGGATTAATACCATAGCATGGAAGGCCTTAAAGATAGTACATATGTTAGATCTTTCTTTAAATAGATATAACCAAGTAACTCTTATAAAATCATCAACCAAAGTAACAAAATATTTAACTTGAGAAATATTGGAGACACTCAAGGGTCCGCATACATCAGAATGTACTAGAGAAAAGGAAGCAACACTTTTATTGGTAGGGCGAGGAGAATATGTACTCCTTTGGTGTTTGCTTAACTGAAAAACCTCATAATTTAAAGTAGACAAAGACTTTAAAGATGGAAATAAATACCGAAGACAAGATGTAGAAGGATGGCCAAGCCGGTTGTGCCAAAGTTGTGCCTCAGATGGAGAGGATGAAAGTATAGCTAACGGAGGCAGGTCTAAGTAATACAAACCCCCCTTTTCATGGCCTCCACTAATCACCCACTTCGTTGTTAGATCCTAAAATAGACAAGAAGAGGGTGTGAAGGTGACAGAGCAATTTAGGTATATTGTGAGCTGACTTATCGAGAGTAAGTTTAAAGGGAATTGAGGAACAAATAGGACATCTCGAAGTTGGATAGAGGGTGTAATAGAAGATGATCCCTTGCCAAGTACATTGGTTTCAGTACCATTAGAAACAAATTTATCAGGAATACATGGAGATAAAAAAATTAGCATATGTTTGTTACCTGAGAGATGTTCGGAGGCCTCAGAGTCTATTATTAAAGATGAAGAGGAGGAAATGGAATAAAGCATACTCGAAGAAATAGTGTTAACAGCCATAGGCAAAGATGTAAGGGAAAACCACCCCATGAATGACTTCATTTTTTGAATTGTTTCATAGTCTTCATGAGTAAGAGTCATCTTCCCGGTTTGTGATTCAGCCTTTTCTTCCCATTTATCATTGGTAATTGTTGAATTTATAGAAAAGAGAAAAACTTTATTTACTTAATGTAATCAAAATACATGAACCCCTATTTATAATAGAGGAAAGTAGTAGAGTCCAGTTACAATTAAACTACCCTTGTCCCAATTACACCCAAACTCTAGCACTTAAAGATAAGTCCTAGCATAATTAAATAACTTAACATAATAAGAAGACTAACATAATTAAAACACCTTTAAACTGAAACTCTTCTATGAGACCTCCTTCCATAATTATTTTGCTTTTGTAAGACTTCTTATTGTGAGATTCATGTAAGACTCTTTCATATTTCCTCTTCAACACTCCCCCTCAAGCTGGAGTTTATAATTTCAGCTTGCAATGAAAAGGATTCTTGGTCTTCAATTTTCTTTTGTTGAAAAAAATTCTTAACAAATACAATTCTTCATAGATGCAAAAATTTTGTCTTTTGTGCTCCCCCTTTCTTGACTATTTTGGTCACATAAAACTTACCACAACATATGAAATAAAATACATCTTTCTTGTACTTCTTCTTCTACTTGTTTCCATCAAGCAGGGAGGTAATGGCAGCAATCTCAGCTTGAACCAAATAACATAGATGTAGTAATAAGCTCCTCCATCACGGTGTCTCAAAGATAAGTACAACACCAGGTACAAACTCTCAAAGGGTAGAAAAGGGTGATAAAACATAAGTCAAAACCAAACTCAAAGGATTTCAAACAAATATAGTGATAATAATCACTAAAGTGGGAAATGCCTGTCATTCACAAGACGATGATAAAAGACCCACGGGTACCAATAAAAAGTCTCAATGGACAATATCCCGTAGTAGATTTTCTATCATCTGGAGATATGGCCTAGTCTACATCTAAGAAACCTTCTATGTTGAAGTGACCATGGTTCTTATAGAGAAGCCCTCTTCCTGGAGCTCCTTTCAAAAATCACAATATTCTTTCTAGTGGTTGTCAGTAACTGAGTTATGGTTTGTGCATGTATTGACTCACCACACTTACTGCATATGATATATCCGGCCTTGTTACACAAAGATAAATGAGTTTCCCCACAAGTCTTTGATATTTTCCAATATCGACATCTTCTCCAGTACCTGCAGATAATTTTGTATTCGAATCCATCGGAGTTTCCACTGGTCTGCACCACATCATTCATGTCTCCTCCAGTAGATCAAGGACATACTTCCTTTGAGATAGTATAATCCCATGTTTGAAATGTAGTACTTCAATACCCAAAAAATATTTAAGTAGTCCAAGATCTTTTGTCTTGAATTCTTCACATATCTTTTTCTTGGTTTCCTGAATGTCCTCGGGATCACTACTAGTTAAAACAATATCATCAACATATATGCCAAAATTACTTTGCCTTTAGATGTGTCTTTAAGAAATACGGAGTGATCTACAGAACACCTATGAAATCCGGCCGGTATAAGTGCTTGGGTAAATTTATCAAACCATGCACGAGGAGACTGTTTTAGACCATAAAGGGATTTCTTCAATCAACATATCGACTCCCCTTCAACCACAAAGCCAGGTGGTTGTTGCATATAAATTTCTTCCTTGATATCCCCATTGAGAAAAATATTTTTCACATCAAGTTTATAGACCTGCTAGGAAGAATTAGCAGCAAGAGATAATAAAATACCGAGTTTATTTTTTCCATCAGAGAGAATGTTTCCTCATAATTGGTCCCATAACACTGTGTATATCCTTTAGCAGCGAGGAGGGCCTTAAGGTGAGCAACTGGCCCATTCGGATTGTGAGTCATAGTAAAAATCCACTTACAACTGCCAAGTTTCTTATCTGATGGAAGAGGAACTAGAGCCCATGTTTGATTCTCATAGAGTGCCTACATTTCTTCGTCCATCGCCGCCTTCCACCTTGGATGTTTCAGAGCCTCCTGATAGGACTGTGGGACTGAGATGGAGGAGATAGATGAAAGAAATTCACAACATAAAGGGGATAAATGATGGTGAGACACAAAATTGGATATGGGGTGAGAAGTAGAGGGCCTAGTGCAAGTTATGGGTTCGTTTCTTAAGGCAATGGAATGAGTATCATATTGTGGGCCAAAAACTATACAAGAAGATGGACTTTCCTCATTGGGATCTGTAAAATCTGTAGGTGTGGTGTCAGCTAGTGTGTCTAGGGGTTGAACAATTTTCGTAGTACGGGACACAACCGGTCGAGGAGAAGCTAGTACTGAAGGGAGACCTGGAGGAGCATTGTCTGAGTAGTATGAAGAGTCTTCAAAAAAAGTTACATCCCTGGACACAAGCAACCTTTGGAGAGTGAGATTATAGCAAAATAACCCTTTTGTGTGCGATAGTATCCTAAGAAGATACACTTAAAAAATTTTGGATCAAGTTTACTGAGTTGTGGGGAGGTAATATGAACAAAGCATGTAAACCCGAAGACTTTCAGGGGAAGCGAAAAAGATCATCATGTGGCAACAATAAGGAGTATGGGATTTATGACCGAGAACGAAAGAGGGTAGCCTATTTATAAGAAAGCATGCAGTAAGGATGACATGCGGCCAATAAAAGTATGTGGCTTTTTATGGTATATAATAAACTACGGGCTACCTCAAGAAGGTGATGGTTCTTCCGTTCTGCTACACTATTTTGTTGAGGGGTGTAGACACACGATGTTTGATAGATAATGCCATTCTCTTGACAAAAAAGGCAAGGTCTCTGGAAGTATATTCTTTGGCATTGTTAGACCGAAGTACTTTAATTTCCTAACCAAATTGAGTGAACACCATAGAATGAAAGGATTCAAATATGGATGGTATTTCCGAACGTTATTTAAAAAGAAATAGCCATGCGGTACAAGTAAAATCATCAATAATTGTAATAAAGTACTCGACTCGAGAAATATTTGAAATGCTCAAGGGTCCCCATACCTCTGTGTGGATCAATGAAAAAGGAGCAACACTTTTAAGTTTTGGACTAGGTGAGTATGTAGTCCTCTAGTGTTTGCTCAGTTGATAGACTTCACAATTTAAATTTGACCTATCTTAAAAATAGGGAAAAAATGATGAAGAGATTGTGCGGATGGATGTCCTAACTAATTGTGCCATAGACTTGTCTCGGTTTCACTGGTTGAAATGGTATTTATTTTAGGCATGTCCAGGTAGTAGAACGCCCCTTGTTCATGTTAATGTAAATATGTATATGTAAAGGGGCATATGTGTCTTTTTCTTTGGTCCAAGGGCATACTTGTAATTTCTAATCCAAGGGCATACTTGTAATTTCTGCCTTCCTCTTCCTTTTCGAATAGGGTTTCTATAAATTGGCTGTGAGAGTTTTGAATATACAAAAAAACCTCTCTGAAATTAGGGAGATTTACATGGTATCAGAGCAGGTGGTCTCGAGTTCGAGTCGCGCTCCCCCCATTTGTTTCGTCCCTGCATAGGTAGGACTTTGTCTTTGTTTCGTCCCCGCATAGGTGGGACTTTGTCTTTGGCCGTCCCCGTATAGGTGGGATTGTGCATTTGCATTTGTACACGGGTGTTCCCCATGCGGGGGAGTGTTGGAATGACTTGTCATTAATATGCATGTTGCGCCTTCGCTAACAGACCGGTCTTTTGGCGCAATGGTCCAGTTGCTCGTTTTCATCATCTCATAGGCAAACTTATGTTACTTGCCCCTTCATAAGTTTGAGGGGGGGTGTTAATGTAAATATGTAAATGTAAAGGGGCTTATGTGTCTTTTTCTTTGGTCCAAGGGCATACTTGTAAATTCTGGTCCAAGGGCATACTTGTAATTTCTGCCTTCCTCTTCCTTTTCGAATAGGGTTTCTAAAACCCGATGGAAACTGTAAATTGGCTGTGAGAGTTTTGAATATACAGAAAAACCTCTCTGAAATCAGGGAGATTTACAGTTCACGGCCTCCACCAATCACCTGCTTCGTTATAAGATCCTGAAATACACAAGAAGTGGGTGAGAAGGTGATGGACTAATTAAACTATTTTGTTAGCTAACTAACAGATAAAAGATTCAAGGGAAAATTAGGAACAAAAATGATGGTGTAACGAAGGTGGATCCTTTCTCGAGAACTTTAGTTTGAGAGCCGTTAGCTATGTTAACAAATTTATTCGAGAGGCAAGGAGAAACTGAGTGGAGTAGATTTTTGTTACCTGTGAAATGTTCAGAGGCCCTTGAGTCTATTATCCAAGATGAAGAGGAGGTAGAGAGCATACCTGAAGCGGTGGTGGCAACAGCAGTTGAGGAGGAACTTAGAGGAGAGACCATCAGTGTTTTCGTTTTTTGGAATAAGTCATACTCATCATCGGTAAGGGTTTTCCTTTCTGTTTATGGGGTAGATTGGTCCTCCTTTTTGTATCACTTACTAAGTCTTGATTAGCCTTCATCCAATCCGGTTTGCCATGGATTCTATAACATGTTTCTATAGTGTGGCCATATTTCCCACAATGGGTGCATTCCCTGTAATAGCACGTATTTATAGTATGGCCATATCTCCCACATTAAGTGCATTCTTTGTCATATGTTCTAAAAAAACCAGTCCTTCCACCTCTTCCTCGTCTTCCTCTATAATTTCTTCCACGGCCTCGGCTGCAGTCGATTGATGTTCCGCTATGCCCGGAGTACATAGTGGTTGACACTTCAATAATAGAAGAAGTAGAAGAGTCTGGAATACGAAGTAATTTTTGAATTTATTGGAAAGATAAATACTTCATTGACTTATTATAATCAGTGTACATGAACCTCTATTTATAATAGAGGAAGGTAATAGAGTCCAATTACAATAAAACTACCTTTGTCCAAATTACACCCAAACTCTAACACTTAAAGATAAGCCCTAGCATAATTAAATAACCCACAATTAATAGAAGATTAACCTGACTAAAACTCCTTTAAACTAAAACTTTTCTATGGCACGTGATCATGATAATGATGTCAGCTTGTGGCTATATTTGTGGGTCCCACTAGATCTTCTAACTTATGTGATAAGGATGTCATCTCATGGTTATCATGGTGGGTCCCACTTCTTATGGGTTTGGATCCATCTTAGGTATGTGGGCATTCCTTGTTCATGTGGGCTTGGGCCCATTTTCCAATACATGCTCTACCTTAGATATGTGGGCCTTCCTTGGTCGTGTGGTCTGGAGCCCATCCTCCAACACTCCCCTCAAGTTGGGGGTGAGAGAACATCATGAACTCCCAGCTTGCTGCAAATGATGTATAGACTCTTTTTGTATAAAATGGCAGTCCTCCATATTTTCCAACACTCCCCCTCACGCTAGTGCTCTCGTTCATGAGGCCCAACTGGTATAAAATATGTGAGAGTAAAATCACTTCAAGTCGTATGATATTACTCCATAATCCAGTCAAATAACTCATGTTGGATGTTCGGCATACTCCTATCCTTTATCGGTAGTGCCACTCCTATTAATGTAGGTAGTAGATCTATACGTTGTTCGGAAGTGTAATAAAAAAACTCCTCCATCACTGTGTCCCTCCACAGGACAACGACTCTCAAGTGGCAGGAGTAATAAATTCCAATTCATGGGGGTATAACATAGAGTTAGTAATAAACTCTTCCATCACAATGAAATAACATAGATGTCCTTACGGATAGTGGATGTAGTAATAAGCTCATCCGTCATGGTGATGTAACATATACTAAAGCCACCCCTTCTTCAATAATAACGTTTCATCCAAAGAGACATAATAGTTGTAGCTGAATATAACACGAACCAAAATAATAAACCTTGCAAAAGGACCCATGAAATAATCCGATATAAAAATTTCTTCTTAGATGCACAAGCTTCATTTGTTCTTCCCTTTCTTGAATTTTTTTGTCACATAAAACTTATCCACAACATATGGAATAAAATACCTCTTTCCTCTACTTCTTCTACTTCTCCCTCTCAAGCTGGGAGGTAATGGCAGTAATCCCAGCTTGAACCAAATATCATAAATGTAGCAATAAGCCAAAATAACATAGATATAGTAATAAGCCCACAAACTAGAGAGAAGTGAGATATTTTTCTGATATAGAAACTCAAAAAGTGACTCAAAACAATCGGCTTAAATTCGGATTTTTCAATGCAACATGATACCCGCATGACCTATGATTCTTCCAATGCAAATATATCTTTAAATATACATCAGATTAACATGAAATTTTTTCCTTCTGAAACTAGACTTAAATACCTTTCATCCAAGTATAAAATATTTTCATAAAATATAATTATCAAAAGATAAATAATCTGATAGATTTCGGTCTCTGTCATCTGGCCGAACTAAGTATTGTTTCTCTTTTTGCCAGCATGACCATTGACTCTTACAAGATCAATATCTCCTTATAAAAACTCAGATCAAGAATTGGTTAAATAGGTAAGAAAATAAACTTACATATATTTATTTTTATATATAATTCTCCATATAAAGTCTCGTTCATGATAGTATAAAATACCTCGGAAGTTGAAGCTTTCTACTGCTCGATCCTCTTTTGTAATCTAACCTTTGCTGCTTCAAATATCGATTTCTCTTTGTAGATAACTTCGATTGGGAAAAAAACTTTTTTCTTGGAAATTAGACTCGAATATATTTCTGTAAATATATAATTTTCAATATGAAAAGCTCAGTATAGAGGTGAAAATGAAAAGAAAATGAACGGGTGTAGGGACTAAAAAAGACAAAACATACCAACCTAGACATAGGGTTTAGGGTTTAGAGAAAATTATCTCATTATCTCTGTGGGTTGACCAAGTCAACTCACAAAACCTTCTATGATACCATGTTGATCTTATGGAAAAGATAAATACTTCATTGACATATAATGATCAGAGTATATGAACCTCTATTTATAATAGAGGAAGGTAGTAGAGTCCAATTACGATAAAACTACATTTGTCCCAATTACACCCAAACTCTAACACTTAAAGATAAGTCCTAGCATAATTAAATAACCCACAATAAATAGAAGATTAACCTGACTAAAACTCCTCTAAACTAAAAATCTTTTGTGTCACGTGATCATGATAAGGATGCCAGCTCATGGTTATCATGGTGGGTTCCACTTCTTATGGGCTTGGACCCATCTTAGGTATGTGGGCCTTCCTTTGTCGTGTGACCCATCTTACAATATTATTAAATATGTGGGACTTCCTTCGTCATTTAGGTCGGAGCTCATCTTCCAACAGTAATGTGACACATACATCATCAAAAGTGGGAATAGCAGAGGCGCTAAGGAGTTGAATTTTAGCAACTTTGAGAAATGGTTTAATGTTTACAAGGCAAATGGCAGTGACTAAGACTTCTTTCTGCTTGTCTTGGATAGAGACATCCATGGAGGTAGGCTGAACTAGCTTCCATTCTTGAAGAAGCCCTCTAAAATGAGCCAAAAATTCATGGATATTTTCTCCTTGTTTAGTATTGAACAGTCTTTAGAGAATATCATATGACCTGTGTAAGTTGTTGGAGCTAGAGTGCAACTTAGCACATGTCTCCCAAATTTGTTTAGCGGTGTCGAGATGAATAAGTTTGTTGGAGATAGGTTCTTCCATATTGTTGATGAGCCGAATAATAACTAAAGTATCAATTTTTAACCACTTAGTATAAGAAATATCTTCTTCATCAACAGGTGGCCCAAGTTTGGCGAGGTGACCAACTAGATCCTTTGTTATAAGGAATCGGCGAACCGATGTGGGCTAGCTCATGAAATTTGATACCCTTCATAAGGGTATGGTAGTAATGTTAAGAATATCACTCTTGTGATGCATGTTTTCTTCAGCCATAATAGGCAATTCAATGTACTAAAAAAATTCTCTCCAAAAATAATAATCACAAAATCGAGAAGAGTTCTTCAACCAACTTGGTTAATGGAGAGGCTTAACATAGAAGCTAAGTAATCACATTTCTGAAATCCAATAAAAAAACCACTCATAATAGGCTCAAGGACAATTTTATTTATCAGAGAATCTTCTTCCCACAAAATTATAACCTTTTATGCAAAAAAATCTCAACATAAACTGATATTCAGTCAAAAACTTGCAACCCGACAAAACTCCCTTGGTAAACTTCTTCTAATTCGAGATGCATAAATCTCAATAATCTCATAAGATGAAGGCAGCCATAAAATCATCTCTAAACCATCTTATAAATCCAAAAACCAAGAGCATGAAGTAATAATATCAAGAGTTAAAACAAACTTATCTCACAAGCTTCAATCTTGCTTCACAAAGAGCCTTCTATGAGTAGCTTTGATCATAACTTCTTAGAGCATTCTTTTGACGTGGGGATCCTAAATTTGATGCTCTGATACATGTTAAATTTAGGACCCCATAACTGAAATCTCGAGCAAGGTGAGAGAGGGAGAAAAAGAGAAGGAGAGAGAGAGCTCTCGGGTAGAGAGGAGAGAAGAGAAAAAAAAGGGAAAAAAATAGTTTAGGCTAGAAAGAGATATTTCATGAGTTGAGAAGTGGAAAACTACTTAACTTGATTATAATTAAAGTACATGAACCTCTATTTATAGTAGAGGAAAGTGGTAGAGTTCAAATACAATTAAACTACCCTTGTCCCAATTAAACCCAAACTCTAACACTTAACGATAAGTTCTAGCATAATTAAATAATTCAACATAACTAGAACTGAAACTCTTCTATCAAACATGTGATCATGTGATAAGGATGCTAGCTCATGGTTATCATGGTGGGTCCCACTTGATCTTCCAAATCATGTGATAAGGATACCAACTCATGGTTATCATGGTGGGTCCCACTTGATCTTTGTAGAATTTAGGATCTCATAACAGGAACTTTAGATCAACGAGGAAGAAGAAGAAGAAGAGAGAAGGAGAGGAGAATAAGAAGGATGTGGAAGGAGAGAGTTTGGATTAAGGGAGAAGAGGTTTGCATCAAAGTGATAGTGAAGGTTGGACAAATTTGTGGAAAGAGAGGAGAGTGCTTCAATGTTCTACCTCTTAGCCAATGCCTTTATTTATAGTCTTTACAATGCCTGCCCTTAGGGCTACAATTGATGAAATAAAAGACATAAAAAAACACATATTTACTCCTCTATGCCATCTTTAAGTGAAGTATCATATTTCACACATGTGCAACACCTTTGAAGTGTGAGTTTCTTTCCTTGAGCTTGTGGGCTTGAGCCCATCTTCCAACACTCCCCCTCAAGCTGGAGGAGAAAAGACATCATAAATATCCACCTTGCCACATATAAATAATAGGATTTTAGATGTAACGGGTTTAGTGAGAATAACAGCTACTTGCTCTTGAGATGACACATGTTTGAGAGAGATTATTCCTGCTTGAAACTTCTCCCGTATAAAATGACAATCCACCTCAATATGTTTAGTTCTTTCATGAAAAACTGGATTTGAAGTAATATGAATGGCTGCTTGATTATCACAATGCAGAGCCATGAACCCTTTTTTTATAAATACCTAATTCGGTAAGAAGGGTCCTAACCCATAAAATTTTACTAACGGTATGGGCCATAACTCTATATTCTGCTTTGGCGCTAGATCTTGCAACCACATTTTGCTTCTTACTTTTCCATGTAACCAAGTTTTCTCCAACCATAGTACAATATCCTGATGTAGATTTTCTATCATCAAGTGATCCAGCCCAATCTGCATCTGAGAAGCCTTCTATGTTGAAGTGCCCATGTTTTTTATACATCAATCCTCGTCCTAGAGCTCCTTTTAGGTAACGTAATATTCTCTCTAAAGCCTGTCAGTGGGTAATTTGTGTTTGTGCATGAATTGACCCACCATACTTACAACATATGATATGTCTAACCTAGTTACCATGAGATAAATCAGTTTTTCCATGAGTCTTTGATATTTTCCAATAGCAATATTTTCTTCATTTGTGGCACATAATTTTACATTTGTATCCATAGGTGTGTCGACTGGTCTACAACCCTTCATTCCTGTTTCTTCAAGGAGATCCAAGACATATTTCCTTTGAGACAATATTATCCCATGTTTGGATTGAAGAACTTCTATACCCAAAAAATATTTAAGTATACCAAGATCTTTAGTCTTGAATTCCTGACATATCATCTTTTTCACCTCTTATATGCTAAGAGCATTATCACCGGTTAAGATAATATCATCCACATATATGACCAATAATATTTTCCTTTTGACAGTATCTTTATAATATACGGAATGATCAACTGAGCACCAATGAAAACCAAACCGTTGAAGTTTTTGACTAAATTTATCAAACCAAGCCCAAGGGGACTACTTAAGTGTTATGGTCCTGGGTTAAGTACCTATGTCTTCCGTTCCTAACTAGCCAGTCTTTTGGGTAGTATTGGCTAGGTGCTTAACATTTGGTATCAGATCGGGCTCCCACGTCGTGAGTTCGAGTCCTAGGAAGCACAAAGGCCAGATTAAAATACTAGTAGGTCCTTGTGATAAGCCTTGGGTCGGGCCAGTGTCATTGTGCTGGCGCAAAGGCTGGATTAAAATACTGGTAGGTCACGTCCAGGTATTATCGCGGTCGGGCCAATGTCGTTGCGTCACCGTGGTCGTCGGCTCACAAAGGTGGGGTGTGGTGTTATGGTTCTGGGTTAAGTACCTATGTCTTCCGCTCCTAACATGCCGATCTTTTGGGTAGTATTGGCTAGGTGCTTAACATTAAGCCCATATAAAGATTTTTTTAACCAGCATACTGACTCCCTCTCAACCACATAATCAGGTGGTTGAACCATATAAATTTCCTCACTTATATCACCATTTAAAAAAACATTTTTAACATCCAATTGATAGTCGGGCCATGATGAGTTAGCAGCAATAGATAAGATGATGCGTACCGAATTCAATTTTGTAATAGGAGAGAAGGTCTCCTCATAATCTATCCCATAGCACTATGCATAGCCCTTAGCAATGAGTCAAGCTTTAAGATGAGCAACCAATCCATCCGGATTATATTTTACCGAAAAAACCCATCTACAACCAACCGGTCTTTAACTTTTGGGAGTGATGTTAAGGACCAGGTTTGATTTTCGTATAAGGTGTTCATTTCTTCATCCATAGCCGCCTTCCATCCTGGATGCCTCAGAACCTCCTGATACGACTATGGAATGGAAGTAGAAGAAAGAGACGCAAAGAACTGAAAACACTCAGAAGACAAGCAACGACGAGACATAAATTTTGAGATAGGATGCGCAGTAGTACAAGAACGATGTTCTTTTCTTAAAGCAATAGGCTGAGTATCAATTCAGGCCCATACATAGGAGGAGAAGGACTTACCTCTGGTGGATCCGACAACTCCACAGGTGAAGGTACGACCGGTGCATCAAGGGTTGGGTTAACTTCAAGATTTAAAGGCACAAGCGGACAAGGAGTGGTAGAAGGACAAGTCCATCCTGGAGGAGCATCATGGGAGTAGAAGGAGGTGTCCTCAAAGAAAGTCACATCTCTAGAGATAAGCATCCTCTAAAGGGTAAGATTGTAATAGACATAACCTTTCTGGATGCGAGAGTACACCAAAAAAATGCACCTCATAGACCAAGGATCGAGTTTATTTTTATGTGAGGATGTAACATGAACAAAACATGTACATCCTAACACTTTCAAAGGAAGAGAAAAAGGATCTTCACCATTAAATAACATAGAGTAAGGAATTTTAAGATGAATAACTGATGAAGGTTACCTATTAATAAGAAAGCATGTTGTAAGTATAGCATGTGGCCAATAGACATAGGGTACCTTCATGGAGTAGAGGAGGCCCCGAGTAACTTCAAGAAGATGACGATTCTTCCTTTTAGAAACACCATTTTGTTGAGGAGTATAGGCACATGATGTTTAATGAATAAGCCCATTACTCTCACAAAATGATTTGAATTCATTAGACATGTATTCCTTAGCATTATCAGATCTAAGGATTTGAATTTTCTTCCCAAAATGTGTCAAGACCATAATATGAAAAATTTTAAACAAAGGAAGAATTTCTGAACACTCTTTAAATAAATATAACCAAGTCACTCGGGTAAAATCATCAACAAAAATGATAAAATATTTAACTTGGGGAATATTTGAGACACATAAAGGTCCTCATACATCAGAATGTATTAGCTCAAAAGGAGCAATACTTGTAGTTGTAAGACGAGGAGAATATGTACTCCTAATATGTTTACTTATTTGACAAACCTCACAACTGAAATTAGAAAGTTCTTTTAAGGACGGAAGCAAAGAAAAAAGTAAAGGGGTAGACGGATGACCAAGTTTGTTGTGACAAAGTTGGGCCTTGGATGTAGTGAATGATAATAAAGCTAATGGTGGAAGAGTGAAGTAGTACAAAGCCCCCTTTTCATGGTTGCCACCAATCACCTGCTTCATAGTGAGATCCTGAAATACACAAGAAGATGGTGAGAAGGTGATAGAGCAATTTAATTATTTGGTTAATTGACTAACCGAGAGCAAATTTAAAGGAAATCGAGGGACAAACAAAACATCTTGAAGGCGAATAGATAAGGTAAGAGAGGAGGAACATTTGCCAAGGTGTTAAGCACCTAGCCAATACTACCCAAAAGACCGGCCTATTAGGAGCGAAAGACATAGGTACTTAACCCAGACCCATAACCAGGATGTCCCATAACATCACACCCCCCTTCGCGAGCCAACGACCACGACAGCGCAACGACACAAGCCCGACCCGGGTTTTTATCCTATGGACTACCTGTATTTTAATCCAACCTTTGTGCGCGATGCAAGGACACTGGCCCGACCCGAGTTTTTATCGTACGACCTACTTGTATTTAAATCCAGCCTCTGCACCGTTGCCAGGAATCGAACTCGAGACCGAGGGTCGGCTCTGATACCAAATGTTAAGCACCTAGCCAATACTACCCAAAAGACCGGCCTGTTAGGAGCGAAAGACATAAGTACTTAACCCAGGCCCATAACCAGGATGTCCCATAACACAAGGACCTTAGTTTGGATACCATTAACAATAGTAAAAAATTTCTGAGGATAACAATGAGATAAGGACTGCAACAAGTGTTTGTGACATGATAGATGTTCGGAGGCCCCGTAGTTGATGATCCAAGAGGAAGAGGAAGAAAGCATACCTGAGGCAATAGTAGTAGCAGCAGTAGATGATGAGGGAATAGAGAATTCCATGAAGGACTTCATTTTTTGAAATGCAACATAGTCTTCAGCAGAAAGAGTCACATTTCCAGAGGATGATTCAGCCTTATCTTCATGTTTCTCAACGCTAACAGAGACTGGGTTAGTCGTGGCCCAATCAGGCTTGCCATGAAGTTTCCAGCATGTTGCCACAAGATGGTTCTAACCACCATAGTAAGTACAAAGTCGAGGCTCAGTACGGGAATTATTCGAACCCATTCGACCACCTCTATTTTCAGACCCTCTCATAGTTCGACCCCCTCTCATATTTTTGCCTCGTCCTCGGTATGATGAAGATGTACCTCGATTGCCGGTGAACATCGTTGATGGGGCATCAATAGGAGAAGGAGGAGATGGATCAGGTATCCGAAGTAATGTAGCACTAATGTCATCGAAGGATGGAAGAGAGGAAGAACTTAGAAGCTAAGTTTTTGCAACCTCAAGGTAAGGTTTAATATTCGATAAGCAAATGGCTGCTGCCAAAGCTTCTCGTTGTCGTTCTTGAACGGCAATTTCAGTGGAGTATGGCTGAGCTATTTTCCATTCTTGGAGAAGGCCTCAAAATCGGGCCAAAAATTCGTGAATATTATCTCCATATTTCATATGCAGCATATTTTGTAAGACATCATATACTTTTTGTAATGAGGCAGTACTTGAGTAAAGCTTAGCACAAGTGTCCCATATGTCCTTGGTGGTTTCCAAGTGGACCACATTGTTGACCACATGCTCTTCCATGCTAATGATGAGCCAACTTGTCACCATGTTATCATTTTTAACCCACTTGTGGCTTAAGAGGTCACGAGTAATAAGAACCCTCCAAACTGATTGTGACCATCTCAAGTAGTTGGAGAAACCTCTTAGTGGAATCATAGTAATACAAAGTATATCACTCTTATTACTGTTGTGTCCACTCCCCATGATGAGGCAAGTCAAATGTGGAGGTCAAGGAAAGGGTCCTTCTTCAAATAACAATTACTCAATGAAATATGAAGAACCCGTGGACCAAATCAGTCACCTAAAAGGATAACAAAAACAAATTTCTTTCACGAGAGCAAGCACCAAATTATCAACAAATTTGTGCCTTTAGCAAGTGAGAATAAAATCCAGCCATCAGTCAACTCCTCCTATATTCTTAAAAACAAAGAGAAGAAAGTAGATGCAACCGATTAGGCCTTAATCCAAACTCCAACACAAACTGAGAGATAGAAAAAAATATTTAGAGAAGATTTAAAGGCAAATCAAGATACTTGGAAGAAATTTATCTTCAACTCATGGGATACTTCAACGTAAAAAAAAATTCAATTTTTGAAGTTCAAAAGACACTACTAAGGGTGAATGACTGTTGGAATTTCACCAAACATATAATGGCCATCCAACAACATAACATAAACCCATGAGTAACATTAAGTAGGAGAAGTTACAATAAAGTGTGCTGGAATTCTACCTCAAATGAGATTGATCCAAGTACATAAAGGTAATTGAATCTCACTTATCAATCTTAATAAGACGCAAATAACAAATGATCTTGATCACACTTGTAATTGACTTACAAGAAGATCAAGATTATAACATTAATTTAGTCATAAAAATAAATCTTCACAACATATAAAGATTTATCTTGACTTGATGTGATTCAAAGTTCAAGAAGTAGAAAAATAGTAAAGATGAGTATATAAATAAGGAAAAGAAACAAAATGTAAATAAGAAGAGAATGAACTTATTTCTTCATGACTGTACTCTTTCTTTTACAACTTCTTGAACAAATTCCATAATAACTTCATCAAGAGGGATCCTAATCCTCCTTGTTCTAATACCATGTAGAATTTAGGATCTCATGAAAGGAACTTTAGATCAATGAGGAAGAATAAGAAGAAGAGAGAGGAGAGGAGAAGAAGAAGGACGTGGAAGGAGAGATTTTGGATTAAGGGAGAAGAAGTTTGCGTCAAAGTGAAAGTGAGGGCTGGATGAATTGTTGAAAGAGAGAAGAGTGCTTCAATGATCTACCTCTTCACCAATGCTTTTATTTATAGTCTTTACAATGCCCTTAGCGCTACAACTTAATGAAATAAAAGACATAAAAAATACATATTTACACCTCTATGCCATCTTTTAGTGAAGTATCATATTTCACACATGTGCAACTCCTTTGACGTGTGAGTTTCTTGCCTTGAGAGTGTGGGCTTGAGTTCATCTTCCAACAATCTTCAAATCTTCCAAGTCATGTCAGCTTGTGTGATGACCCATCATGCCATCTCATGTTATCATGGTGAGTCCCACCAGCTCGTGTAACCATGGTGGGTCCCACTTTGTAATAGTTTTAAAGGTTGATGCTTTATTAACTTTGAAGTATGGTGGTTTGCCATGTAGGTTCCAACAATTCTCAACTAGATGATTGTTGAGCCCACAAAAAGGTACACTTCTTTTCCTGAACACCAGTGACAGAGGTAGGAGCATTCCCACCTCTTCCTCCGCCAGGTGTCTTTCCACCTCTTCCTTTACCTCTACCATAACCATTATTCCCTTTCCTTTTGGAGAACATAGCTGAGCTTTTCACTTATTCTGGCTAATTGTTTGACTCCCTAACTGGAATCCATATCATGGTTGCACATACATCATTAAAGGAAGGTTTTGTAGTAGAGCTAAGTGTCTGTGACTAGGCAACATCTAAGTAGGATGGTAGATTTGTAAGACATATAACTAAAACAAGATCTTCCCTCTAATTTTTCTCTGTGGCAATATCAAGTGCATATGGTTATGCAACTTTTCCATTCTTGTAGCAGCTCTTTGAATCTAGCAAAGTATTCATGAAGATTATCTTTACACTTTGTATTATACATCTCCTTAAAAATTTCATAAATCTTTTATAGACTGTCATAAGCAGAATATAATTTAAAACATGTCCCAGATTACTTTGGCTATCTCTAGGTGCGCCACATTGTTTGCCACATATTCTTCCATACTACTTATCAACTAGTTGATAAGCAGGGTGTCTTCCCACAACCATTTATGGTAAGAGGGCTGATCCACATGCAAAGATGGCTGAATTATGTGCTCAACAAGGTCTCTAGTAATCAAAAAATGTTTCGCACATTGGGACCAAGACAAGTAACTACTTAAGCCTTTAAGTGGAGTTGTAGTAATCCTTAAAGGATCACCTTTGCTGAAATCAGCATATGTAGAGGAAGAGGATGTATTTGGTAATTCAAACATGATGACTTACAAAAATAAACTTTTTTATTTCCAAAAAAACAGTACCTTTAACTTAACTTAATAGGGAAGAGGACAAGACTTTAATAAACTAACAAGTATTTTAAGCTATGGAATACAAAACTATGTATTATCAAGAGATCAAATTCAACAACCAACAAGGAAAGAACCCAGCCTATAGAGCATACAAGCATGACCCTCTTTTGTGATTTTTTTTTCTTTGAGAGTCCAAAACAGAAGTCTAGTCAACCAATAACCAAATGGTAATTAAAAAAGAGAAAAAACGAATCAAGGGCTAGTATAAAAGCAATCCAAAATAAACTAGAACTATTGATTACTTTCCAAAATAATTCTTCAAACCCTAACTTAGGGTTTCAATGACTTAACTGAGCAGCCACTCCTTCAACAAAATAGAACTTAAGGAGGCCTTCAAGAGGAGTTTTCGAATTCCTAAGAAGGAATTTTTGGATTCAAGTAAAAAAACATAAGAGATGAAAGGAGCTCATGCACATGACAAAAATTTGATTTCAGCCATTCAACTTGAAGAAAAAAAACGAACTTTTGAAGGGAAAATCTGGTTTGAGTAAAAAAATTTATGACTTCCAAAAACATGAATTGAATCCCTCATAATTTAAAACATAAAATGTAACTTAACTGATTAAGGAGAGAACTTGTTGAATTGGCATCAGCCTTTGCTTCTCTTCAAGTAATGGTTGAACCCTTTGTTGCTTGAAAGCTGAATTGAGTCTCCTTTCTACTAAGCTTTCATAACTTGATCAATTTTACTCTAAAACTTAGAATTCCAACTCTGATGCCATGTTAAAGTCTAGGGTTTAATCTATAAGTAACTCGATTTAAGAAGAAGAAAAAGGAAGAAGATAAGGTGAGAAGATGAGAGCAAGGGCACAAGTTGGAGAAGCGAAGTTTAGGGTTCAGAAGAGAGCTTTTTAATAAGTTTCTCCTCCTCTCTTTCTTATTTATATAAGTGGGGCTTGAATGCCCTAATACAAAAGAAATGAAAAGAACACAAACTTTCAACTAATCATAATTACATAGAATACCACTCAAACTTCTTCAACTCAAGCTGATGTGGATAAACCCTGAGCAATTTCCTATATAATCTGCTCGAAAGTTGTTAGCACGTAGTGTATGATCTTTTAAGCTCTTGAAAGGAGTAAGTCCTAATACTTATATTATTGATTTGTCATCAAATTCAAGCATTAGTTCCACTTTTAATATTGAAGACTTGACAATCAATGAATTGAGTTTGGAAGTTTTCCCCAACTGTCACCTCTTCTCCCCTATCAACCCTCAATCTCATCTTCTCCCTCTCTTCTTCTTCTTCTTCTTCTTCTTCTGCTTCCACTCTTCCTTTTCTCACTCTCTTTACCCACCACCCTCTATGTGCTAGGAAGATCAATCGCCTTGTATGTGTGAGAATCCAAGTGAGCCAAATGTTGAATCATAATGAAGAATAAAGATTAGGGAGTGAAGCCACTTTCCTAAGCTACACGAAAATTTCTCTCGAGATAAAAAGATAGTTGTTGAATTTATGGAAAAGAGAAAAACTTCATTGACTTGTTATAATCAGAGTACATGAACCTCTATTTATAATAGAGGACAGTAGTAGAGTCCAATTATAATTAAACTACCATTGTCCCAATTACACCCAAACTTTAACACTTACAAAGATAATTCCTAGCATAATTAAATAACTCAACATAAATAAAAGACTAACATAACTAAAACACCTTTAAACTGAAACTCTTCTATGAGACTTCCTTCCATAATAAGTATGACTTTGTAAGATTTCTTATTGTGAGAGTCATGTAAGGGACTTCCATATCTTCTCTTTAATACTCCCCCTCAAGCTGGAGTTTATAACTTCAACTTGCAATGAAAATGATTATTGATCTTCAATTTTCTTTTGCTGCAAAAATTTCTTCATAAATGCAAAAACTTCATCTTTGTGCTCCCCCTTTCTTGAATATTTTGGTCACATAAAAATTACCACAACATATGGAATAAAATACCTCTTTCTTGTGCTTCTGTTTCTACTTCTCCCCCTCAAGTTGGGAGGTAACAATAATGATCCCAACTTGAACCAAATAGCATAGATGTAGTAATAAGTTCTTCCATCATGATGTTCCAACCCGAGCACCAACTCTCAAAGGGTAGAAATGGGTGATAAGTGGGTAATGCCTATCATTCACAAGATGGCGATAAAAGACCCATAGGTATATATAAAAATTCTCAATGGACTTAAAACACCCATATGTTAGAAATATATATATAAAGGTAAACCAACCGAAGCAATACACAAGAGATTGGCTCAAAGGGATACATGAGAGTCAAATAAAGGATGGTAGGAGAAAGATTGCCAAACAAGGGGTAAGTAAGATTTTTTTTTAATATAGTTGATCAATAACAGTAACCCAAACAGTGACGAAAAATTCGGCTTAAATTCGGATTTTCAATGCAACAGGATACCAGCATGACCTTTGATTCTTCCAAACTCGAATATATCCTTAAATATAGATTAGAATAACATAAAATTTTCTCCTTATGAAAATAGACTTAAATACCTTTCATCCAAGTATAATTTATCTTCATAAAATATATTTCTTTTGAGATAAATAATTTGATAGATTTCGGTCTCTGTAATCTGCTAAACTAAGTACTCTTTCTCCTTTTTGTCAGTATGACCATTGACTCTTCTAAGATTAATATCTCCATATAAAAAACTCAAATTGAGAATTGGTTGAATAGATAAGAAAATAGACTTACAAATATTTCTTTTGATATATAATTCTCTATATAAAGTCTCATTCTTGATAGCATAAAATAGCACAAAAGTTGAAGCTTTCTGCCCTACTCGAACCTCTTTTGTAATCTGACCTTTATTGCTTCAAATATTGATTTCTCTTTGCAAAAAAATCTAATTATCAAAATTCATTTTTCTTTAGAAAGTAGACTCAAATATCTTTCCGCCAATATATAATATGCAATATGAAAAACTCATTATAGATGTGAAAACACAAATAAAATAACGGATATAGGGATTAAAAATAGATATGAACCTAAAGAAATAATAAATCAGAAAAGGATCACATAATCTATGTGGGTTGACCGAGTCAACTCACTGAACCTGCTCTGATACCATGTTGAATTTATGAAAAAGAGAAAAACTTCATTAACTTGTTGTAATCAGAGTACTTAAAACCTTATTTATAATAGAGTCCAATTACAATTAAACTATCTTTATCTCAATTACACCCAAACTCTACCAAGTCTTAACATAATTAAATAATTCAACATAAATAGAAGACTAACATAACTAAAATACCTTTAAACTGAAACTTCTATGATAATACCTTATTCCATAATAATTTTGGTTTTATAAGACTTCTCAAGAATCATGTAGAGCCTTCTATATTCTTTAAAGATAGTCTCCTACATAAAGTAGACAATGTCCACATCGATGAGTACATTTGAACTGGAATTATCAATTGACACGCATGGCGTACGCAGTGGATCGGAACTGCTAAAATTTCAACATCTGGCAGGGTCTGTTTCCTGTCCGACAAACCACAAATGACACTACGACTACGATCATATTATTAGTAATTCCTCTTGTCAAATGAAGAAACCGTCGCTCCAAGCAAAAGCCGAAAATGGCTTCCCTGCTGTCATCCCCCAAAG
Source organism: Aristolochia californica (assembly GCF_029961685.1). Taxonomy (NCBI): domain Eukaryota; kingdom Viridiplantae; phylum Streptophyta; class Magnoliopsida; order Piperales; family Aristolochiaceae; genus Aristolochia; species Aristolochia californica. The sequence continues at coordinate 41,143,829 of NW_027181992.1, read as the reverse complement.
TCATTACAACATTGCTTCTCTGCGTGAGCTCTCCTGAGTCACAATATTTTGTGCGCTTATGACTTTCTGCTTCTTCTCTCTGTAAAACATGGAACAATCCATGAGCTACAGAAGGAGACAAGATCAACAACCCCGAAGCTACCCTCCTCAACTCATTTCCTTGTTATCAAGCCCCCCTCTTCTTCCGCCGCGCCACCACCTCCGCTAGCTCCAAGGCGTACTTCTCAGCCATTGCCCCCTCCCTCTCCTCCCAATTACGTCTTTGTAGCGAATGCTCCTTATCCTTCACCTCGCTACCCATTTCCTGTACCGCCTGCACCACTCTGCTCACAGTACCCTTGCACTGAAGTGCTTATAGGTATGGCGATCTGGCTACGGGCCAGTTCAATTACCCTTATTACGCTAATTAGAGTGGTAACGGTTGGGTTCAGTTTCGGCTATCTTCCTCCTCCCCTTGGGCTATCATTCAGCCGCAGCCTCCTGCCCCATATGTGGAGCAAAATAGGGCCACACAGGTGAAAAACGTTATTAATGTTCGTAAAGAGACGATTTGGATGGAGGCGGATGAGGAGAACACGGATTACCATCTTGTATCGTTCACCTTCGATCCGGTAGTGGATGGGAGGTACGAGCTGCCTCTTCGCTTATTTTGTTACTTTCACATCCCTGAATTGTGTCGTTTCAAACATGATGATGGGCGCTGGCGATTTTGTTTGCTTTAGTGGAGATTTTATTCTGGGTTTTGTCTCTGTGAAATCTCGGATGATCTGGACGACTGGAATGTATTATCCAAACCTTATATCCTGTTCTAATTGCTTCCCATTGTTATCACTCTGGTTCGAATTGCTTCCTTATGTTTTTTCCCTCTGATTTACTTGGTACTTTGTGTACTTCAGCATGGGTATGAATTTTGGTGGTAGGTATTGTTCACCATTTGTTGGATGTTTATTTAAGTTGATTGTAATGAGAACAAAGTCTGCTATCCCTGTTTCTATTTGGTTTGATGGGTATTGTTTGGTGAGTTGTTCTTTTCTTCTTTTAGCTTCAATAGGTTTTGAGCTACAGTTGAGAAATCTGCTAATTTTGGAGAAAAAGGAAAAAAATAAAGAGAAGATATGTGGCCAAGGAGTTGAACTTAATAGAGAGACATTTGTTTCTCTGTAGATTGACCTATGTACATGTTGACAAAACAAGAGAATGTAGATTGAAGGTCATGTTATACTCTGAGGATATTCTTTGTACAAGTGGTGGTCATTGAATAGGATGTTAATGCAAATGTGGGATGACATAGGTGGAGATTGGCATCTCAAGCTTTTTGTTTGTCACATGCTGAGAAGAATGAAAGCTAGTTTTTCAAGACCTTTGTTAGATCAGGCATGGTCTATGCTACCATATTGTGGGAACGAATTGGAAAAGATGAAGGTGGCCTAGCTGAGAACATAAACATCACTGGCTGTCACAATAAAGAAAAAAGAATGGGTATATGACTAGCAAAGAGCAAGACTAGAAATGGGTGTCATAGACAATTTGAAAAATGGAAGAAATTGAGAAAGGAAGAGTGAAGAGAAGAGAGAATAGAGATGAGAGGAGAGAGTGCTCGAAACAGCACCTGCTGGAGGATCTGTTTGACCTCCTTCTTTTATTACAGAAATGCCTTGATAGCTCCTACACATATAACTTCAAGTACACACATCAGAATTCAACCAAACTTGAACCATAAGTTTCTATCTTCATATTCTACTTCTAACTTCAGAAGTGTATACTAGTAACCGAAAATGACCAAAATGCCCCTTTTATATATTTTAACTCTCCCCCTCATGTTGAAGCATTTATATCAAGTAGTCTCAGCTTGTTAAAGGAACTTTGTCCAAAGCTTTAGTATAAATGTTTCCAATCTTATTAGCCGATCTAACTTATGGTGTGACTACCACTCCACTCATAACTGCATCACGGATGGGGTGCCAATAAACTCTTTATGTTTCCAATGTTCATAGAATACTGAGTTGCTAGCAATAAAGATTGCAACCTGATTATCATAGTCATAGTCGTGGCCTCTATAGTAGTAAAGTTCATCTCATGTAACACCGATTTGACCCATATGAGTTTACTTACTATATGGGTCATTGCTCTATACTTAGCTTTTGCACTTGAATGAGTCAATACATTCTATTTCTTACTCTTCCAGCTAACTAAGTTTCCACCAACAAAAAGACAGTGGCCAAAAGCAGATTTCTGTTCAATCTAGATCATGCATAATCTACATTTGAGTATGCCTCAATCTATAAATGACTATAGGGTGCATAAAACAACACTTCTCCCAGTGTTTTCTTTAAGTGTCATAAAAATCCTTTGGTCCTCCTCCAAATGAATCTTACAAGAACATTCCATGAACTGGCTAACTGTGCTGATTGCAAATGATATATCTGAGCAAGTGACAGTAGCATAAATGAGCTTATGTAAAAGTCACCGACACATAGCCTTGACCCTGAGCTCTAGACTATCCCCTTCATGTAGTTTATGACCAACTTCCATTGGAGTTTTTGCAGGCTTTGCCCCTAGTAATTCATAATCATGGAGCATATCACTCTCATTTTTTCTTTGAGTTAGCACATCCTTATTTACTCCTAGTGACCTCAATACCAAAAAAGTATTTTAGAGACCGCAAGTCTTTGAAAGTGTTTTGTAAGATGAGGTTTCACTTCCTCAATTCCTTGCTTATCACTTCCAGATAGTATTATATCATCCACATAAACAAGAATCACCAAAATTTCAGTATGTTTCCTCAGAATAAATATGGAATGATCACAGTGACTTCAGGAAAAACAAAATGCCATGACTACCTTGCTGAACTTGTCAAACCATGCCCTGTGACTTTGTTTAAGACTATGAATAACCTATTCAATTAGCAAACATGTTCAATCTCTCCTTGAGGAATTTACCCAGGAGGTTGCTCCATATACACTTCCTCATCCAGGTCATCATTTAAAAATGCATTTTTAATGTCCAATTGGAGTAAAAGTCAATCCTATGTGACTGCCACTGAGACAAATATCCAACAAAAGACAATCAGGCTATTGGGGAAAAAGTCTCAAATACATCAATCCCTTAAGTTCGGGTATATCCTTCAACCACAAGATATGCTTTATACCATTCAATGGATCCATTAGCATTGTACTTGACGGTATAAACCCAATAAAAGCCCACAATAGATGTACTCGTAGGCAACTCACATAAAGTCCAAGTCCCACGGTCCAATAGAGCTTCCATCTCTACTTCCATAGCTAGTTTCCCCACTAGAGAAGACAGAGTTTCTTGTACCGAAGAAGGGATATCAAGAAGACAACGGTAAGGCAAAAGATTTAAAGGACACGAACAAAGAATGAAAAGAAACAAAGTAAGAAATAGGATACCATGTGCAAGTTTAGACACCTTTATGAACAACAACAGAAGATGAAGATCGCTAACCTCAGGTACCTCAGAGAAAGAAGGCTCTAATTTAGGTAGTAAAGAGAGAGAGAGTCTTCTATGTTGTTGTTCTAGGCTTTTTACGTTGATAGGCCTGGAAAGGTTTTGATACTGAAATCGGTGGCAGTGGACTAGGCATATCCTCCACAAGACTAGCAACAAGAATGGTAGGATAAATAGAAACACTAGGAGAAAAACTAGTTAAATTGAAATATAGTGCATCTTCAAAAAATGTAACATCTGAGGAGACAAATGTTTTTTTTCTTGTAGATGGACAAAAACATTTATACCCTTTTTGGGTTTGGGAGTATCCTAGAAAGACACATTTCATAGCTTTAGGTGACAATTTATTTGTTGTTAGTCCAAGTACATGCACAAAACATATACAACCAAAGACACAAGGACACAAGGGAAATAACTTGACATCAGGTTTAAGAATGTGAAATGGAATTTTCCACCAAGTGTAGACGAGATATCTTATTTATAGGGAAACAAACAATAAGGATTGCATCTCGCTAAAAAGACATAGGAAGATGCATATGAAATAATAAAGTGCATGTAACTTCAAGCAAATGGCGATTTTTTCTTTAGGCCTCACAATTTTTTTGTAGGGTATACGGATACATAGACTGATGAATAATGCCTGTGGATTGACAAAAAGAATGAAATTTATGATTTATAAAGTCAAGCCCATTGTCTGTATGTAAAACACGAAGTGGAGCACTGAACCAAGTCTTTATTTCATTATAAAAGTTTTGAAATACATAAAAAAATTCAAACTTTTCCCTAGGAGATTCATCAAAGTAGATCAACTAAAATCATTAATAAATGACAGAAAAATAGTTACAACTAAAAGCACGAACTACAAGACATGGTCCCCATCTGATGGTGATCCCTTCAGGTGATACAATCCATCTCTCTCAAGTCCCAAATCAATCATCTCCTTCGTTTGGAGGTCTTGAAACACACAACAAGAAGGATAGGAGGTTACTGAATAATTCAAGACTTTGCGATTTGGATAATACAGAGAAGATTGACAGGAAATTCAGAAACTAATAAAACCAAATCAAGGCACAAAGAAGTAGGTTTAATAGATACTAGTCCATGAACCAAGAAGACAGAGCCGTCTGCAAGTGTTACTTGTTTACATGGCAATGACTAACTAAGATTCAAAATCAACGAAGACATGCCTAACACATGTGAGATGCACCGGAGTCAATAACCTATGTAGTCACTCGGTGCACATGAAAAGCAGACACACCTGGTTTAGCCAGAGTAGTTGTAGCAATAGAAGTGGATTGAGGCATAGAAGTAGAAACAGAAATCAAGTAGGTCATCCTTTCAATTAATTGTTGCATTTCATCTGGAACCCCGGCAGCAATATCATCCACATGAGTTGTAAATGTCTCACTGCTCCCAAAAACACTATTATTTGCTCATGCTGGTTTATCAAACTTCTCCCAACAATCTTTTAGAAACATGGTTGATACGTTCACAATGGGCACACCTATAGTCACCTTTGCCTCAGCCATGACCTAAGCCATCACGGCCTCGGCCTCGGCCTCAACTTGTGTTCCTACTACGACAACCCTGAGTAACTTTTAATCAACTAAAACCATGCTGAATGCTAAGGGCAGCAGCATCAATCGTGAATACTTCCTTACCACGATGTGATGTCTAACTGTCTTTCCACGAAGCACCCAGTAAAAGCATTAGGAAGTCAGGGAACCTTATCTAACGCAACCAATTGAGCTTGTACTCCATACTCTGGGCCAAGGCTCTCCAAAAACTTTGCAACATAAATCTGTCCTTGCTACTTCCTCAATTGTTTTTCATTCATAGTAAATGGATGATAGATGTTGATCTCCTGAGAATACTGAAAAGTTGCAAGATTAGAAGAGACTAAAGAGGGAAGGAGAAAAGAATAGAAACAAGAGGGAGAAGAAAGTGTGCATTGAATAGTCTCACATTAGGGCTGAAACTCGAGTTTTCTCCTTTAAATAGTTCATTTAAGTGAAAATTGAGATAGATTACAAAAAATGTCCCTCATTGCATAAAACCCTATAACTTCCTAAATATTTTATCAAAATGAAATGAAATAAAATTTGAAACATAGACTACTACCTTGATGATTAACTTACTGCAACTCCTAAAAGGACATGTACACAAATAGGAATTGACCATAATGCTCATATACATATATTTTAACACTCCCCCTTGAGATGGAGCATGAATATCAAAATGCCCTTGTCACATAATGGATGATATTTGTGTCTTCCTAGAGGTTTGGTAAATATATCACCAAGTTGATCAGATGACTTCACATATGGGGTAACAATATTTCCTCACACTACAATATCTCAGATGAAATGACAATCAACTTTGATACATTTGGTTCTCATGAAAGACCAGATTGCTTGCTATAAAAATTGCAGCTTAGTTGTCACACTTCATAGCCATAGGCTTTGTGATGTAAAAAGCTGATTCAACCAATACTGATTTTACCCACATGAGCTCATTTACTGTATGAACATAGCTCTATACTCAGCTTCAACACTGGATTTGGCCACTATACTTTGCTTCTTACTTATCTAACTAATAAGATTACCTACAAAATAGTAACAAGTAGTTGACCCTATCCATCTTGCACCTTCATAATCTGCATTCGAGTAGCCTTGCATATCAATTTTACCAGGAGAGGTATATGACCAACCTTTCCCTGGTGCACCTTTTTGAGATATTTCAAAACTCTATGTGCAGCTTCTAAATCTATCTTGTGGGGATCTTCCATAAATTGGCTTATTACTCTCACTATAAAGGATATATCTGACCTCATAACAATGGCATAAATTAATTTCCCCACTAAGCATTTATACTAAGTTTTATCTTTAAGCTCAAGACTTTGATCATCATGGAGATTACATTGGCTTCCATAGGAGTATCCATTGGATGAGCACCCAAGAGGTCATACTCGTGTAACATGTCAAAAACAGACTTTCTTTGAGATAAAACAACACCCTTCTTGCTCTTGCCACCTCGATACCAAGAAAATATTTTAACTGTCCCATGCCCTTCATCTGAAACTGCTTTGCAAGATGCTCTTTAACTTCTACAATTCTTTTCGAATCACTCTCATTGAACACAATATCATCCACATATACAACAAGAACCATGATTCTTTATTGTCTTTCAATACAAACATGGAATGGTCACAATGGCTCCATACAAACCCACATTTTTTGACGACTGTGCTAATATTTTCCATCCAAGCTCTAGGGCTCTACTTTAGACCATAAATTGCCTTCTACAGTTTGCATGCCTTTCCAAGTCTCCATTTGAACAACATATCTTAGAGGTTATTCCATATAAACTTCTTCTTGTAAATCACCATAGAGAAAAACATTTTTTATATCTGATTGATGTAAGAACTATTCTTTATTCACTACGATAGGTACTAGAATGAGGACGGAGGTAAGACAAGCAACAACAGAAAATGTGTCGAATACACCAATGCCTTAGGTCTGTGTGTAATCTTTTGCCACTAGTTGAGCTTCGTACTTCTCAATATGGCCACCAACTCTGTATACTCTTTGACATCCTACAATGGCTGCACTATTCAATGGTTGACAAAGTGTCCTTGTATTTCTAGAGATCAAGGCCTCAATTTCTGCATCCATAGCTTGTTTGCACTTAGACAACATTCAGGCCTTCTACATTGTATGAGGAATAGAAGAAATAAACAATGACAAGGCAAATGTTTCATAGGAAGGAGATAAGAAGTCAAAAGACATATATTTAGAAATTGGCTGAGAAGTACATGACCTTTTTGTTAGGAATTAGACGCCCTAATTTCAAACTAACGAGAACAATAAGAAGAAGGAAAAAACAAGCACGGAAAAACACAACAAGACTTATACAGGTTCGCCTCAAGGTGAGACTACGTCCTGTCTTCCGCTGCTGCAGTAATCCATTATGAAGAAAAAATAGTTTACCAGAGAGATCGCACACACTTACAAGTGTTTTTCTCTAACCTCTCTCGGCTGCAACTCAAGATGCTCCTCAAATTAATTAAACTCTAATAGTGGCCGTGTACCGAGTCAGCGTAGGGCATTGATTAGGCTCCACAACTTAACAATCTCCCACTTGGAAACTAATCCATCATCAATATCTCCTATGCAGCGGCAACAACTTCTCAATCCTCAGAGAGAAGTCCAACTGAAGTTGCACACAACTTTAGTTTCTCAATCGTAACAGTCTTTGTCAATATATCAATCGGATTCTGACTTCCTTGAATCTTCTCAAGGGCTAAGACTCCATCCTCCAGAGCCGATCTGATGAAGTGATAACGCACCTGTATGTGCTTTGTTCTAGTATGATAAACAAGATTCTTTGCTAAATGAATAACACTCTGACTATCACAATACAACACATTCTTCCCATGCTTGAGACCTAATTCTTCCCAGAAGGACTGTAGCCGTACCATCTCTGTGTTGGCTTCAATCACGACGACATATTCTGCCTCAGTAGTGGAAAGAGCAACTATCTTTTGCAGCATAGAGACCCAACAAACTCCTGTACCACCCAATGTGTATACATATCCAGTGGTACTCTTCCTGCCATCAATGTCTCCAGCCATGTCAGCATCTACATAACCTTGTAATCTCCAGTCCGATTTTCTAAAATACAAGGTTGAGTCTGCAATGCCTCTCAAATACCTGAGAATCCACTTCACTGCTTCCTAATGTTGTTTACCCAGATTACTCGTATATCTGCTCACTACTCCCATTGCATGAGCTATGTCTGGTCTAGTGCACACCATAGTATGCATGAGACTACCAATAGCAGAAGCATAAGGCACATTGGCCATGTGGGCTCGCTCCTGCTCTGTAGAAGTTGACTGCTCCTTAGATAGCCTAAAGTGACTAGCCAAAGGAGTATTCACTGGTTTTGCAACATTTATGTTGAATCTGCTCAGCACCTTCTTCACATATTCTTCTTGTGAGACATTAGTATCCCTAGTAATCCTCATCCCAAGGATTTGTTTTCTAGCACCCAAATCCTTCATTGCAAACTTCTTGGACAACTCCCTTTTCAACTTATCTATTTCTTGTTTGGAAGCACCTGCTATTAACATGTCATCACCATATAGTAGTAGAATGATATAGGAGTCGTCAAACTTCTTCACATCACAACAATGATCTACCGGACACCTCTAGAAACCATTACTATTCATAAAAGTGTCAAACTTCTTATACCATTGTCTTGGAGCCTGTTTAAGACCATACAAGCTCTTTTAAAGTTTACACACCATTTCTCCTTTTTATGTGCTTTGAATCTATTGATTTTCAGGACTCCATGAATTTAGCTCATGGAGAAAAAGGGAGAGAGACCCATTGGGAGAAAACCAGAGGAAGAAGAGGTTATGGACTTGATTTCTTAACCCTCCCCTTGAAGCTCTATTTAGAGATTAATGAAAGTATTGTATTATAATAATACCCCTGAATTTAGGGTTTAGGGTTTTAACACTAGAACTTTAATCTAATTATATCAATGCCATCTCTATGAGATGACTTTTTATTTACCATCTTGCCATCATTGTATGTGGGCCTATGGGCCTTCTCTTTGATTTGTGGCCCTTGAGCCCATCTTCTATATCTCTTGGATGCATTTGTATTCCTTGGTCTTATGGGCTTGGGTCCATCTTCTAATACACTTGGATATGTGGGCCTTCTTTGGTCGTATGGGCTTGGGCCCTATCTTCCAACACTCCCCCTCAAGCTGGGGGTGAGAGAACAACATGAACTCCCAGCTTGCTGCAAATGATGTATAAAATCTTTTTTTGTATAAAATGGCACATCTTCCAATATGCCTTCTTCTTCCAACACTCCCCCTTACGCTGGTGCTCTCGTTCATTAGGCCCAGTTGGCATAATATCAGTGAGAGTAAATCACTCCTAGCCGCTAAGACCTCCATACTCCAGTCTTAACTCATGTTGGATGTAGGGCACACTCCGTCTTCTGTAGGTAGTGTGTCTATCGGCATTGCTTTGAAGTGTCCACCTTCATCACCGTGTCCCTCCACAGGATAACGACTCTCAAGTGGTAGAGTAATATATGACATTAATGGGGGGAAGTAACATAGATGTAATAATAAGTTCCCCATCATGGTGTCCCGACATTTGATATTTTTTATGGGGGTATTAATTTCCTCCGTCATGGAATCCTAACTGCAAATATTTTTTATATTTTTAACGGGGTATTAAGTTCCTCCGTCATGGAATCCCAACCGCAAATATTTTTGATATTTTTGACGGGGTATTAAGTTCCTCTGTCATGGAATCCCAATCGCAAATATTTTTGACGGGGTATTAAGTTCTTCCATCATGGAATCCCAACCGAATGGGCTTGGGCCCATATAACACGAACCAAAATAATCCTTGTAAAATGACCTATGAAATAATCCAATGCAAATATCTGTACCAAATAATATGCTGACCGAGGAATAATCTGTCAATTCTTCAAAATAATAATCCAGCAGTGAAAAATTTATCAAGTCGCGCCGAGTCAAATAGTAGACCAATATATTCGATTTGCTGCAAAAATATGTATAAGCTTTGGTCCAGACATTTATACCAAGGTAGAAAATAAGTGGCCCGAGTCAGATTGACCCAAACCCGAGTTGACTCGGTTCGAGTTGGTTTGGGTTGACTCGGTTTGCTAGTGCTGCTCAACAGCAGCTAGAAGGGCAGCCTCGGGTTGCTGGGTTGTTGGGTTGACCCGGACCGAGAACGATGGAAGATTCCGTCGGGCCCGTTTGGACAGATCTTCTGACATGATAACTTTGTGTTTGGCCAATGAGGTGTTGGGAAAAACTGGGCTAAGGGGACTAATCAGACTGAACCAACGAACAGTCCCCACTGAAGATGCAGACAAAAATATTTGTGGAGAAGGAAGGCACTCACCGGTGGTTGCCTCCGGCATACTGGCATGGTGGCACTTACTAATAGAAAAAAAATAAGGCCATGATAAAGAGAAAAACTAAAAAATAAAAGAGGTTTGGAATTTTAAAATACCATAGCTACGAGTCCTGAAAATCAAATCTCTGATACCATGTTGATTTTCAGGATTCCATGAATTTAGCTCATGGAGAAAAAGGGAGAGAGACCCATTGGGAGAAAACCAAAGGAAGAAGAGGTTATTGACTTGATTTCCTAACCTTCCCCCTAAGCTCTTTTTATAGATTCATGAAACTACTGTATTACAATAATACCCTTGAATTTAGGGTTTTAACCCTGGAACTTTAATCTAATTACATCAATGCCATCTATGAGTTGACCCTTGAGTTACCATCTTGCCATCATTGTATGTGAGCCTATGGGCCTTCTCTTTGATATGTGGACCTTGAGCCCATTTTCTATATCTCTTGGATGCATGGGTCTTCCTTGGTCATATGGGTTTGGGCCCATCTTCTAATACACTTGGATATGTGGGCCTTCCTTGGTCGTGTGGGTTTGGGTCTTATCTTCCAACAGCAACCTTGTGGCTGCATCATGTAAATTTCTTCCTCCAAATCACCATGAAGAAAGACTGTCTTTACATCCAACTGCTCTGAGTGCAAGTCTTCATTTGCTACTAGTCCAAACACTGTTCTAATAGTAATCAATTTCACTACTGGAGAGAAAATCTTAGTGTAGTCAATGCCTTTTTTTTGTTGAAAGCCTTTTACCACCAGTCTTGCCTTGTTCCGCTTACTGCCATCATGTTCCTCTTTTATTCGGTACACCCATTTATTATGCAAGACCTTCTTCCCTTTTGGTAACTCGGTCAACTGCCATATCTGATTGGATAACAGTGAGTCCATCTCATCCCGCATGGCCAACTCCCACTTGGTTGATTCATCAACTTGCATGGCTTCCTCATAACTCTCTGGTTCACCTTTATCAGTCAACAAAATATAATTTAGTGCAGGAGAGTACCTTTATGGTGGTCTGCTAGTTCTGGCAGATCTCCTGACTTCAGTCACAGGAATGTTCTGATTTACTTCTTGGGGTATGTTTTCCTGGTCTTCCTGAGCATTATTCTCCATCTCAATAGCTGGAAGATCTCTCAACTGAATCATTTCAGACTTCTTGGCTTCATTACTTGTGCTCTTTGAATTTGTTCTCAACCTGTCTTTATACAGGGCACCTTCATTGAATATCATATCCTTGCTCCTGATAACCTTGCGACTTTGGTCATCCTAGAAGCGATAAACAAATTCGGTACCACCATAGCCAATAAGGAAATATATGTTAGATTTAGCATCAAGTTTACTTCTAATAGTATAATCAATGTGAATATAAGAAACATAACCAAACACTTTCAAGAAAGAAAGGTTTCCACTTTGCCGCTCCAGATCTCTTCTTGTATTTTGCAATCCAATGGTGTTGAGGGACCTTTGTTAATCAAATAGGCAGTGGTGCTAATAGCCTCAAACTAGAACATCTTTGAGAATCCTACATGTAATCTCACGCTCCTAGCATGCTCGTTCAAAGTTCTATTCATCCTTTCATCCACACCATTCTGTTGAGTTTTTCCAGGAATGATATTTTTTATCTTGATTTCATTATCAACACAGTACCGCTTGAAATCATCATCTACGTATTCTCCCCCATTATCTGACTGCAAGCACTTCACCTTCAAATCTGTCTCATTCTCAACCATTGCTCTCCATCTCTTGAAGGTATCAAAGATATCAAATTTCTTTTTCAAGAAATAAACCCATACCTTTCTGCTTGCATCATCATTAAATGTCACATACTAGTTAGAACCACCAAGGGAAGTAACAATTGAAGGCCCCCCCACATCAGTGTGAACCAACTCCAATTTTACTGTCTTTTGCTCATTTCCTGCCTTAGAAAAGCTAACCCTTTTCTGCTTGCCGAAAATACAACCTTCACACAAACTGTTGTTTACAATTTTCAATCCCGTTAGCTTCCCTTTGGACTGAAGCACCTTCTTTCCCTTCTCACTCATGTGACCGAGCCTATAATGCTACAAATCAGAATCAGTAACAACATCAACAACAGCAATTGTGTCTCTACTATTGGAAGTGATGTAAAGAGTTCTAGTTTTAACTCCTTGTGCAACAACCATGGCTCCCTTAGTGACTTTCCAAGTACATTAAAAGTCACATTATGACGTTCATCATTAACTTGCCCTACTGAGATCAGATTACGCATAAGTTTTGGTACATGTCTCACCTTGTGAATTTTCCACACTGACCCGTTTGACATCCTTAAACTGACGTTACCAATACCGACCATATTCAAAGCTTCTCCATCAGCAAAAAAGACCTTTCCATGATCTCCAGCAACATAATTCTTCATGATCTGACGGTGTCCAGTGGTGTAAAAAGAAGCTCCCGAATCTAACACCCAAGAGTCAATAGGGCTATCAACCGACAAGAGTAAAACATTTTGTACTTCTTCAGTCACCGCATTTTTTTTTCATCCTTCTTTGGTGCTTTGCAGTTTTTCTTTATGTGATCAGACTTGCCACAATTCCAGCACTTCACATTCCTTCGGAATTTGGACTTGCTTCTACCATTCCTTGACTTCCCTCTACCATTGCCCTTGTTGGAATTCCTCTTGAAGTTCCTACCCCTAGTACCGACACTTAGGACAAAATTAGATGTCGACGATTCTTCGGAGTCCTTTCTACGAGCTTCCTCCGCAAGAATGGTATCCCGAACATCATTAAAAATCAACTTCCCATTGCCTACAGAGTTACTGATCGCCGCCCTCATAGGCTCCCAACAATTTGGCAGAGAAGCCAAAAGAATTAAAGCACGAACATCATTATCAAATTTAATTTGAACAGAGGTCAATTGATTGACAATCGTGCTAAACTCATTCAAATGCGATGCCATTGATGTATTTTCTATCATCTTTAAATTGAAGATTTTTTCCATGAGATGTACCTTATTATTTGTGGAAGGCTTCTCATACATATCCGACAAAATCTTCATCATCCCCACTGTGATTTTCTTCGACGCCACGTTGTGAGCGATGTTTTTCGACAATGTTAACCAGACTACTCCCAACACCTGTATATCAAGGAGATTTTACTTGACATCTTTTATACCTTCTGGTTTCATATCCAGAAGTGGTGAGTGTAGCTTTTTACTGTATAGATAATCTTCGATCTGCATCCTCCAGAACGCAAAATCCATACAATCGAACTTGTTGATTCCTAGTGCCGATCCTTCTTCGCCAGTCATTGTTCTCAATCACAAACCAAGCTCTTATACCACTTGTTAGGAATTAGACGCCCTAATTCCAAACTAACGAGAGTAATAATAATAAATGCAGAAGAAGGAAAAAGCAAGCACAGAAAAACACTACAAGATTTATACTGGTTCGCCTCAAGGTGAGACTACATCCTATCTTCCGCTGCTACAGTAATCCACTATGAAGATGAAATAGTTTATAAGAGAGATTGCACACACTTACATGTGTTTTTTTCTAACGTCTCTCAGCCGTAACTCAAGATGCTCCTCAGATGATTAATTAAAACCCTAATCGCGCAGCTCCCCCCCCCCCAAATTATAAAGAGAAAATTAGGGCAACCGTTGTACAAGAGTGAAATTCCCATATTGCCCTTAATGAAACAGCAATCAATATATCGTGGATCTGGCGGGGGCTTCCTACCCCCCTTCCAACCCCAATGGTGACCTTACCGTGAAGGTCGATCCGCGTACCGACTCAGCGTAGGGTGTTGATTAGGCTCCACAACTTAACACTTTTTGCTTTCCGGAGTGCAAGGGGAAGAGCCGAATTGGAGGGTCTAGAATCTGTAGATGAAGAATCTGATTGTTGAACTTGAGAAGGAGGCTCTCGTTGCTAAACACTGCAGCTTTGATATACCTAGAGTGGCTTGATAGGTGAAGGTGGTGGTGGAAACGTAGTTCACGTACTTGCACTGAAGTCATCCATAACAACTATAGGAATTGGATGTTGAACACCTGGATTTTCATTAGCAGACCCCAAGGGAAGTGAGGCAAACACTTTTGACGATGGAAAATAGGGTGTATACTCAAAAAAGGTAATCTCAGCAGAAATATAAGTTTTCGTTGTATGAGGATTATAAAACTTACATCCTTTTTTATGACGAGACCGAGGAGGCAATTTATGATTAATAATACCAAGAGGGTGAACAAAACAAGTGGAACCAAAAAATCGTGGACAAACATCAAACATCTTACTTTGAGGTTTTAGGAACACAATAGGAACACGTCCTTGAAGAACAAAGGATGACATATGATTAATTAAATAACACGATGTGAGAAATGAATCACCCCGATATGATAAAGGAACATTCATTTGAAATAACAAGGTATGTGTGACCTCGAGTAAATGCTTATTTTTGTGTTCAAACCCCATTTTGTTGAAGGGGCACATAAAGTTTGATGTATAATACCATGCAAGTCACAAAATGATCTGATTTTTTTATTAAGAATTCCAAATATGAAAATTGTGAATAGTTGTCTCAAACTTAGTTTTTATTTATCAAAGACTTCAATTTCTCATGAAGGAGATACACCCAAGTCACTCTACCAAAGTCATCTCTGAAGGACACAAATTATTTAAAACCAAAGACACTTGGGACTCGACACGGGCCCTATACATCTAAATGAGCTAATTCAAAAGGACTATTACTTTGACTCAAAGTAACTAGAAAATGTGATCGAAGATGCTTTCCAAGGTGACATGATCCACACTCGAAAGACAGATTAGACAACATAGAAGAAAGAAAATGACCAAGCTTAGCTATTGATGGGTGTCCCAAACGTAAGTGCCACAGATATGGTGAAGTATGGGTGGATAATGCCATAGCCTTTGGAACATTCATGGCATCTAACAAACGAAGTCCACCCTTCTCATGTCTAGAACCAATTATCTTCTCCATCTGCAAACCCTGAAATACATATGAAGTAGGATTAAAAGTTATTGATCAGTTCAAGGATTTCGTAATGTTGCTAAAAGACAAAAGATTAACCGGAAATTTAGGTGCAAATAAGACATTTGACAGAGACATATGAGGAGTGGTTTGGACTACATTCTCACCATGGACCTCAGAGGTGAACCCATCAGCAAGAGTGATAGTCCGGTACTTTTGTGAGGGAAAAACTGATGAGAACAAAGTGGACATGACTGACATATGTTTGTATGCATCAAAATCAATGATCCAAGATAGACTAGAGGACACATGTAATGCAATCATACCTGAAATCGCCATCATGGCACATGCGATGGATGAAGATCCGATGTCTTGAGTCGTAGAGGATGATGATGTGGATGTCAACCAACAGCCGGAGTTCCCCTTGAGTTTCACTGTTGAGCACATCCTTGGCTGAAATGGAGTATGCCCCTGCTGGTTTTCCAAAATTTCCTCAGCATTTGTTAGAAAAATGATTATTCTGCCCACAACGAATACATTTTCTGTCACCCCTATCACCAGGGCCTGACCCCTACTTGAGTTGTCACAACCTTGACCTCAACCTTGACCTCAACCTTGTCCATCTCCTCCACGACCTCTGGAGGTGTTTGACCTGGTAGGGGTAGAATTGACATTAAGTGTTGATGCTTCAGTTGGTGCCATTTCTTTCTCTCTATTTATCACTGCACTTTTAGACCAAATCACAAGATTAAAAGCTTTCTCAAAGGTAATTACTTCATCAACTGCTAACATTTGTGTTCGGATTGCATCATATTCCGGTCGGAGTTCTTCTAGTAAGAGCGTGCTACTTGAATTTGGTTCTTTTCTTTCCGAAGCTGCTATGCGTTAGTAGTCAATGGTTGGAAGGCATTGATTTATTTGCATTGGACCCCTCATCTCAGTAAAATAATCTGTGACGGATCTAGTACCTTGTCGCATACTGAAATATCTGGTATATAGGTCATATACCTTGGACAAATTACTCTCCTAAGACAAGATAGATTCCAAGGTTAACCAAATCTCTCTAGAGGTATCACAACTCATCTCCCGATCACTGAATCTGGTCTCCATACTGTTTTCCTTTTTGCTTTCAATAACATAAGAATTGAATGAGACTAATTCAATTAATTCTTCCCATTCAATTTGACTGAAGTAATCTGAATTGAATGAGAATCCTTGCTCTTTGAACTTCTACATGATTTAATGGGGGTAATAACTTATCCAAAGTTTGCCATCTTATCACAAATAAGCAATACTATTATCCAAGAACAACCACCACAACTACAAACCACAAAAGCACATGAAGAGCTGTAGAGACAGGTCTTGAGCACTATGCGCAGATGTAAGTGGGCCCCACAACAAATCAAATTAGGGCCAGCTGATATTCAATAATTCCAACCTTCGTTTAACACCAATCAACATAAATGACAAGTCAAATCTTCAATTTATGCAATTGCACACACAAAAAACACAGACTGGGCTAGTTTGCACTGGTTTAAGCCTGACCAAATTTAGGTCAAGGCAGGCACAAACCCTCTAGGGGCACAATGAAGCATAAGAACTACTCAAAAGGTAGTACAAGCCATCAACCAAGTGGTTTTGGCAGAAAAGAAAAGGAAAAGATTGGACCTATAGTCAGATGAGAAAATTTGTGAAAGCCCCATAGTAGAGGTCGGTCTGTATTTAAGAAGAATAAGGCTCAATTGGGATCCCAAGGCTCTCTCTTCATTGCTCTGATACCATGAAAATTTGCACGAATAAAGAAACTACTATCCTGATGACTAACTAACTGCAACTCCTAGAAGAACATGTTCTCAAATAGGAAATGACCAAAATACCCTTATAACTGTATTTTAACAAATACCATATAACTCACAGTATTAGTGAAGAACCTTCCTGTCACCCCTTTTCAAGCCAAATAACATGGAATATAGTTCGTAGATCCTTGACAAATTGCTCTCCTATGCATACATGGACTCTAGAGACATTCAGATCTCTTTGGCAGTCTAAGAATTCAGAACTTGGTTTCTAAGCTTATCATCCATACTATTCAATAACTTAGTTATGACTTGGCTATCTTCGGCTTCCCAATCATCATTCAATGGTATAGGAGGATCATTTCTCTGGTATTTCATCTTCCTCTTAGCCTTTAAATAAATCCTAACTGATTTTGACCAGCCTATTCGATCTCTCTATGGTGTTATTTTTTCTGTCTAAATAACTTATCTCCTTAGTAGGTGTAAGAAATTCACCAACATCAGCCATCTCAAACAACATAAATAGATAATAATTGATATAGGCGCAAGCTATGTTGGCGCCACACAAGCAATAGGGCAAGAGCAATATCAATAACAAGTATAATAGACCAGTTCCACCATTAATAACCAAAAAATCAAGGAATAACACTTCGATTAGGGAAACTCATAATGATGTCATCTTCTTGAGGGATGACGCATACACTACAAGCCTATGCAGGTTAGGGTTGAAAGATTTCCAACAGTAGAACCCTTTAAGAGCACAATTTTTGCACAGAACTAATTTAATCAGTAGTAGGAACCATTAACCCTTGGGTTCTGGTAGAACGAAACAAAAAAGATCTGACCTTTAACTTCAATCAGAAGAAAATCTGGAAATCTCCCTTTTCTAGAGTATGTGAACTTCAAGAAGAGGGAAGAAGAACCCCTACAAAAACCTGAAATAGGATCTTATTGCTCTGATACCATGAAAAATGGAATAAATTGAGTAGGGAAGAGTGAAGAGAAGAGAGAATACAGAGATGACACGGGAGAGTGCTCAAGACAGCACCCATTGGAGGCATTTGGTTGACCTCCCTCTTCTTTTATTTTTTACTTAAGTGATTACAATAGTAAAATTACAGCAATGCCCAGGGGTGGCATCGAGCCGAGCTAAGCCCGAACCTGCCTATGTTCGAGCCGAGTTTGATTTAAATATTTCGAACTTGAGCTCGAGCCTAAAATTGTTATCGAGCTCGAGCCCAATAATTTTAACCGAGTTCAAGTTGAGCTCGAGCTTCGCATTCATTTAAAACTTTTAAAAAAATACATGTCTTGAGTTCGAGCTCCAACATACATTTAAAACTTTTCAAAAAATACATGTCAAATAAATTGTATATAAAATTATGCATACATTTTACATAAAATTGGGCAAGACCCCTACATAAAATTGGGCAAGATCTGTATTGAAAATTGGGCATAAGGGTGGCATCGAATCGAGCTAAACCCGAACCTTCCTATGTTCGAGCCGAGCTTGATTTAAATATTTCGAACTCGAGCTTGAACTGACCCTAGCCTCGAGCTTAAAATTGTAATCGAGCTCGAGCCTAATAATTTTAACTGAGTTCGAGCTTCAAACATTTAATACTCTGCATAAAATATATGTCAAATAAATTATATATAAAATTATGCATACATTTTAAAAAAAGAATCATAGGGGAGGTTCGGGATTGAATCTCAATAATGGATTAGAACGCACCAATATTAATCATTTTTACTCCAAATGTTGTCTAGCTTATTTTGTAATTTCTGAATCTGGCCATAAATTTATTATGGCCTCCTTAGTGCCCTTGGTTGAAAATTTATATTCTAGGAAAAACTAGAAATGTTTTTCCTAGGATACATATATCCAAAAAAACTTTAACTAAAATCCTATTACTATTAGTGACTTACTAGAAAATTACAAGAAATATTTAAAAATTTTCTTAGGAAAATTAAATGGACCTTTTATTGCCTCTTCCAGGGAAATAAATAAAAATTAATAATCAATCTAATATATTGCTATACTTATTGATAAATTTTTATTCAAATAAAATGTCAAACACAAAATGCTATGAAAATTGCTTCATGCTAAAAGTATTACAACATCAACTGTTAAATACTTATTAAAAAATTTTCTATACGGTTTTCTAGCCCATCTTGGCAGGAAAATCTTACTTAAAAAAATTATATGATTTTTTTATAAGAATTTCCAATAGAAAAATGTTTCCAAAAAACATGAGGCACTAATAGTCCCTAGAAACGTATTTCTACTAAAAATGTCTTTTCAACATTTCTTGAAAAAACCACTAATAGTCCCTAGAATCATATTTCTACTAAAATGTGTTAAATTTCATTTTGGGATAGGGCCTTGGACCCAATTTAACATGGCATACGAGTGGGTACTCATATGTGGGCCTGCACCTAAACTATCTACTTGTAGAGCCACAAAAGATGACCTACACCTAAAACTATCCACTTGTAGAGCCACAAAAGAGGGCCTACACCTAAACTGCCTACTCCTAAATTATCCACTACTAGAGCCACAAAAAAGAGGGTCTACACGTGAGGGAGAGTGTTAAGGAATAGTTCCACATAGATTAGTGAATACAAAGATCTTGAGTTTATTAGTTGGTACAGAGGTTTCTTAAGTTAACTAGTCATTTTGGGATAGGGCCTTGGACCAAATTTCTTGAAAAAACCACTAATGGTCCCTATAAACGTATTTCTACTAAAATGTCTTTTCAATTTCTTCAAGAGCCATGAGGAAGGGACAACCTAAGTTCAAGAAAGAGTTTTTTTTTTTCACTTGCTTATGATCTCGCATGATGTCTTCTCGTGTGGGCGAAAAAATTATTTCTCCCTTAACTAGCGCCGCCGGCGAGGACTTGTCGTCGGGGCTGACGGCTGCGACAAAGGCGGCGGTGATTGAAGCAGTGGCAAAGGTAGACGTGGGGAGGAAGAAATCAAACCGAGCAGCTGTCGACGGCGACAGAGGTGGCCACAACAGCGGATGAGAGGGGCTCGATGGTGACGAGGGGAGGAAGACTTCCCCCCCCCCCCCTCCTCATTCTTGCTCCCACTCCCGAGCCCGTTAATGAGCCGCCTCACGATCTTTCGAACTGAACCATGGTTCGGTCGAGCTCAGCTTGTTAACTCAAACAAGCCATTCGAGATCCAGATAAATCAAACCGAGTCGGAACCAAGCCGAGCTCGAGCCGCTTGCAAACCGGCTTGGTTCAATGCCAACCCTAGCAATGCCCCTTACATTTCCTACACATATAACTTCATGTATAACATCAGAATTTAACCAAACTTGAATCATAAGTTCCTACATAACATATAATCTACTTTTTAACTTCAGAAGTCTATACTAGTAAACTGGAAATGACCAAAATGGCCCTTGTATATATTTTTAACACAATTATTAGCAGTACAGCAAACAGAATAGAAAATGAGAGAGTTACGTGAGATGGTTTATCCTTGTCGAGGCCTATAATGCACCAGAAAGGGGATCTCGTCGTTATCAGTCCAGGGACTGAGAACAAATAGAGGCCAAAAGCACTTGCTTGGAAGTTGTGGGGAAACTTGAAGAAGGATAATTCAAGAATGTAGTAAATTAAGGACAGAAGAGAAACTTTGATTTGGTTGTTAGTAGGGCATTTTCTCAAAGTTTGGTTAGTTATGTCCTAATCCAGTATTATTAAATCTTTATGTGTGAAGGTGACCTAAACATGGTCAATTTTGGAGAAGTCTATTAAAGGTTAAGCTAATTGCATGTGTAGAATGCTGTACATCTGCTCCTTTTTGTTAACTCTGCTTCTGTCTGCAGTGATTTTAAACTGATGCTGTTATAACCTGGTCTAATGCGGTGAAAAGCGGTTTGAGATTCCTAAGTCAGAACTACCATTCTCACTATTGGGGGCAATTCCTGGAACTTGGTGCTTCTAGTATTATGTAGGGAATATTGTTGGAGTACTAGATATCTTTAGCTGCAAATAAAAATGCCAAGATTAGAGAGTTTTGTTTTTTTCTTTGTTTGACAAAAACTATATGAAATGTTTTTGGTCATAAATGGCTATAACTAGCAGCAAGAGAATAGCCAGGTCATGAAAAACACTTGTATCACATACAAGATTTCTTGCATCTATATTAACATGTTAAAATTTCTGCAACATGGTGGAAGTGTCTCAATACTGACAATGTAAGGTGGGGAACTCTCTTCAGTGAGCTGAAGCTTGGCCTCCCTCTTTTGCTGTGTTGTTCATTATTAAATTGAATAAAATCTCCACGTGTTCAAAAGAATATAAACTGAGCATGTAGGAGACATGTTAATTAACTCTCCATATTAGCTTTATAAGATCTCCTTTCACTTGCATAAAACAACAACACAAAATGCTAATGAACTTTTTTTGTGGCGAGTTCTTGCTGACAGTTACAAAGGCTTGGTTCTTTTAGTCTTATGCACTTATCTATGAACATGTACAGAAGTAGAGGATAAAGGCACAATTTTTCTCTCATTAGTGGATTTTACTGAGTTCATTTGTGATCTCTGCCTAAACCCTGTAATTTTGGCAAGAGGTGCAATATCCACTTTTGAACATGTATTTACACATAAAGGCATCCTTGTGTTTCACATACTTTTGTAGAAATGTTCCTGTCTAGTTCTAAACCACTGAAATAACAACTTTCTCATTTAAAAAAAAAATTTTTTTTTACCTTACTGGGAGTTTCTTTCTTTTAACTTTTTCAAAACTGGGTAATTTCATCAAAGAGTGGAAAGTTTGGGAACAAGGTAGAAACATAGATATCATAAAATGCTTAGTGGAGTAAAATCATTAATATACATCTTCTGTATTTAACTCCAGATGTTAGAGCCGGATATTTGATCAATGGATGAGGTGAGTATGTATTGATTTAGTCAAACGCTTAAGCCATCTTCTGAGGGTCATTACATTTGATTGTTTCAAGTGAATCTGTTCATTACAGTGGGCTCACAGTTTATAATTAATAGGATGATCCGGGGTCACTCATAACTTCACTAGACAAATTGGCCAGCTCCTTAGCTTGCCACACCTGTTTGTTTTAACTGAATCTCTGCAGCAATTATGGCCCAGAGAAGGTTTTTGTAAATTATAGAACACCTTGAGGAAGTGTAGAGTACAGACCATCGTTATAATGTATCAATTGTCAAACTTTTACCCTGGAAACCTACAATTTAGGTCAACTTAGTAGGCTTTTCTCATCCCAAGAAGAAAAGGATTATCTTTGTTTATTCTGAGATATGTAAATTTTTCCAGCCTACATACCTGTTAAAATACAAGTCCAGGGGTATTTTGGTTATTTCTCATATTTTCCACATTATATTTTTCTCTTAGAGTATGGCTATTAGATAGAGAATGTCTTATTTTATCTTTAGTTAAATTTTCATTCAATTTAGACATGTATTTTAGGAGATGTAATTTTGAGTATTGAGGGGCATTTTTGTCCTTTTGTAAATTTTCAATTAAACCCTGATTATAAAAAAGCTGGAGGGCTTTTCTAGCTCGGATTCCAAGGCAACAAAGTTGTTCCTCTTCCAAAACTCTTTTTCTACTTCTATTTTCTCCCTAAATCACATATTTTTCATGGTATCAGAGCAGTAACGCAAGTCTTGGGCAAGTTTCTTTCGATTTTGTGGATCTTCTCCCCATTTTCAACAATCTCCTTAAAGGTTTTTCCTAGATTTCTGGATTGGTAGGGTAAAATTCCGAAAATTTCCTTTTTCTACCTATCTTAGCCTATTGGCTAATGATTACTATTTCTATTTGATTGATTGTTGGGATTTAGAAGTATTTGATGGTCCCAATTTGACGAAATTTCTCAAATTTGCTTGTGTAATCTACCCAATGCTTGCGTCATCATCCATATAGCCTACGTCATCCTGCTTTCTTGCAATTAGGTCATTCTTTCATCAATTTTTGGTCTCAATTGCTGAAATTGATTCTATTGGTTCGAAATTGAGTTAATTGGGTGCTGAATTACCCTAATTGAATTCGTTGTGGGGCCCACTCGATTGCGCAAGCATAAAAATTTGAGGAAAGTGTGTCCTTTTGGTTAATTGATGCTCTAGTGTACTGAATTGTGGTGTTTGGTGATATTTAATGACTGATTCCAGTACATGGGTTGTTGTCCAGAGGATTGCTGAAAGCTCAGATGTGAAATTCTCTCAGTCTATTTAGATAACTACGTTCCGGTTGAATGTATCGAATTATGTAAACTGATCCAAATCAGTTTTGATGTATTTGAGGGCCAAAAGAATGGCAAAATATATAACCGATGATCCCCCAGTGCCTGTTACTGAAGACTAGGTGGTAGTAGATAATTTAATTATCTGGTTGGCCAATAGTATGGAATCCAAATTTAGCGACCAGATTTTGAGTTGCACTACTGTTAAGGTAATGTGGACTACCTTGGCTTCCATTTTGTCTCAATAAAGTAATTTTTTAAGAATCTATAAATTATATGTGAAGTTCTTTAATATGAAGTATGGAAGTAGATCAGTGACAAATTATTTCACTGAGATGAAGGGAGTACTACAGGAGATTAGTACATTCCATCATTTTACTACAAATGTTGAAGACATAAGAAAGAAAATCAGATGATTCAAGTAGCCTGGTTTTTGGATGGTTTGGGGCTTGAGTATGATGCTATTAGAGCCCAGTTGTTGGTCAATGAGGATGTGATCACCCTTGAGCAAGCCTTTAACAGAGTTCTTCGAGCTGAAGATGCAGTTGTAAATAAGAATGAGTCAGGTGGAGCTCGCTCAGAAGCAATTACTCATAGCCTTCAGTCTTCTACTGGTAAACCTGATGGTCAGTTTTATGGTGATAATAATAGAGGTAGAGGTCACTTTTTAGTCCACCCATGGTCGAAATGATCAGGGGGATCGGAAATGTGTTCATTGTGGTATGACTAATAATATTTCTGAAAAATGCTAGGCAAATTTTGGTAAGCCTACCTGGGCCAACTCTATAGTCACAAATAAGGACACCTTACACACTGGATCCTATGAGGAAATTCAGAAGTTATTACAGTGTTTGGATCAACTAACTGCTTCATCTCCTGCTTCTTAGACTACCGAGATTCCTCCTTCTTCAACAAGTGCCACGATGGCTAGTACATGTATGAATGCACTAAATGTGTCCCATTCCCCCTCTTGGATCATTGATTCAAGAGCCTCTACACACATGTCAGGTATGCCCTCCCTATTTCAATCCATTAGTCCATCTCATTCATATCGTTGAGTTACTAGCTGATGGATCCACCTCTCCCATTCAGAGGGAGGGTACAGTTCACACTACTCCACAAATATCCTTAAATTTTATTTTATTTGTACCAAAGTTTCCAGTTAATCTCTTGTCTGTGAGTCATATTACTAAATCCTTAAATTGTTCAGTAACCTTTTATCCTACTTCTTGTGTTTTCTAAGACTTGTAAACAAAGAGGACGATTGGTTTAGGAACATGAGAAGGGAGGGCTCTACATGCTGGATGATGTATCTGTTTCTTGAGTTGTAGCTCTCACTACTACAGATTCTTCTTACTTGTGGTATCTGTGCTTGGGACATCCCTCACCAGCTAAGTTGCATTAGTCTTTTCTTTCTTTGTCAGCCGATATTTCATTTGATTGCAAATCTTGTCTGCTGGGAAAGCATCGTCGCTCGAGTTTCCCAGTTATTTCTAGTCAAAGCACTAAATTGTTTGAATTAGTCCACTCTGATGTATGGGGTCCATGTAGGGTTCCTAGTCCATTTGGTTTTAAGTATTTTGTGTTGTTCATTGATGGTTTTAGTAGAGCAATTGGGTATATCTCCTACGGGAGAAGTCCAAAGTATTTGAAGTATTTCTTAATTTTTTCAATGAAATAAAAAATTTGTTTGGTGCTTGTGTTCATGTGCTTCGTACTGACAATGCGTTGGAATATCTTAACCATAAATTTTCAGTATTTTGTGCTTCTCATGGTATTACCCATCAAAAGTCCTGCCCTTATATACCACAACAAAATGGCGCTGCTAAACGTAAAAATAGACATCTCCTTGAGGTTTTAAGGACACTATTACTGCATATGAATGTTCCTAAATCTTTTTGGGAGATGCAGTTTTAGCTTCGTTCTACTTGGTTAATCGTATGCCCTCATCTGTTTTGAGTGGTCAAGTTCCTCTTCTGGTTTTAAAGCCCAATTGTAAATTGTTTGATGTGGCTCATATTTTTGGATGTACTTGTTTTGTTCATATGTTTGGAACTTTGGTTGATAAGTTGTCTCTTCAGTCTGTCAAATGTGTTTTTCTGGGATATTCTCATCGACAAAAAGGGTACAAGTGTTATGATCCTATTCGATGGAAGACATGTGTCAGCCGATGTGACATTTTTTTAATATACTCCATATTTTTCATCATCTATTGTTCTTATTGCAGTTTTGGATGTACTAGCTTCATCGAGTTCTTCATTGTCTCTTCACGTTTATAGTCGTCGCTCTCATGCTCCTGCTGTGCCTCCAGTAGTTACCTGTACAGAGCTCTCTTCTCATGATCCACCAGCTTCCTCATTGCCTGCAGATCCTGTTGTCTCTAATTTGGACTTACCTATTAGTCTACGAAAAGGTAAACGATCTTGTATTTGTCATTCAATATTCAAATACGTGTCTTTTGATTTTTTGTCCTTATCCTTCAAGTCCTTTGCTATGTCATTCTCTACTTACCATATACGTCGTTCAATGCAGGAAGCCTTGCTCCATGTTGAATTTATGGAAAAGAGAAAAAACTTCATTGACTTGTTATAATCAGAGTACATGAACCCCTATTTATAATAGAGGAAAATAGTAGAGTCCAATTACAATTAAACTACCCTTGTCCCAATTACACCCAAACTCTAACATTTAAAGATAAGTCATAGTATAATTAAATAACTCAACATAAATAGAAAAATAACATAACTAAAACACCTTTAAACTGAAACTCTTCTATGAGACTCCTGTAAAACTCCACCATATTAGTTCTGGTTCTGTGAGACTTCTTACTATGAGAGTCCTGTAAGTAGGGGTGACATCGAGCCGAGCCGAGCCCGAACCTGCCTATGTTCGAGCCGAGCCTCGTCTTGAGCCTAAAATTGTTATCGAGCTCGAGCCCAAAAATCTTAACCGAGCTCGAGCCGAGCTTCGAGCCGAACTCGAGCCTCAACATACATTTAAAAATTTTCAAAAAATGTATATCAAATTAATTATATATAAAATTATACATACATTTTACATAAAATGGGACATGACCTCTACAAAAAATTAAGCATAACCTATATATATAATACATGTATAAGATTGAGGCATAACCTCTTCTTAAAATTGAATATAATTTGATGTATATAATACCTGTATAAAATTCGGCATGACCTCTACTTAAAATTGGACATAATCAATATACATAATACCTGCATAAACACTCCATAAATACTCCATAAAATTATCTATACATTCCATAAACACTTCATAAAATAGTCTAAACACTTCATACACTGCATAATATTATAAATAAACTTCATACAATAATCAAACACAACAAAATTAAATGAAATATCACTATCAATTTACAATCACCCAAATAAAAACTATAAATCCATTATAAAATTACAAACTATAATTGTTTCTCTTAATGCTAGAAAATAATATACATCCCTGCATGAGCAAAATCTCCACCTACGACAAAAACAAAAAAATAAAATTAGTTATTGTCAGATAAAAAAATACTCTTCCATTACTAGTTACTTAATGTCGTTAAAAATATTAAAATTACCATGATGAGAGAAACATGAAAAATCATGTAGCTGGTAGCATTATCTCTACACTCTTCTTCTCAGGCTGTAATCATAAAACAAAATTTTAATAAATAAAACTAAAAAATATACTAAAAAATATCATAATAAAGAATTGATCAAAGAAATTCACCTTTTGATTTTTCTTTACACCGTGAAGAACCCGAATCCAATCACTGCCACAAATCAAAGCTTGAACTGTATTTGGTGCCAAGGAAGAACGATATGAGTCTATTACTCTACCACCAGCACTAAATGTAGACTCTGAAGCTACTGTGGATATGGGAATTACAAGGATGTCTGCTGCCATCTTAGATAATACTCGAAATTTCATATGATTCACTATCCACCATTCTAAAACATCAAAATCATATTGTGAAGTTTCCTCACAACTATATACACCTTCTTCAAGATAAATTTCCAATTCTGACCTTGGTAAATTAACTGCATCCTTTTGTTTCATATAACTCATCAAGTTTGACCAACCTGAACTTGATGAAGGCCTACGACTTGTGGAAACACCCATAGAGCTACTAGTACTTGAAACAATCTCTTCATTTCTAATATCCACATTATATAAGGATACATATTCATCGTAGATCTCATATAAGGTGCGTCGAACTAAATTTATATTCATTGTAGCTTCCTCCATAGAATATATCACTGGAAAACACATTTCGATCAACTTTAATTTGACCCTTGGATCCAAAACTGAAGCAACAGCCATCAATAAATTGCATTCACCCCAATACTTCTCAAATTTCTCTTTCATTCTACTAACCATTGTCCTAATGAAAACATTTTCATTTGTAGAATGAAAATCCAGAACTTCTTTTACCCTATATACCTCACTAAGGTACAAATTAGAAGTAGGGTAGTCACTCCCAGAAATTATATTAGTAACTGCATTAAAAACTTCTAAAATCTCACACACCATGTCAACTTTTTCCCATTCATCAAAACTTGGCAAACAATCATATGTTGGTTCTCTAACTTTAAATCTAGAGAATGCATCTTTGAATTTTAATGCAGAAGACAACATGTCATAAGTAGAGTTCCAACGAGTTGGACAATCAATAACCAACCTCTTTTCACCAAGTTCTAATTGTTGTACAATTTCAGAAAAAAGTGCGAAGTCTAGCCTCAGACAGATTTATGAATTTGACACTTTCACGCATATTATCAATGATATCTTTAATCTGAACAAGACCATCTTGGACTAATAAGTTCAAAATATGAGCACAACAACGCACATGAAACAACTTTCCACCACACACCAAATTTTTTTTCCTTGAAAAATCTTGTTTCAAAACTATGATACAAACATCATTATATGCAGCATTATCAACTGAAATACTAAAAACTTTATTTTCAATCTCCCACTCTTTCAAACACTTGTAAATAGCATCTGCTATATCAACACCACGACGAGGAGGAGGAACATGCACAAAACTCAAGACTCATTTTTGTAGCTTCCAAAATAAAATGCCCAGTAATAACCATGTATTCAATTTTTTTATTTTGAGACTTCCAAAGATCCGTGGTAAGACTAATCTTGTTAATCTCTTTTAACAAAATTTTCAATTTCTTTTTCTCTGCCTCATACACCTCCATACACTCCTTAATAGTCTTTGGGGATATTTTCTCATAATTCATATTTGCCATCTTCATTACAAAATTCCTTCTTAATAGTCTTCGGGGATATTTTCTCATAATTCATATTTGCCATCTTCATTACAAAATTAAATCCCTCCTCTTCTACTATCATGAATGGATGCTCATGCATAAGAATCCAATGAGCAATGAGTACTCTCATTTTAGCTTGATCATAATTTCCTCCAAAATCCATAAAAGGAAGTCCAGATGGACTCTGATCAACATTAGACCCCGCTCCCACTGGTTGAAAGTTTAAGGTTTTTTGTTTTCTCATTGCCACTTTTCTACTAGTGCAACGTTTCAAATGTCGACTTATATGTGTGGTCACTCCACTACTAATAACACTCAAATTGATTTTACAATGAACACACTGAGCCTTTTTTGTACCATTAAGTGATACTTCTTTGAATTCCAACCACACATGAGACTTTTTTTGTCTTTTGGAGGTATGAGTAGAATCACCTTCATCCTCATTTATGGTAATTTCATCTGGGCCGACTTCTATGACAGAGGGTAGTGACTCTGGTGGAGTTGAGTCACTATTTATAATTATACTAGAACTAGTGTTAATTATTGATGTCAATTGAGGAGGTGTTGACATTCTTACTTCTACAAAAAAACAAAATTACAAATTAAAAACATAAAGAAAAGAAAGTTATCCGAACAACAAAGATCCTACACATAATTTAAGATACTTGTTTATTCTTAGAGGAAGGTACGTGACATTGTGACAATCGGGAACGACCCTTGTCTTTCAATGCAGCGGGGTCTCTTTGAGCCAGTAGCCCTGCACCCAATAGTTTCCAGTCCAATATACCGATCCTTTTTTTATATATAAATTTAAAAACTTCTAAGATAAGGAAATAAGCACACCAACATTCTCTTCTAATATTTTGATGAAATTCAACCTCAATACCAAGAAATTAATGATAAAAATGAAAAAAAAATGAAATTCAACCTCAATACCCCACTATACCAATAACAGCAGTAGATATAAGTTCAATGAGAATTAAGAAAGAAGGACAAAAACTAACTTTTTTTATTCTTTTTTATAATAAAGAGAAGTTGGATGCAATTAAGAAAGCTCCTGATTCCATTAACTATAATAGAGTATTATTGAACAGAATATGTTATTAACACTCAAAATCATGAAATAAAATTCCATTGCTAAAATATATCAAGTAACAATTTGAATATCATTGTTGTTTATTGCTGAAATATATGATAAACGTACAAAATTTTATAAGGGGCCAGACACCTAAAAATAAGAAGGCAAAAAAGAAACAAGATCCCACAACATAAAAATATTTGAAAGTCTAGAATAATAACTTCATTTATGAAGAACAATAGAATTTGAGCAAAAAAATCATTGACAACCAACCAACTATTTTCCAAACATTATAGCAATTGAGCTTAGTAAGTCATTCTGAGATATACAAAAACATAACAAATGACAAGGTGGGGGATTTTTCTCCCCCACCCTTCCTTTCCTTCTTGAATGTTAGCTCAGTATGAAGTTTCCTGGCTCTCAGCCAGCTAGAATGCAATTGATGGCACACTCAAGCAAAAAAATAAATTAAGAGAATAAAATAGGTCAACCTTATACAATCTGTATAAAATGATCTTCTTACATTCTACCCTTAAATCAAGAACTCACCATTTCAAAAAATCAAACAGTATCAACACTCAAAATCATGAAATAAAATTCATACCAGTTTTCTTACAATGATTTCTTCCCGAGTGTATTTGAACTGTCAGCTGGAAATATCGGAAAAAAAAAAAAAAAACAGAGCTGAGTTTGCTTACAGAAACAGAGTGTGTCGTTCGGATATCCAAAAAAACTTTCCAATAATGAAGGAGCACTGCTGAGAAACGAAGCTGAGAAACAAAGAGAGAGTTAGAGATTTTTTAGGTTAGCTCGGCGACCAAAAAAAACAGAAAGATTAAATAAAAATCTTACCTCCTTCCGTCGGACCGTCGATTTCGTCTCGTCGGCGAGGAAAAGCTTGGATGAAGAAATCGAAGAGGAAGACGAGAAAGAAATCTTTGAGGAAGGAAGATAGAAATCGTAGAGGAATAAATCGAGGAATCGAAGAGGGAGAGGGAGAACGAGGGATTTGAAGACCAAATCCCCCATTTCCCCTGAATACCTGCCGACGGACAGCGATTTCCGCAAGAAATCATGCTGAAACGGCATGGAAATGGCAGACAGAGGTATGGGTTTCGTAGAGAAATTTCCCGAATCGAAGAGGTCTCCGTCTCCCGATCCCCGATCCCTGATCCCCGATCCCGAATCGCTCGTTATATTAACGAGTCGGCTCGCGAGCCGACGAGCCAAACCGGGCTCTGCTCAAGCTCGACTCGTTAATGTAAACGAGCCCATCCCTGAGTTCGAGCTCGGCTCAAGCTCGAAATATAACGTTTCGAACTGAGCCGAAACCGAGCCGAACTCGAGCGGCTCGCGAGCCAGCTCGGTTCGAAGCCACCCTTACCTATAAGGGCCTTCCATATCTTCTCTTGAACACTCCCCCTCAAGCTGGGAGGTAATGGCAGTGATCCCAGCATAAACCAAATAACATAGATGTTGTAATAAGCTCCTCCATCACGATGTCCCAACACCGGGTACCGACTCTCAAATGCAGAAATGGGTGATAAAACATAAGTCGAAACCAAACTCAAAGAATTTCGAATAAATATAGTAATAATAATCACTAAAGTGGGTAATGCCTGTCAGTCACAAGACTTAAATAAATTTCATCAAAGTATAACTTCTCTTCATAAAATATACTTATTTTGAGATAAATAATCTTATAAATTTCGGTCTCTGTAATTTGGCTGAACTAAGTACACTTACTCTTTTTGCCAGCATGACCATTGATTTTTCCAATATCAATATCTCCGTATAAAAAACTCTAATCGAGAATTGGTTGAATATGGAAGAAAGTTGACTTGCATATGTTTCTTTTGATATATAATTCTCCATATAAAGTCTCATTCTTGATGGCATACAATAGCTCGGAAGTTGAAGCTTTCTGCTGCTGATCGAACATCTCTTGTAGTCTAACCTCTGCTACTTAAAATATTAATTTATCTTTGTAGAAAACTCTGATTTCAAAAATTCGTTTTGCGTTGGGAAGTAGGCTCAAATATTTTCCCTTCAATATATAATATGCAATATGAAAGTCTTAGTATAAAGGTGAAAATGCAAAGCAAACAAAGGGTATAGGGACTGAAAAGAGGGAAAAAATAGATACGAACCTAAACTGCCAGAGATAATAGATCAGAAAAGGATTACATTATCTTTGTGGGTTGACCGAGTCAACTCACAGAACCCGCTCTGATACCATGTTGAATTTATGGAAAAGAGAAAAAACTTCATTGACTTGATATAATTAGAGTACATGAACCCCTATTTGTAATAGAGGAAAGTAGTAAAGTCCAGTTACAATTAAACTATCCTTGTTCCAATTACACCCAAACTCTAACACTTAAAGATAAGTCCTAGCATAATTAAATAACTCAACATAAATAGAAGACTAACATAAAAACACCTTTAAACTGAAACTTTTCTGTGGGACTCCTGTAGAACTCCACCATATTAGTTCTGGCTCAGTGAGACTTCTTACTGCGAGAGTCTTGTAAGATCCTTCCATATCTTCTCTTCAACACTCCAGAATGGAAACAATCTATGGATGATGAGATGAGTGCTTTGGTGTCTCGGGGAACATGGCGTCTATGTAATCCACATGCAGAAACATCTATTATGGGGTGTTGTTAGGTTTATAATATCAAATATAATGATGATGGCTCTATTGAACGGTACAAAGTTCGGTTGGTGGCGAAGGGGTATACGGAGGCTTTTGGAGTTGATGTCTTTGAGACATTCTTTCCTGTGGCCCGATTTACTTCGGTACATATCTTAATATTTGTAGTTGTTAATAAAGGTTGGCTTCTCTTTCAGCTTGATGTGAAAAATGTTTTTCTGTATGGTGATCTACATGAGGAAGTGTATATGGAGCAACCTCCAGGGTATGTTGCTCAGGGGGAGACAAAAAAGGTATGTAAGTTGTAGAAGGCTATTTATGGACTTAAAAACAGAGTTCACGGGCCTAGTTTGAAAAGTTTAGTGATGTTGTACTACAGTTTGGGTTTTATAGGAGCCATTGTGGTCATTCTATGTTTCTACTAAAAAGGAAGATTGGTATGGTGGTTTTGGTTGTCTATGTGGATGACTGATTTCTGGTGATGATCTTGATGGTATTACAGAAGTTAAACAATATCAGGCCACACATTTTCAGGCGAAGGATTTGGGCTCTCTCAATTACTTCCTTGGTATTGAAGTCGCTCGTAGTAAGCGAGGTATTGTTCTTTCTCAGAGAAAATATAAATTAGATTTTTTACAGGAGTATGGTTTATTAGGTGTTAAACCCATAGACACCCCCATGGAAGTTAGTCATAATCTACATGACACCTAGGGTCCTACACTCAAGGATATAACTCAATACCAACGGTTAGTAGGTAAATTGATCTATGCTACAGTTACCAGGCTGGATATCTCATTTGTTGTGGGAGTTGTGAAGCAATTCATGGAAAATCCTCAGAAAGTCCATTTAGAAGTTGCTCAGAAGATTTTGAATTACTTAAAGGGTGCACCTAGAAAAGGTCTTCTGTATACTCAGAATGGGAAAGTTGATGTACTTGGGTATTTTGATGTCAATTATGCTGGGTGTAAGATGGATAGACGTTCTACATCAAGCAACTTGGTAAGCTGGAAAAGTAAGAAACAGATAGTTGTGGCTAGGTTCAGTGCAGAGGCCAAGTATCGAGCAATTGCTCATACAGTTAATGAGCTTATGTGGATTAGGTTTGTGCTTCTTGAGTTTGGTTTTACGTTACCTAATCCTATGGTTATGAATTGTGATAACCAAACAGCCATTTTTATTGCCAACAACCCTGAACGAAACATATAGAGGTTGACTGCCAATTTATTAGAGATGCAGTTATGCAGGGGAAGGTGGTAACTCTTTATGAAAAGTATTTAAGACCAGTTGGCAGATATATTTACCAAACCTTTGGGAAGACATGAATGTGTATCCATTAGATACAAGTTGGGATTGTTTGATAACATCTCTCTAGCTTGAGGGGGAGTGTTAAAATACAAGTCCAGGGGTATTTTGGTTATTTCCTATATTTTCTATATTACATTTATCTCTTATAGTATGGCTATTAGATAGAGAATGTCTTATTTTATCTCTAGTTAAATTTTCATTCAATTTAGAGGAAATGTAATTTTGAGTATTGAGGGGCATTTTTGTCCTTGTGTAAATTTTGACTTAAACCTTGATTATAAAAATCTGGAGGACCTTTTTGGCTCGGATTCCAAGGCAGCAAAACTGCTCCTCTTCTAGAACTCTTTTTCCTCTTTTATTTTCTCCCCAAATAACATATTTTTGACCATTGAAGGAGCTTGAATGTATTCATCAAATTCCATTACTTAAATGTACATCTTTCACCGCAATTGTGGTGAGATTAGAAAAGTTTCTATCTTTTAGTTGGCAGTAGTTAACTGTCTTCTGCTAGGCAGGGAACTTTCAATGTACTGTTTTTAAATTTTAAACCTTTTCTTAAATCAACACGCTAACGCCAATTACGAAAACTGATGATAAAACAATAACTAGATGCCTGCAGTGTACAATGTAAGAAACTGCTGTAACAAGTATTTGTCTTCATACTGTTGTTCCTTCTTTATTTCTTGTCTCTTGTCTTTTGATATCCTGATTGTTGTAATTATATGCCTGTTGACACAACAATACAAAACTAAGTGAACTAACAACAACAGAAGAGACTGTAGTAATCATTGGTCTTAACAAATTAGTCTTTTCATTGACTTTTACCCTGTACTTTTTTTTACTCTTTTGTTCTTTTCTTTCTTCCACTATTACAATCTACTACTTTGCAAAGGAAGGTGAAAATTGTAGCTTCTCTCCACTTTACATTGATATTGCTCCAGTGAATGTACCTTTTCAGAAAGGATCAGGGCAGAAATTCCTTCAACCTTCTGTAACTGGAATAGAGCTTGGCTACTTTGTGTTGGACCAGCTGTCAAAACAATTAGAAGAGGATGGACAGAGTCCAGAAGATGGACAGTTCAGTGTACATCCACCTACATCAAGCAATCCTTGAAAAGAGGAATGCTGAACATTACCAAGAGAATTCGGTCTGAGGCCTATACATTGAAATGGGTTTTGTTCATTTCAAAAAAAGAACATTAGCAAGAGAAGGTAATCAAGCAGAAACTGTGGATTGATGTGGTCTGTTATGATTTACGTGAGATTTTGGCCATTGGCAACTCAACATAAGAGAAATTTGACGACAACAGTTCCGGAAAAGAATGTGTTATTTGCATGTTTGAACCAAAGACAGCTGTTTTACCATGTCGACATATGGTAAAAACCTGTAAAACAGTTCTTCTTTTGTTCTATTTTACTTGTGTTGTCTTTTTTTCATTTTGTGTGTGTGTGTGTGTGTGTGTGTGAAATGAAGCTTTATTGAGACATTGAAAAGGATACAACAGGGGAAACCTCCCCTTTAATCAATGGGGAAGGAATTCCCAATTACAATAGAAGGGCGAGAGGAAACCTCTTTTTCCAACCTATTAGCGAAGCTATTTGCTTCTCCAGGAGTATGAAGCCATGAAATCTGTAACAGGTTACGCAGGTCTTGAATTTCCTGGAAATCATAACCTAGACACCGAGGGGGCTTGCATTACCCTTCATCCAACCAATCACCATTGCTGAGACCACAACTACTGCTGAGAAATTTTGAGAGTAGATCTTTATACCCTGCTGTGGAGCGCTGATCTCAGCCTCAGCTGAGTCTCTATGCCCAAGTGGACCAGAATATGTCATCAGTATTGTTCCAAGATGATCCCTAATAACTCCCCCTGCCCCTGCTGGGCCAGGGATACTCTTAACTCTTTTTATTCTGATAAGCAAGCTAGTTCGTAATTGTGATACAAAATATAAAGATCTGAGATCTTATGTATAAATTTATAGAGAACAGTAAAGGGTAGAGGACCTCACCAGGCTTATCACCATAAGGAGTTGTTAGCTAATCAAAGAGCTTTCATTAATGTCATAGATCGATAATGTCAATAATTGAGCAGTCAAAAAAGAAAGTTGTAAAAATAAGGCCTTTTGACTGGTTCAGGGAATGAGGACATCGATCTAGATGGGGCCACTGAGGTACAATGAGACATTTAGTGGTAGTTTATGTTGCTTTTGAGGTGCAGTACATAATTATCTTGGTGAGTTTATTTCAGGATGGTCAAGCCAATTCCATTAGTTATCTGATCTTGAAAGTGATAGTTTTGCTTCCTTTATGTCACTGATCCTTAAAAGTTCCTTGTATCACTAATGCTTAAATTCCAACTTTTCAGTGTATCTGCAGTGAGCGTGCAAAGGAATTGAGGTTTCAGTCAAATACGAGTCCCATATGTCGGCAGCCTGTTGAGCAACTCATTGAAATCAAGGTGAAGATGGAGAAGCAGTGAGAATTAGAATGTTCAGATTTCAGAATAGTAGTAAAGGTTCAATCCATCACCCATGACAATATGATTTTTTAAATGTTTAATCTTTTGTATACTTGCACCTTGGGATGTTGAGTTTTTGCTGTATAGTTTTATTTGAAATTGTATATTAACTGATGTTCTTGCAATGATCGATGTACCGTGATTGTAGTCCCCAGTTCAGCTTGGCCTGTCACCCACTCACCTGCTTTAACTCAATATGGTTATAAAGTGTATTTATTGTGTCAAGAATGATGAGTGGCTTCATTTTGTGTCTGTGTGACTGAGCTGTAGGCCAGAACATGCGATGTGTATGTTAATGATTTATGTTTTCAGAACTTTTCTCATGTTATCTTATGATGACGTTTTACCGTTTCCTTTTGAGATTAAAAACCAAATTGGGCAGAAAGTTTGTTTTTTTTTTTTTCTGAGGATGGAGATGCAGTGTAAAGAGGCTGTCATGGTGGGTCTAGGGTTTAGGGTTTTTTCTTTGGTTCAGTTAACTCATCTGAATATTTGGAGTATTGATGGTTGATAGGTATGGTTGAAAGTGGAAATGCTGCGAGTACTTCTTTCTTTCTGTTTTTTCTTCGCTTTCTTATATTGGTCCTTTGTAGGAAGCCAGGAGGTCTGTAAAAGTGATACTATGCGAGAGGGCAACTGTTTGGAATCTCCCAAACTTCCTAGAGGAACTGTGATTGAGGTTTTTTGCTTGTGTTCGGTGTCTGGCCTCTTTCACAGAATGGTAGGAAGGTTCTATGGGCATGAGAGAGGATCCACTACCAAATAGAGACCTCTTGGGAGAGTTAACTTAGTTTCAACTTGGAATTCCCTGCTATTTTTTTTTCCATTTCTCATATGGCAAGTGAGGATGTCAGACTCAAAACGGGAAGCTGCAGCACTGGTATTGCTACTTGCTAGTAGTGTTAATGTATATCTTGCCACTGTTTCTAAAGCTGGAATCTTTTTTTTCTTTGTGAGAACCAATACAGTATCACCCTTGAAGCACATGATCTGTTTGGTTGAATGATCAGAAAAGTGGAACTTGATAATCATTTGTTGAAATCT
This sequence comes from Aristolochia californica, assembly GCF_029961685.1. Classification (NCBI taxonomy): domain Eukaryota; kingdom Viridiplantae; phylum Streptophyta; class Magnoliopsida; order Piperales; family Aristolochiaceae; genus Aristolochia; species Aristolochia californica. The sequence goes on along the minus strand of NW_027181992.1, from coordinate 41,106,481 downwards.
TTTTACAGATATTGATCCGAAAGAAAGATTCATTGGGCTACTTCTATTACAATGTATTTGTCCTTATCCTTCTTTGAATACTAGTGTAGCAACAATGAAATCTCAATCTTCCATAGACATTTTAACTTTTTCTATTTTGAAGCTTTTTATTCTTTTGAGGGAGGGGAAAGATGTTTCAGGGGATTAAGACCCTTGTTTGAAAAGAAGAAGACACAAGTTAGTCGACAAAGTAAAAGAGCAGTATCAGTCTCTCATGATATTTTTGTATCGTTCGATAAAAGCGTCGTGGCCATCTTACGCTACAAATCCACCGTGACGAAGGCAGGGATAGACATCGTCGACCGTCATTTTCGAAAACTCCAAAATGAACAACTTTGGGAGGGGACGTCTCGAGAAAGTCTCAAGGAGATGGCCTATTATCACCACCTAATGTGGAACACCACCACTCCGTGCTTACCAGGTGTGCTGAAGCTGTCGAGCTTGTTGCTTTAGAAGTCGACCAACTGGACACTCTGGTGTTGACGGAACCATCTACTTCGCCTTTTACTCCGATGAAAATTTCAGATGTGATTGATCGTGGCGGGAACAATGAGAAGCGATGAATTGTCCCGTCTCTAGTCTGTTTTCTCATACGAGAAGAAATTTTCAGAGGGGACCCCAAAGGTGGTCCTCCAGTCAAAAGTTTTTTATTTTCTAAAACGACAGAATACGACCTGCTTTTGCGCTTTTACTTATATCAATAATCATGATTTCTTCTACCGGACTCTGTTCTTTGTGTTCTTCTTTTCCGTCGGTGTTGATCACAAAATATTTCTTCAAGTTTAACCTGTTTCCAGAGAGAGCAAAAGAGCATTTCCTCCAGAAACCAAACCAGCTGAAAAGAGTGCCACAGCAAAAAGAAATAGGCACTTTCGTTTGTATTATGTGACAAATGAAAGGATGAAGTCGTAAAAGAGATTGAAAGATTTGAGCTGCTGGGCCAGGGCACCATCCTTTCGGTTGGATGGTGCCACTGTGCGATGAATCAATCGCAAAAAGAAAAACACGATAAAAGGTGGGTGCACGGGTGGCGTCGCCGGAGGGGAGGACGGCAATGCGAGGAAGACAAGACATTCTTAACTAAGACTTGATAGCCTCGAATTGGTACCCCTGCTGTGTGTGATCATAAACATTGGCCCAATAATTTTACTTAAAATTTTTCTTATGATGGCAAGGACCAGCCTAATTGGTATTACGTGTGTTAGCAGATCTAAACTTACTTAATTTATCATTGCATTTTTACTTCAGTAAAGTAGCTCAGTTGTCCCATTTTACCCCTTCACTATGTTGAAGTCATTTATTTTGTTTAATTACTATTGAGAAAAAACTATGTAAGAATTTTCATTGAAATTATCCAATTACCAAATAAAAAGAGGATTAGTTTTGTCAGTTTCATTTCTTACTTCTTAAGTGTAAGAAAATAACCTCTCCTTAAGAATCATTATGACAATTAATTTTAAATAAATTTAAGTTAAAATATGTAATTTTATGTTTAAATGACACTTTAAAATTGTTTTTTTTTTGTTGTGTTTTTATAACATTTTATATGTTCTCTATAGTTTTAATTCATTTTTATAAATTATTCTTAATGTGAGTGTACCCATATAATTATTAATTTATTTGACTCTACATGGGAAATCATGTAAATTAATGACTATTAGCATACCATTATGTATTTTGGATGAAGCAAGTAACAAAATAGATATCAAGTGCTCAATCATAAATCCATGTATAATTCTTAAGCCCTTACAAAACCTTTTTCAAGTTAAATTTTTCAAGAAATCAATAATTTAAAATCTTATTAGTACTTGCCCAGAAGCAACCCAAAATTTCAAAAAAAAAAAAAAAAATCCTTGTAACTATTAGTATAATTTCCAATAAAATGATAGAAAAATCATGTTTGTGTATCATCAAATCCACAAGGATTTAAACTTAGATAATATAGGTTAATGTTATAAATCATTATACCTTATGTGATGCAAGGACCCAACCTAAACTAGTTAGATAATGTCCTATCTTAAGTTATAAACATTTTCTTACTCATTTGGATAAAATGTCTTTGACCAAGTAGATACTGATATTGAGGTCTCAATATTGTAAAGGTAGCAAGTTATGTGACATGCGGGTAGATGTGGCAGAGTCGAAGAGGAACTCAACACACGCAAAATGAGACGTGCAACCAACACAGAAAAAAAGGGGGTCCTAGAGTGTTATGGTTGCCCCCCCCAAGTCATAAAAATGATCAATCGAAGGTACCAACAATAGTAGATAGCTATATATGGGGCAAGACAACAAAGGAGCAAGTGCAGCTACTACTTATGGCTAGCTAGTTGTCTCAATTCAAATTCCTTTGAATTAGATTTTCTACGCTATTTTAAGACATATGTGATAATGTATAGTTTAAATTTGCCTATGTGACAAGATCATATTGGTCAATGTAAGATAAGAGACAATGGATGTTTATCCCTAGTTTGCATGTGAATAGGTTATCTGAACTCTTGTAAATCGTCTTCATTTTGTTCAATGAAGTTCTCCTTATTGTCAAAGCTTTGTTGTTACATTTTTAAGTTCTTTCTTCTTGATTTGAGAGACTGACTAGTCTACTTTCGTTCAAAATAAGTTAGGCTGCATGTTGAGGGTTTCAGAGTAATTTCTCACAATCTAGTTGTATGACAACTGCTATCAAAGCAAGTTTGTGTTGGGAGAAACTAGAGTAAGAGAAAATCAACCATGGCATTCTCATAACTAACTTTGAAAATGCAACCTTACAAAGGTACAAAGAAAGCATCAAATTTCATACTCGTTTTGCTTCTTTGGAATCAAAGCTCGAGAAGGTAGACGACCAATGCTCGAGTTAAGATGAGATAATTCAAGAAATGGTAGACATTTAGCAACATAACCTTGATGCGATTCAAGGACTAGACGAGGACATTCATAGTGTGGTTGTAATGCTGAAGTTAGACATGAGTAGCACCATAGACGAGATGAGAGCTACGTTGAATGAGATGTGGACAAGGATGGCGATTCTGGAGAAAGCCATTATTAATGGGGATGATCTTCTTCACATATGAGGATCAAAGTGTCAGAGTCTAAAACCTACATTGATGTACAAGATCTGAAGATCAGTGACAATTTCTTGTGGCAAGTAGAGTAGTACTTCAAAGCTACCAAACTTACTAATGAAAAAGTAAAGGTTAGTATCGTTCCTTATTGATGATGATATTCTATGGTGGATACAAAGAGGGTGATGTTGAAAGCGGGGAGAATATGGTGAGGACAAAGAAAGTGTTGAATTTAGAATCCCATGATGTATAATCACATAGTAGAAGATGATTAAGGGATGAGAAGAAGAAAAATAGTTGTGGAGAGAAGGTTTTAGGAGGAAAAGAGAGTGACAAATTTGGAGAAAAGAGGAGGAAGCTTAGGGTAATGGACTTGTCCAAACCCTCCCTCTTAAGTTATATTTATAGATATCAAAAATACTAATATTTCAAGAATACCCTCACCCTAGTGAGTGAATAAAAGACATAAAATCGTAAACTAATTACATCGGTGCCATCGTTATGAGATAAATCTTTATTTACCATTATACCACCATTGTGTGGTCTATGGACTTAAGCCCATCTGCCAAACACTTGGACATGTGGGCCTTCCTTGGTCATGTGAGTTTGGGGTCATATTCCAACACTCCCCCTCAAGTTGGGGATGAGAGAACATCATAAATGCCCACCTTGCTGTAAATGGTTTATTAGATCTTCCCATATAAAATGGGAATCCATCATATCTTACAACACTCCCCTTCAAGTAGGTAGTTTCTTAGAGACCCAACTGGCATAATATAAGAGAGAGTAAAATAATGGTTATAGTCAAAAAAACTTTTCGATCAATTTCACAGGCGAAAAAGTAGCCCTACTATGGAGCACAAAGTCTACCCACTTTCTCAGGGTAGCTCAAAAAAATACCTCTTGGGTTAATAATAGACTTGACTCACGCTGGATGTTGGGCACACTTGTAAGTAGATGGTCTATAGGCATTGCTCTGAAGTGTAGTAATAAACTCTTCCATCACGGTGTCTCTCCATAGGGTACCAACTCCAAAATGGTAGGAGTAAAACTACCAAATAAGGGGTAAAAGGTAATCACCGGAAGATAATATTCTGGGGCCACCATGTGTTTTCTTCTTCATTAGAATAACCAATTTTGAGAACAATCAACAACTGAGAAGTCCTTCAATAATAATGTCTCAGTCAAAGAGACACAATAACATCAACGGATATGGGGCAATGCCCAAATAACTCGTACCAAATAATGAAAATCCGTAATAAGGACACATGAAATAATCTACATTGAGTTCATCTTTGAATAAGGAAGCTATGCACCAAGTAATATGTTGAGGATAATCCAAGGTAATAATCCAGGGTAATAATCAAGTCATAGTCAAGCAGGTAGAAAATAACAGATAGCATACAGTAGCATTGACAATGAGTGAGTGAGTCAAGCCGAGTAATAGATTGGCAATAATAAGTTGAACCAAGTGTTGTTTAATAATCAATAAATCAAACAATCTCCAATGTGATCACCCTTCATACTTCTTCTTTTATTCTCCCCTCAAACTAGGAGATAATATCAATGATCCCAGCTTGCTGTCAACAATTATTTTGCTAGCTCAACTGATAATCCACCTCTTGTATGATTAAGTAAAAGAAGGCTAGTATCAACAACTTCACATGCTCAAATATTGTAAACCAAGTAACTCAAGCCAAGCCAAATATTTCAATCTTTTCTTGCTTTAATTTTTTAGGCAAGGATACCAAATCAAATTCTTCTTAATCTTTCAAAATACCAAAAAAATCTCACAAAATTCGTGGCTGGAAAAATCTTCTTAATAATATAGTTTCCTCCTTCATTTGGTGCCAACTTAATCAAAGAAAACACATTTCCTTGCATTTGTTTCTTGAAATCTTTAGGCAAGGCAATCTTTGACAAATAAATCAAGGAAAGTTTTTGAAAATAAGATGATCTTCTAAAGATTATTTTCAGATATTGTTAGTTAATAAACAAAAACTTTCCAAGGGTAGATCATGAGATACTTTCTTTATTTTTTTTTTATCAATAACATCAATTCAAAAAGTTAAGCAAAAAAATTGGCTTAAATCTAGATCTTCTCATGCAATAGTATACCAACATGACCTTTGATTCTTAAAATAAGAATATCTCCTTAAATATAGATCAGATTGACATGAAATTTTTTCATTATAAAATTAGATTTAAATACCTTTCAGAAAAGTATAACTTCTCTTATAAAATGTACTTCTTTTGAGATAAATAATCTGATAGATTTTGGACTCTATAATCCACCAGAACTAAGTACTCTTTCTTCTTTGGCCAACATGACCATTGACTCTTCCGAGATTGATATCTCCATCTAAAAAACTCATAATGATAATTTTTTCAATAGGTAAGAAAAATATACTTACAGATATTTATTTTGATATATAATTTTCCATATAAAGTCTCATTGTTTAAGCACAAAACGGCTAATAAATTGAACCTTCCTACTGTTGCATAAAACTTTTTTGATGCTTTACCTTTGCTGCTTCAGATGTCAATTCTTCTTTCTAGAAAAAATCTGATTTCAATGATTATTTTTGCGTTGGAAACTAGACTCAAATATCTTTCCAACGGTATATATTTTTCTATATTAAAAATAAGGAAAGAGAGTGAAACATCCAATGAAATATAGAAAATTTGAAATAAGACGAGGAAAAATGAGAAACTCCCCTTTTTTATTTTTCATTTATTCTTCTTCTTCTTCTTCTTCTTCTTCTTCTTCTTCTTCTTCTTCCTCCCTTTCTTCTCCATTTTCTTCTCCTCTTACATCTCAAATCATTGTCTGCTGTGATAACATGTTGAATTTAGGATATCATGATGTATAATCACAGTAGAAGAGGATTAAGGGGTGAGAAGAAGAAGAAGAGTTGTTGAGAGAAAGTTTTAGCAGGAGAAGAGGAATAGTGACGAATTTCGAGAAAAAAGGAGGAAGATTTGGGTAATGGACTTGTCCAAACCCTCCCCCTTAAGTTGTATTTATAGATATCAAAGGTACTAATATTATAAGAATACCCCTCACCTTAGTAAAAGGGAATAAGAGACATAAATCATAAACTAATTACACGAGTGTCATCTTTATGAGATGACTCTTTACTTACCATCATGCCACCATTGTGTGGTCCTGTCGGCTTTCTCCTTGGTATGTGGGTTTGAGCCCATTTTCCACACACTTGGACATGTGGGCCTTCCTTGGTGGACTTGGGCCCATCTTCCAACATCATCTAAGGCATAAGTGCTCTATTGCTCTATTGAAAGGCAACTATTATTGGTCTTGTATGGAGCATGACATGGAGGAATATGTTTTTACGTGCCTTATCTATCAACAAGACAAAGAGGAGTGGAGAATGCCCAGGGATTTGCTCAAGCACCTTCCTATTCCCACAAGATCATGGGAGTCTGTCTCTATGGACTTCATTTTGGATTTAGAAAAATGTTGATTTTCAAGATTCCATATATTACAATTTAGGGTAAAGAAGAGAAAACAGAGAAGAAGAGAGAGGAGAGAAGGTAGAAGGATACGTCCAAACATGTGAGGAGAGAAGAGAGAGGAGAGAAAGTAAATATGAGAACACGCGAGGGGAAGAAAAGAGGAGGGAGAATAGGGTCGTGGACTTGTCCAAACCCTCTCCTTTAAGCTTTATTTATAAATGCTACAAGTACCAATATTACAGTTATACCCTTCACTCTATTTGGAGTGAAGAAGAGACAAAAAAATATAAGATAATTACATAAATGACACCCCAACTCATTCATATCGTCCCAACACTATCCCTCAAGCTGGGAGGTAATGGCAATAATCCCAGATTGAAACAAATAAAATAGGTGTAGTAATGATCTCCTCCATCACGGTATCCCAAAGATTGCAAGGAATTAGATGCCCTAATTCCAAACTAATGAGAGCAATAATAATAAACGTAGAAGAAGGAAAAAGCAAGCAAAAAAAGATAACAAGATTTATATAGGTTCGCCTCAAGGTAAGACTACGTCCTGCCTTCCGCCGCTGCAGTAATCCACTATGAAGATGAAATAGTATACAAGAGAAATCGCACACAATTACAAGTGTTTTTTTCTCTAACCTCTCTCGACTGTAACTAATGCTCCTCGAATGATAAAACCCTAATAATGATGCCCCAAATATAAAGAGAAAACTAGGGCAACCGCGATACAAGAGCAAAATTCCCAAACTGCCCTTAATGAAAAAACAGTCATCAAACTTCTTTACATAACAGTAATGATCTGCCTGGCACCTTAAGAAACCATTACTACTCATAAAGGTTTTAAACTTTTTATACTATTGTCTTGGAGCATGTTTAAGACCATACAAGCTCTTTTGAAGTTTGCACACCATGTTCTCCTTTCCTTGTGCTTTGAAATCCTGTGGCTACATCATGTATTCCTTCAAATCACCATGAAGATTGGATATCTTTACATCTAACAACTCTAAGTGCAAGTTTTTATTTGCCACTAGTCCAAGCACTATTCTAATAGTAGTCAATTTCACTACTGGAGAGAAAATCTCGGTGTTGTCAATGCCTTCTTTTTGTTGAAAGTCCTTTACCACCACTCTTGCCTTGTACCTCTTGCTGCCATCATGTTCGTCTTTTATTCGGTACACCAATTTGTTCTGCAATGCCTTCTTCCCTTTTGGTAACTCGGACAACCACCGTGTCTGATTGGATAACAGAGAGTCCATCTCATCCCTCATGGCCCACTCCCACTTGGTTGATTCGTCAACTTGCACAGGTTCCTCATAACTCTCTGGTTCACCTTTATTAGTCATCAAAACTTAACTCAGTGTAGGGGAGTACCTCTAAGGTGGTCTGGTAGTTCTGGTAGATCTCCTAAGTTCAGTCATAGGAATGTTCTGATTTACTTCTGGAGGTATGTTTTCTTGGTCTTCCTGAGCAATATCCTCCATCTCAATAGCTTGAAGATCTCTCAACTGAATCACTTCAGACTTCTTGGCTTTATCACTTGTGCTCTCAGACTCTGTTCTCAACCTGTCTTTATACTGAGCACCTTCATTGAAGATCACATCCTTGCTTCTGATAACCTTCCAACTTTGGTCATACCAGAAGTAATAACCAAACTCAATACCAATATAGCCAATAAAGAAACATATCTTAGATTTAGCATCAAGTTTACTTCTAACCGTAGAATCAATATCAATATAAGAAACACAACAAAAAACTTTCAAGAAAGAAAGGTTACCTCTTAGCCGCTCCAGACCACTTCTGATATTTTTCAATCCAATGGTGTTGGAGGACCTATGTTGATCAAATAGGCAACGGTGTTAATAGCCTCAGACCAAAACATCTTTGGCAATCCCATATGTACTCTCATGCTCCTATCACGCTTGTTCAAGGTCCTGTTCATCCTCTCAGTGACACCATTTTTTTGAGGTTTTTCAGGAATAGTCTTCTTCATCTTGATTCCATTATCATCACAGTACCACTTGAAATCATCATCTGTGTATTTTCCCCTATTATCTGACTGCAAGCACTTTACCTTTAAATTTGTCTCATTCTCGACCATTGTTTCTATCTCTTGAATGTATCAAAGATATCAGATTTCTTTTTTAGGAAATAAACCCATACCTTTCTACTTGCATCATCAATAAATATCACATAATAGTTAGAACCACCAAGGGAAGTAACAGTTGAAGACCCCCACAAATCTATGTAAACCAATTCCAATTTTGTTGTCTTTTGCTCATTTCCAGCCTTATAAAAGCCAACCCTTTTCTGCTTACCAAAAATACAGCCTTCACACAAACTGTTATTTATAGTTTTCAAACCTAGTAGCTTTCCTTTGGGTTGAAGCACTTTCATTCCCTTCTTACTCATGTGACCAAGCCCATAATCCCACAAATCAGAATCAGTAACAGCATCAACAACTGCAACCGTGTCTCTACAACTAGAAGTGATGTAATAACTATGACTCCCTTTGTGACTTTCCAGGCAGCACCATAAAAAGTCACATTATGACCTTCATCATCAAACTACCCTATTGAGATCAGATTACACATCAGTTTTGGTACATGTCTCACCTTTTGAAATTTCCACACTGACCCATTTGATATCCTCAAACTGACATTGTTGTTGGAGGATGGACCCAAGCCACACGACCAAGGAAGGCCCACATATCCAAGTGCGTTAGAAGATCGGCCCAAGCCCATAAGACCAAGGAAGGCCCACACATCCAAAAAATGTGGAAGATGGGCTCAAGGCCCATAGACCAAGGAGAAGCCCTAGGCCCATACAATTATGGCATGATGAATTTTTACACAATAAGAAGTCTTATAGAGCTAAAATTATTACGGAAGCAGGTATCACAGAAGAGTTTCAGTTTAAAGGTGTTTTAGTCTTGTTAGTCTTCTATTTATATTGGGTTATTTAATTATGCTAGGACTTATCTTTAAGTGTTAGAGTTTGGGTGTAATTAGGACAAAGGTAGTTTAATTGTAATTGGACTCTACTAGTTTCCTCTATTATAAATAAAGGTTCATGTACTCTGATTAAGTCAATGAAGTATTTCTCTTTTCTATAAATTCAATAATTACCAACATCGACAATATCCAAAGGTTCTTCATTAGCAAGATACACCTCCCCGTGATCTCCAACAACATAATTCTCCATGATCTCACGATGTGCAGTGGTGTGAAAAGAATCTTCTGAATCTAACACCCAAGAGTCAATAGGGCTATCAACCCAAGAGTCACCGCATTTGCAGCATCGTTTTTCTTTTCATCCTTCTTTGGTGTTATGTAATTCTTCTTTATGTGACCAAACACAGTTCCAGCATTCCACATTCCTTCCGAATTTGGACTTGTTTCTACCATTCCTTGACCTCCCTCTACCACTACCCTTGTTGGAATTCCTCTCGAAGTTCCTACCCCTAGTATCGACATATAGGCATAATTAGATGTCGACGATTCTTTGGATTTTTTTCTATAAACTTCCTCGGCGAGAATGGTATCTTGAACATCATTTAAGATCAACTTTTCATTGCCTACAGAGTTGCTGACCGCAGCCCTCATAGGCTCCCAACAATTTGGCAGAGATGCCAAAAAAATTAAAGCACAAACCTCATCATCAAATTTAATTTGAATGGAAGTCAATTGATTGACAATCATGTTAAACTCATTCAAATGTGATGCCATTAATGTATTTTCTATCATGTTTAAATTGAAAAGCTTTTCATGAAATGTACCTTAGTATTTGCGGAAGGCTTCTTATACATGTCGAACAGAATCTTCATCATCCTCTTTGTGGTTTTCTCCAATGCCACGTTGTGAGCAACGTTCTTTGACAGTGTTAACCGGACTACTCCCAACACCTATCTATCGACGAGATTCCACTCATCATCTTTTATACCTTCTGGTTTCATATCCATAAGTGGTGCTCGCAGCTTTTTACTACACAAATAATCTTCAATCTGCATCCTCCAGAATGCAAAATCCATACCATCGAACTTGTTGATTCCAAGCGTCAATCCTTCTTGGCAAACCATTGCTCTCAATCACGAACCAAAGCTTTGATACCACTTGTTAGGAATTAGACGCCCTAATTCCAAACTATCGAGAAGAAGGAAAAAGCAATAATAATAAACACAGAAGAAGGAAAAAGCAAGCACGAAAAAGATAACAATATTTATACAGGTATGCCTCAAGGTGAAACTATGTCTTGTCGTCGCTATAGTAAACCACTATGAAAATGAAATAGTTTACAAGAGAGATCGCACATACTTACATGTGTTATTTTTCTCTAACCTCTCTCGGCTGCAACTGATGCTCCTCGAATGATCCAAAACCTAATAGCAGCGCCCCAAATATAAAGAAAAAATTAGGGCAACTAGATTATGAGTGTGAAATCTCCAAACTACCCTTAATAAAAATAGTAATCAATATATCGTGGATCTAGCGGCCCGCCCCCTTCCAACCCCCATGACGACCTTACCGCGAAGGTCGATCCGCATACTGACTCAGCATAGGATGTTGATTAGGCTCCACAACTTAACAATGATAGGTAGGGAACCGAACACATACTCTCAAAAGGTAAAAAAAAATGGGTGATAAAACATAAGTCAAAACCAACCTCGAAGGATTTCGAACAAAAATAGAGATAATAATCTCTACAGTGGGTAATGTTTGTCACTTGCAAGATGAAAATAAATACCCAAGGGTACCAATAGAAAGTCTCAATGATATAAAATCACCCATATATATAAAAAGGACTAACCACCGCACCAAAAGGTTAGCCAAAAAGAGGTAAATGAGAGTCAAATAAAGGATGGTAGGAGAAAGGCTACGAAATAAAAGGGTAATGGGGAATAAAAGGAAGATAAGGAGAAAAAGTCGGGGCAATCATATGCTTTATTTTCCGAAGCAATTCAAATTCTTCATCATATGATTTATCTTCTAGAGTAATTCAAACTCCTCTGCAAGGACGGTCTTCTTGAGAGCCATTGTAAAATTGAACTTTTTGAACCAACCAAATACTTTAGTTTAATCAAGCCGACAATAATCAACAAATAATGAACCCATGGTAATCAACCAAGGATTCCTTCTTCAATGATAATGTCTCAACCAAAGCGACACAATAGCAATTGTGGTAATGAGTCATTGCCCAAATAACACACTATATATGTTGTTATATAGCAGCAGATGACATGTAAATAATGAAAGTCCTTAAGAGTAATAAGGATGAGTGAAACAGTAATACTGCTATATATATGGGCGTCTCTGAGATGTAATCAAAGGACGAAAAACACTGCACGGTCCTTGTTGCATGTATAAACGTCTCCCATATGTAATTACAAAACTGAAACAAGTTTTGAAAGGAAAGATAAGGCAAGAACAGCAGCAACTTTCCAAGAACTTTCTATGCAGCGAATTAAAATAAGAAACCTTCCACTGCCAGCCTTCTTGAGTGCGGATCTTTGTTATAACAGCACATAACGTTTCTTTTTTATGGCAGTAAATAGTAGTAAATAAAACAGCAGCTAGTTCCTTTGCAATTTGGCTGGATGTATACCAATTCTAACATTAGATAACAAAAGATAACAACAAGTTACATGTCTTAGACAAATAAATGCAGCTGCTTTGAGGTATGATATCCTACTTCTTTAAATAGCTTCCCTTTTTCTCAATAATGTAGCACGTTCCAATATCAACTCAAACAACTGGATTGCACGTGTTGTTGTTGGTAACTCAAACAACAGCAGTTGCTTCTCATATCAAATTAGGCCCACCAGGTGGAATTTAACTTATTCAATGGCAACAAGTAGGGGTGGCATAGAACCGAGCCGAGCCTGAACATGCCTATGTTCGAGCCGAGCCTAGCCTCAAGCTTAAAATTGTTATCGAGCTCGAGCCCAATAATTTTAACTGAGTTTGAGTCGAGCTCAAGCTTTAACATTCATTTAAATTTTTTTAAAAATTACATGTCTCAAGTTCGAGCTCCAATATACATTTAAAACTTTTCAAAAAATACATGTCAAATAAATAGTATATAAAATTATACATACATTTTACATAAAATTGGACATGACCTTTGAGCATAAGGGTGGCATCGAATCCAGCTGAGTTTAAACCTTCCTATGTTCAAGTTGAGTTTGATTTAATGATTTCGAGCTCAAGCTCGAGCCGACCTAGCTTCAAGCCTAAAATTGTAATCGAGCTCGAGCTCGAGCCGACCTAGCTTCAAGCCTAAAATTGTAATCGAGCTCGAGCCTAATAATTTTAACTGAGTTCGAGCTCGAGCTCTAGCCGAGTTCAAAGTTAACCTACATTTAATACTCTATATAAAATATATGTCAAATAAATTATCTATAAAATTATGCATACATTTAAAAAAAAAAAAGAATGATAGAGGAAGTTTGGGATTGAATCTCGATAATGGATTAGAACCCACCAATATTAATCTTTTTTACCCCAAATATTGCCTAGATTATTTTGTAATTTTTTAATTTGGCCATAAATTTACTATGACCTCCTTAGTACCCCTCATTGAAAATTTATATTTTAGAAAGAACTAGAAATTTTTTTCCTAGGATACACATTTCCAAAAAAAACCTTTAAATAAAATCCTATTACTTATTAGAGACTTACTAGAAAATTACAACAAATATTTTAAAATTTTCTTAGGAAAGTTAAATGGACCTCTTATTGCCTCTTCTAAGGAAATAAATAAAAATTAATAATTAATCTAATATATTACTATATTGATCGATAAATTTTTAATCAAATAAAATGTCAAACACAAAATTGCTATGAAAATTGCCTCATGCTAAAAGTATTATATTATCAACTGTCAAATACTTATTCAAAAATTTTCTATATGGTTTTCTTGCCCATCTTGGCAAGAAAATCTTACTTAGAAAATTATATGATTTTTTAACAAAAATTTCTAATTAGAAAAATATTTTCAAAAAACATGAGGCACTAATGGTCCCTACATTTCAACTAAAAATGTCTTTTCAATATTTATTGAAAAAACCACTAATAGTCTCTAGAAACGTATTTCTATTAAAATATTTTTTCAATTTCTTAAAGAGCGAGGAAGGGACAAAAAGTTTTTTTTTTTTTTTTACTTGTGTATGATCTCAGGGGGGGCGGGGGGTGTTGGTTTTCCTCCGAGATGACAGGGAGCGAAGGTGCGGCACCGGCGAGGACCTGTCATCGGCGGCGATGGAAGCAACGGCGACGGAAACAAAGGAGACGAAGAAATCGGAGGGGATGTAGCAGTCGATGCCGATAGAGGCGGCGGGAGGCAGGGGCTCGACGTCCCCCTCCCCGCTCCCAATCCCCCGCTCCCGCTCCTAATCCCGATCCCGCGACTCACCCTTTAACGAGCCGGCTCGTGAGCTTTTGAGCCAAACCTTGCTTCAGCTGAGCTTGGTTCGTTAACTCAAACGAGCCGATTTCGAAGCTCGAGCTCGAGAGATACATCGAACTCGAGTCGCTCGCGAACCAGCACTGAGCCAAACTCGAGCCGCTCACAAGCCGGCTCGGTTCGAAGCCACCCATAGCAACAATGACGAAAAAGCAGATGTAAAGAAGCTTGATTAATCAAATTATCAAAAACAGTAAACTAGAAAAGATAGCAAAAGAGAAATTGGCAGCAGCTGCTTCTCGTATCAAAGCAGCAGGCTCACTAGGTGTAGATAACAGCTTCTTACCAGGTGATAGACGCAGAATCTGTTTCGGCAAGGAGAGCATGTTGAGGTAACAGATGTAAAGAAAAACAGCAGCAATCTTGGTAGCTTCACATCCAACAACTGTAGCTATCTGACAAAAGTATTTATATGGTATTGATGGTCCAATTACCAGTGATCAGTCTTTAATTGTAAACTGGATGTTTCGGAAATTCTTGCTCTGGTTTTCTTCTTCATCACGAGAGACGTTAATGATCTCCTATTGTCGGAGGCGATCAGAACTCCACTTGTTTTGCGGTTATCAGTCTGTTTCAAATCTCCCTTGTCTCCCGTCTTTTCGATTACTTCATGGTTAGCCTGCAAAACTGGTTCAAGAGAAACGAAAGAGACGCGGAACCAGAAGGCTTATAGACGGTCTAGAAACCTGCTTTAGATCACGTACAGCTTGGATACGAAAAAGAAGATAAGGTTCCAAGCTTCTTTCCAAACAATGGCTTCTCGGTTGAACGATAAATCACGGCAGCAACAGAACGGCGATATTCATTGCAGTAGCAGAACAATGATAATAATCAGAAGTATGCAAGTAGTAGTAGATTCACGAGGAAGACCAGTCAAGAAGATTCAGATAAAAACCACGGCTAACACACCACTATTGCTGTAAGTATTCTCTAAAAATAGAGAGGAGTATTTCAAGAAACCATAGTATTCAAACAGACTCATCTTCTTCCTTCTGTTGCTGTAATCGACTTCTGTAAATACTTCTTAGAACATAGAAGGAATTCTGAAGAATATCATCATAACTTGCGTTGCTGAATAACAGCAACGTGTTGGATAATATAAGTCATTTTCTGGTTGGATAACTGATAGAAGAATAAAAAAGTAGGGTAGCGATTGGGCCCGGAAGCTCTGCTATTATTCATCAATCATGAAGCTGAGAGGTAGATACTTGACTTTCGTAATCCATGTTCAAGAAAATCAAGAAGAAACCACACTGTAATCTGCAGAATTTTAAAACGTAAGGTTGCTGAAAATAAACAGAAAACCAGCATATGATTTGAAGAGGAGATCTTCTTGTATTAACGTGAGAGGCAGTTTCCTAATCAGGAATTCTAAACTTTGATTAGGGAATATCTAACTTGGCGAGTTTCTATCTTGAGAACTTGTCTATTTCTGAAAAAGGAATCATAAAAATCATCAAGATAGCAGACTTTCCAATTACTTGTAGTTCACGTCAAGAGCTTGAGATGCTTTAACATCAAAACAACAGATTCATGTTGTTGTTTATGCTAGGATGGAGTTATCAGTAGTAAACATCAGTAGAAGAAAGATGATAAAACCAATGCTGTTGTAGTTTACAGTAGTGTTTGCATTGAGATCAAATCAAGACTTTTGTTGTTTCAATACCAGCAGCCAAAAACATGCCAAAGAGGAATAATGCAAGGCCAAAAACTGCAGATTAGCAGTAGCAAACAATAATCAGTTATAATACCAAAGAACTTATCTTTTTTGAAACACTCATACAACTCCTTTATGCCGAATAGTACATGCAATCTTCAAACTCGAACAACACCTTCCTAGCATAAAAAAAAATACTTGGAATCCTGAAATGGCTAATCTGATACCAGGTTAATTTTTAGGATTCCATATATAACAAACTTGGGTAAAGAAGAAAAGGAAGAGGAAGAAAGAAGAAGAGATAAGAGAGAGGAGAGAAGGTAGAAAGATACGTCCAAGAGAGAGAGAAATATGAGAACAAATGAGGGGAAGAAAAGAGGAGGAAGAATAGGGTTGTGGACTTGTCCAAACCATCCCCATTAAGTTTTATTTATAGATGATAAAGTCTTATAAAACATCTCCATTTCATGTAAAAAAATCTTCTTTACTATTAAAGCTCATTTTTCTTTCACATTAAGTTATTTCTTCTTGATTCATACGCTTACGAGCCTAATTTCTTCAAGAGTAACCTAGGTTGCACGTTGAGGGTCTCAGAGTGATGTGAGACTATGTTAGGTTTTGGGTTTTGGAAAATCCAACTTCATCTACCACCCATCCCCTTCACAATTTTTTTTTTTTAAAAAATGTATATTCATTATATAATATAATATACTATATAAAATAATTATATAGAATAATTAATTGTATATTAAAATATAATATATAGTGAAGGTATGAATATCCATGTTATATATAGTATGATAATATGAATATCCAAATATATGTGTTTTTATTATTTATTTATTATATTTAATACGAATTAATTTCAACTTGATATAAAATAATAAAATCTCTTGAAGCCTAACCCGCTCAGTTGGCCAAGTCAACATAAGCTAGTCATGAAACCATGGTATTGGCTCATCTAACTCTTGACAAATTGATTAATAAATTTTTTGCCATTTTACTATGTACAATTTTTGGTGGTACAAGTTGAGGGTACGAATATCATGCCTGTTTGGATTTGATGCCTTTTCAAATGGGTGAAGACTAGTTAGGGTTTGATTGACTGTTTGGTGGCATTGATTTGGCAACAAAGTACAAAGATGATACATTAAGGACTGCAGCCTAATACATTTTTATATGAACATGTGGAAGCTTATCTCATGAAAGCTAGATTAGAAATGGTGATTAATTATGGTATAACATACCTACCAAGGACCCATTTAAAAGTAAATCTGCTAATAAATGTACCAAAGCCCTCTTACTATGAATTCATCAAGAGATGGTCATACTTCCCTTCTCACCTCACCTACCACTCACTTGGAGGTTGGCATGACAAATACTCCCATTAGTGAGTATTCCATCCACAACTGCCCTTCCCTTGTTGGAGCAAACAAAAAGGGGAAGTGATTGTCCTCCCACTATTTAAAACTGCCACAACAATAGGAAGAGTGAAGCCCTTTCTCTTACCTGTATAGAAAGATGACAGACAGAGCATGGGTTAACCACCCCTCCTCCCTCTTTATTCTATTTGGGCAAAGGCATCTCCTTGCTCGAGCAAGAAGAGGGGGCAGGTAGCAGTGGTGGGCACAAGTAGGGTTGAGGATAGATTTTTGAAAATCTGAACCCACCCACTAGCCCTTCCCCAATATGTTCCTACAAATATCCATAACATAGTTGAAAATCCAATCTTGTCCTTGCATCACTCCCCTACATCCCCAACATCAACTTTCCCCATCTATGACTTATTTTATCTTTAGCATAAGCTTACAAAATTAATTTTTGGCTTCTCCATATGCTTTTGTTGAAATAAATAATATCTTTTTTAAAGTTAAATGATAAAGGGTAGTTTTGTAATAATTTACAACGAATTAGATCATGGAAAACCACCCCAATCCAAGCCTACACGGATTTTTACCTTCAAGGGTGGGCATACTATTTGATACATATCACATATCAATCAAATGGTACTATCAAATTTTACCTTGAGGGATACAATTGATACATGGAAGTATATCATATTTGAGTTGTCTACTACATTAAAAAAAAAAAAAATCAATACGCCCACCGTTATCCCCCTCAGGTGAGGATGAGTTTACCACTTCTCCCTAGTCTTCCTAGTTTGGTAATGGAGAGGCCCCCATCTGTTTCGTTTTAATTTTATTTATTTTTAAAATTTATCTAACTAACGTATACCAATTTTTTTAATATAAATCATAAATTTTAAACTAATTAGTATTAACATTTGAGATATTTATATTTTTATAAATTAACATCTAATATATTTTTTTTCATTATTTTAAAAATTCTACTTTTATAATATAATAAATATAGGTCTGATAATTACCTCTTATGCATAGGTGTTTCTATTGGTAGCTTGACTTAAAAGAAAACATAGTTTGATCGAGTTATATTTAATTTAAAATCTTTGCAGTGAGACTTGATCCAACTCAAGTTTGCATATGATATGAAGTCTAATCAAATAATGTTGCAACTACATTACCCAAGTCCAAATCTAGGTTGCCTTGATGATTCTAGGGATGCCTATGATAGTGCCACATATTGTATCGAGACAATCGAGAGCACCAAGGATGATACAATCGGGAGCACCAAGGATGAGGATGAGATAGCAATTCTAGATTCTCGGGATCAATTTGTGGCCCCTCTTGCCATTTGACTCATTTGGTATGTTCTCTACAAGGACGATGAGGAAAAGATCTCATGTTGGGGCCACTATACCCTCTAAGACCATACCTCACTCAACTTGTTGCTCTTAGAGTTGTCCTGTAGTCCTAGTCAACAATCTTTACCCTCTATGCCTGTCTCTTCCCAAGCTTTAGCCCATAAGGATTTTTTTATTCATTTTGTTCCTTAGGATATATTGTCTCAAGATCTATTTGCTTTCTAACAATACTCATAGTAGACAAGCATTTACTCTTTAAAGTTTTTCATTTTTGTCTATGCTATATATCTTTGTGTTAGATACATTGATAATGTCAGAAGAGGGAGAAAATAAGAAAATACATAAAAATGACGAATGAAAAGAGTTACTAAAATAAAGGGGATAAAAGCAAAGAGGGATACCTAACTTACCCGGTTTGCACTTAAACTTTTTATTCTTAGAAGGTGTTCGTCATCACTAAAAGGGCATGAGAATGTTGGTGTCAAGATTTACATTCTTATAGTTTTGGTGAAAACAAATAACTTAAATATTAGTAGTGTGCCTTTAAGAATTTTTTGAACAACGAATTCCAACTTAAAAGAGATCAATAACTCAATGTTGAACAAATGGTGTGTTGGAACAAACCCTTTCTACATAAATTATTGTGAAAAGACATTAATATTCAAGTATTGTCTTTTGTTTGAATAAAGTACTCCAACAAAAAGCTCTATAAAAAAGATAATGTTCTAATAATAGTGAGCACTCTAACAAAGCACACCAACAAAACCCCGGTAAAAAAAATAAAAAAATGTTCTAATAATGGTAAATATTTGAACAAAGTGCACCAAAAAAGCTCCAGTAGAAATGAGATTGGTCGAACAAATGAAACCAACAAAAATTTTTATGGAAACACAAACTATTCGAACAAAGGTGATTGTTTAAACATTGTTGCCCAAGACACTGCAGAAGAAGATTTTGAACTTTGATTGAGCCATTATAGGTCTTCAAAACTTGTAAGTGATCTACTACTGTGATCAACAACTTAAAATAAAAAATCTTCAAGTATTTTTCATAGCTTTTGAGCTTCATTTCAATCAATTTTTACAAAATGACAAAAGGTTAATATTAAACAACTATTTTTGTAAACATTGAAGTTCTTTATATTTAAGAGACTTTTACATGAAAACTATTCACCAAGGACTTCTTATTATGATTTTGAGCTCTCTCAAATACTCGTACCAACTTTGAGATGACACTTGATTCGAAGAGGAGAAAACCTCAAGGTTTTCAAGGAAGTGAAGTACACTAATTTTCGTAGTATAAAATCCATTGTTCGTACTTAGATTTTGTGTATGTTGAAATCATTCAAAATTGTTTAAATTTGATTTGGCCTTTGAGTTTTGAAAAAATGTTTGGGTATTTAATTAGTAGTTTTTCAAAACACTTATATTTGTGTTAAATCTCTTGAGCCTCGACTTTAAAATCATCAATTGAGATTGAATTTAAGTTGCAATCTCTTTCTCAGGATCATCTATAGGCATATTCCTTTTGTGCTCTATTTATTGTCAAAAAGCATCCTATTTAAGATGCATTTTAGTGTTTCCCTTGTAAAGCACGTCAACTTTACATTGTATCTCACTCAATTAACCTTTTTGAGTGAGATTTTAGCGGGGTAATTGTAGTAATTTTAATCATTGCAGTCATTTGTTTATAAAAAAAAAGTTCGGTTGATACATAGTGCATTAAATTTTGAAGTGCAAGCACCTTAGGGAGTGGATATGTAGCAACCTGAGTTTGATCTATAAATCCTTGTGAGGTTATAGCTTTTGAATTTGCCTCTAAATTTGTGGTTGTTTGATAGAATTAACGCACTATCTTAGGTTTATAAGTAAACTAATCCGCCTACTCCTATTTAGGTCAATAAATATTTATTATGTATTGTTGTTATCTTTAGTATGCATCATATCTAACTGGTAGTAAAAAATTAAACTTTGATATGTATATATTATAGGTATCGTGTCGCCCAACTCAAAATCCATATGAATCTCTAAGACAAGCAACATTAATTTTTTGTACATGTATTTTTATGATTATGTCCTTCTTGTGTCTCTTAAAATGATGGAACAAAGCATTCAATTAGCAATACTAGCATGTTTGTCTTATTTTAAATTTTCATGATTACTGAAAACATGACAAAGTTTGTAAATCATAATTTGATTCATGGCCAACTTAATGTTGAATAATTTCCTCAGGTTTATGAGTTAGACGGTTTGGGTTAAGAGCAATACCCCGAACTGCTAGCTCACCTGCCCAATTGATTAGTAAAGGAAGATTATTTATTTATCTTCTCAAATAAATTCTTTTTCCCTTTTTAATTTTTTTAAGAATATTAATTAATAATCATTATACATCTTTTTTTATTATTATGGCCATATTTTGAGTTAAAAAAATCAAATTTTCAAAATTGAAAGTTGTTCTACAAGTTCATATTAGGTTATACAACCAAGAGTTGGTGGATACCAAACACATAAAATAATGCTACACATGGGCTTGAGAACTTCAAATTCGAGTTTTACCACAAATAGGGAAGATGAAAATCAGTTTTGACCGGTTAGGATTAATCGAAGTAAAATGTTGGAAGAAAATAAAAAATGGTCAGGGGTTTCAGCATTTAACGGAGGTCATTTAGTGGCATTTACTGTAAGCGTGAATTTGGTTCTGACTCATTTAATGGCTTCTCTCTCTTTGCTCTTATTTTATTGTTTATCATCATTAATTGATAACTAATACTCTCCCGAGTCCCCACTTAAGATGATGCTTCAAGCCGGCTTTCTCTCTTAAGCCAAGCCGACTGCAGAGAGGCCTTTCCTTGGCCTAATTAAAAAGAAAGGGGAAAAAGAGAAAATAACCCAAGTACATAAATAAAGGGCAAAAGGTCCAAGCCAGAGCTGCCTCTCTGTCTCTTCTCTCCTCCTCCTTCTCACTCTCTCTTTCCCAGAACGAAACGCATTCCAGAAACGGTAGACTGGCGTTTTAATGTCTACCCACCACTGCTCCCTCTCTATTTCTGGACCCAATAAACTACACCTGTAGACCCTCGTGTTTATATTTTCCTCCTTTTCATCCCACACCTTGTCTTTCTCTTTGGTTGGAGGAAACCCACCAAGAAGAAAGATCTCTCTCGGATATTTTTTTCCTCTCCTGTCATTCAGTCCCTTCTCTTCTCTCTTCCGTTTCTGACTCTCGCTCAGATCTCTTGGCATTTGATCTCTTTCTTGTCTCAGCTTCTGGGCCTCTTCTTCGGTGGACGGAATGAGTAAAGAAGAGGACGTTAAGTTTTTGAAGATCCAGGTACTCTTTTACTTTTCCTTTTTCATTAACTCAAAATCACATTTTTTCGCTGCCTCTTTTTTCTGTTTTTTCGCAAGTGACTGGAGCTTGTTCTTCGATTTGCAGACCTGCGTTCTTAAAGTGAATATACACTGTGATGGATGCAAGCAGAAGGTGAAGAAACTGCTCCAGAAAATAGACGGTATCTCCTCGTTTCATTTCTATTTTTCGCTCTCCTGTTTTCATTTCTTCAAATGACTGTCGTCGGTGTACGGGCTTTAATATCTGCGGAGGAACTTTGGAATTTTAAGTCCCTGTTTTTCTTCCTTGACGTAATGGATTTAGAAATGGGCTTTGGTTTTTTTTTTTTTTTTTTTTCCTTCGATTGTATTCGTTCGCGTGGAAAAAAAGATTCAGTATTTAATTAAAATTCTACCTTTTTGGAAGTCAGATCTGCTTCTCTATCAAAAGATTCTCATATATGCAAGAATTTTACTGGGTAAATTTATGTTTTTTACTCGAGATATTACTGTTTTCTTTTCCTCGGCTACTAGTTTTTGGACAAATTGGTTGGCGAGTCGTTGTTTTTTGCACTTTTTGAAGCCGTGCTAATTTTTTTCTGTTCTCTTCTGGAGTTTTAACTTCAAGGTCATCAATTTTCTCATCCAAGGATTTTCCCCTGCGGAGGTCTTGAAATGGTCTATGCCTTTCAGCAATGCCAATGGGTAGTTTTCAGCCTTTCGTCATCTCACAGATACTCTTTTTGGTGGCACCGTCTTTAGGTGTCTACACGACCTCAATAGATGCAGAACAGGGGAAGGTGACAGTTTCAGGCAATGTTGATCCAGCCACTCTCATAAAGAAGCTCGCAAAATCCGGCAAACATGCAGAGCCATGGTCTTCCGGAAAGGGTGGCAACAACAACAGCAACAACAACTTCAACAACATCAATCAGCTGAGCAAACAGTTTCAGAATATGCAAATCGATAACAAAGGCCAAAAGGATGCTAAATCTCAAAAGGGCAGTAAGGACCAAAAGGTCCCCATGCAGCCACTGCCTCAACAGCTGCAACAGATGAAAGGGTTGAAAGATATGAAGCTTCCTCAATTGATGGACATGAAACCTCCTTTCAGGGACCCGAAATCAGTCAAGTTCAATTTGCCAGAAGATGAATATTTAAGCGATGAGTTTGATGACTTTGATGATGAGGACTTTGATGATGAATTTGACGATGACTTTGATGAAGAGGAGGAATTGATGAAGTTGAAAGACAAAATGAAGCCTATGAATGGCCCTGGTCCGGGTATGCCTCTCATGAATCCCCATGCCATGCTTCCTGTAAATGAAAAGAAAGGCGGTGGCGGTGGAAATGGTCATGGCAATAAGCCCGTGCAAGTGCCTATTAAGGGTGGAAACAACAACGACAGTAAGAATGGTAACGGCGGAAAGAAAGGAGGAGGAAATCAGCAGCCGCACCAGAATCCTAATCAAAACCAGAACCAAAATCAGAACCAAGGGGGAGGCGGTGGCAAAAACGGCGGTAAAAATGGAGGCACCAATAACAAGAACCCCCCCACCGCGCCCAATGGTGGCGGCGGTGGCGCCGCCGCCGCCGGGAACAATAATCTTCAAGGTGGTGGTAAGAAGGGCGGTGGGCCACCGAAAGATATGGGTCAAGGGTTTCACGAGATGGATTTAAGGGGTGGAGCAGCACCAATGCCCGAAATGGTCCACGGAAATATGCCTCCCCAACAGAATATTCGGGCCGTTCAAGGATTGCCGATGAACGCGGGTGCGTACTTCCAGGGTGCAGGGCCGGAGATAATGGCGGGAAACCCCTATCACCAGCAGTACTTGGCGGCAATGATGCAGCAGCAGCAGCAGCAGCAGTTGCAGCAGCAGCAGCTAAGACAGAATGGAGGGGAGCGGTTTCAGCCGATGACGTATGCTCGGCCACCACCGGCGGTGGCCTACGCGCCGTACATGCCCGCTCAATACCACCCGGCGGCGACCCCGGAGTACGCCCACTTCTTCAGTGACGAGAACACCAGCAGCTGTTCCGTGATGTGATCGGAATATTCCCCCCATCCGTTAGTGTTGCTTTAGGGTGTGTTGGGGTTTGTTTTAGAACGATGGCCAGGTGATTAAGGAGAGAGAAAAAGGTGGGGTTTATGCAAAATCTGTGGTTTATACTTGGAAAATGAGTTATTTTTAGCTTCTTTTTTTCCCTTCTGAAGTTAAATAGATAATATTATATATATATATATATATAGGAATATAGATCTATTAAAAAGGTTAGGATGGGTTCTTCGTATGACTCTTACAAGATGTGAAGACAATGTAACGAGGCTACAGAGCTTTTTCTTAGCTCTTTTTTATCTTATGTGTCAATATGTGTTTATAAGTTGGAAATAAGAAATGGCAACAAATGCTCTCTTTTTTCTAACTCATCCTTTGCTCTTTTCTTAGCTCTTCATTGCATTATACCTCAAACGCTTCAGCATTTTTTGAGAATTTCTAATGTCTCCATCAAATGATACAATCCAATTCAAGTGGTCATCGCCCACCTCGGGTTTATCCACTAGGACCCAGCTTATGTTCAACATCCTGTGGGTCCAACCCTACCCAATTCATGATTCCGTTATTTTTAAATGTACTCGTATATCCTAAAGTCAAAGGCATAGGTGAATGAATGAATGAATGGATGAATGAATGTTGATTGAGTGCGGCAGTGGCGCGAGTGGGGGTTCGAGTGGGGGTTGAGAGACCGAGGAACGAGGGAGGGAGCAGCTTGGAACATAAGACGGAATCACATTTAGTTTTAGTTGTCCAAAGCAACTGGGGGCATCCAGCCTCCAGGAGGTGTGAGCGAGTGGTTGGTTACACACGCGGCGGAATGGTCCAAAAGAGTTTGACAATCACATGGGAGTGCATAGGGTTGAGCGCGGATGTTTTTAGGCGCAAAACCACATAAACCTAACAGCCTTTCATTATTCATTTCTAACTTTTCCATAATTCCGACCCCTTGTTGGGGAGAAAATCCTGGGAATTGCTGAAAAGAATGAGCTTTAGTTTAATCAAAGAGGAGAAGAGGACGAAAGCAAAGCAAAGAAAAGAAGATTTGATGAAGGAAGCAGGCGTTGCCCCTCACTTGTTACTAGAATCATGACAATCATGACATTCCTTCCATTCCACTCTTTGCTTTTCTTTCTTCCCCTCCTCTCCCTTTTCCCTTTTGTCTCTCTGTCTTCAGATTTCGATCTCCACGGGCCCTAGCACCTGTAACCCGGCACCGGAGGAGATGGTGGCGCAGCCCTTTAAACTCAATTTAACTTTCAGTGCGCCAATCGCCACTCGTCCCTCGTGACTGTCAGTCTGGCGGAAGAGTGAATAATGGATGTTTGTCGCTACGAAAGTGATTGATTAACCACACACATTTCGCGTCGCATCCAGTCACAATTCCTTCTATGCCATTTATTCGCCTGTGACAAAACAGAGTAATGCATACGTCACTATTCACGTCCGTGGGTCCACTTAAATCATCTTATTCGAATCTTTGATAATATAGCCGTTCATTTTTTCTGGGACCCAGTAATGGCTGTTCATGTTATGTCCCATCGATTTCCACCAATGATTGTGGCCTATTCATTTTCTCTCTCTCCCGCCCATTCGTTCAAATTTTCCCTCGATCACGGTAAATCGGTACTCTTGTTTTTTTATTTTTTCTCGGTGTCTTGTAAATGGAAGAGTAGCGGAGGGGTAGTTTTGGAAATATAGAAAAAACCTTGGATAGAGATCCAAAAATTAGAAAAAAGGACAAAAGCCTGACCCACCAGTTCCGAGTTTGGTATTCCCCAGCAGAGACACCATGTGCCCGGACCCGGCCGGACTCGCTAAAGTGCAAGACCGCTTTAATTGTCCATGGTTAGGGTAGGAGACGACAGTGACTCTGAGAGGACGCGTCGCAGAAAAAACAAAATAAAATTAACACTCGATTAGTCGATTCCTAGTTTCGTACCCGAATCGTCATATATTACGAAAATGCCCTGATGTTTGTACACACGGGGCCCACCACTAGTGTCTCTTTTCACCAATCAAACCCCCCTTGACAATAAGAAAAAGAGAATGCGCGGGAGTGAACAGTTGTCACTACACTTAAATATACAAACAATAAATAGTGTTTTTCCACTTTGGTTTTGACTAAGATTTTGAAATCTTTCCTCTCTCATGGTCTTGGGATTCTCGTGTCACCACTACTACCACTTCTTTCTCGTTTCAACCACTACATTCAATTAGTGTGTTTTCTCTTATGTTTCAGTGTGTTTACTGTGACAAATTGAAGCTACTATTCTTTTCTTATTGCATGGTCTTTGCCTGAATTAGGCTTTATTATATTAATTAAAATGAGACCTGTTCATGTGGATATTAATAAAGTTTCAGAAGCATATCTGAGCTGATATATATTTGTACGGAAAAGTTGAGAGGTTCCAAACTTTTAGAAAGACTTGACAAGGGGGCACTGTGGTTATTTCACTCAAGGGGAAGTGGACAAATCAATTAGTGGCCGCAGCAGGTAAGCACAGTACAGGCCCAATCTCTCAACTTGATGCTACAAATTATAAAAGGATTTGTCCTCATACACAGCCTTTCCCTATATCACCTAACCTTTAGTGCACGTCCCCGTCATCTTATCTAATCGTTCGATCACTTCAATTTCCTTTGCTTTCTATGGTTGGAACGCCATTAAAACGGGGGTTCTGTTTTTATAAGTGGCCTTCGTCAACTCCATTTTCGAGCATAAATAATAATACCTCGACCATTAGGTAACACTGGAGTACTCGCAGCTTTCTGGCAAATGCTGGGTGACCTTCATCAAAGCTGATAACAGAAGTGCCACTCGCTGGATGCTCCTTTAGCAGGAAAAAAAAAAAAAAAAAACAATTAAAGCTTTAGGAAAGAACAGGCAAAGAAGAAGAAGGCCAAGACTAATTCCAGAAGCATGGAATCAGCCTTTCTTCTCTTTCGTTAGTTCAGTAATCCCATGATTCATCGTGAAGCTACACTGCTGTTGCAGTGTTGTTGTTGTTGTTTTTTTTTTCCTTCTATCGAAGACATTTTTACAGTGAAAACGCATTATTGAAAGAGAAAAGCGTAGAGGAAGAAAATTGTACTCATTCTATGGTCGAATGATATAGAATAAGTGGGTTTTAGCCGCATGATGGGTTATTGTTATTTGTTAAACGAATCATTTGGCAGGTCCTAGGAAGGTCCCCAGAAAAAAAAACTATTCTAAAACACTATCTAGATAAGCATGTGAGTGTAGCAATCATGGACGAGGATAACGTCGATCTTTGTCTGTAGAAAAAATAAAAACAGGGAATGGACACAATCCTCTGTTCCTTCACATGGCCAATGGGACAAGTTCATTCATTTCTTATTTGAGCAGATTGATACATCTCATCGATTAGATTAGTCTAATGTACTTCACGAACTTATTCTTGACGGAGATGGTGCGGAAGGCTTCTTGGATGGTGCTCTCGATCATGACTGCACACCCTATATTTCATTAAAAAAAGAGCAGATTAGTCGTCTCGTATCTAAGTACATTGTACGGAGGATTTCTGGTGTTGCGATACCACAACGTTTCATATCTTCTTTGTTTGGAGTTCTGTACTAGGGTGCAAGAATCAAGACTGTATTATATTTTTGAGTTCTTCCACTTAACGGTGATGTTTATAAACTCGGTGTTTCTCTTAAATGATTCCTTTATGGTGAATGGCTAGTTTTTTTTCTCGAGGGAGAGACTTATGGGTGTTCTTCGCGATGAAGTAACCCTTGGGTAGTTTTTAAGAGTAGAGAGGAGGAAGAATTGTATTGTATTCAGCTGAAGATTTGGAGTCATTTTGGTGACTTTTTACAGCTGCTCTGCCTTTACTACCTGTCATTCTTTCAAGCGAGAGCTATAACACTTTGATTAACACTTTGGATCCTCTCCCTCTTCTCTTTATTGCAGGATCACACCCCCTAGACCTTGACTCTCCTGACTGAGAGTTTAGACAACTAAACCCCTTGTGAGGGGACATGGATTGGATGGCTTCGGAGCTTTTCCAATTATGTAATTTTCAGTTGCAAACAAAACCACTGCTGTAGATGGCAAGCGGAGCTGCTTCGATTATTTCCATTGATTTCAGTTCTCAAACTAAAAACAAGTCGAGCGGGAAGGAATCGAGACGAAGCGGTCGAGAACAGGAAACTAAGTCAAGGAATCTCTGGCAAACCCTCAGTCAAGCCAGTACAAATCAAAGAAATTGAGATTTTATTTTTGCCGCAAAGGTTGAGAGAGCCGAGTCCCGCAGTTCGAAACTGTTTCCTGTTTGTATCAGGCACAAGTGATTGTTTAATGGGAATCACATGGATGAGAGCGATAGGAGAGTATATTTTCAACAGGAAACTGGAAAGGCAGCAACCAGTGTAAATGTTGGGTTTCCGTGAAGAATGAGCAACAAAAAATCGAAAAAGTGTTTCGACAAAAGACTAATTGGATTGGAGTTTGGAAGAGAGTAAGAAATAGCTACCAGGCATGTGAGACCGAGTGGGGGAGTTGGGCTAACGTGCTACTCTACTCTCTTGAGGAAATTCTGCGCGCTGCTCTTTGACCTTCAGTGCCTTTTAACCCAGTTATTAATTTCTCACTGCTCCACCACGTTCGTGTTTTTGCGGTCAAACTAGTACAGTCCAGTGGAGTCGGGATCTCGGGTGAACTGAACAAGACCTGCAATCTCTGAATTTCTGCGAGTCCTCTAGCTAAGCCTTGTGATACGCAGCACAGTCAAAGTGAAGACTATTTACAAGAGCCCTAACAAATTTTATTTTATCCAGTTATTTATATGCTAACTTGATTATCCTACGCCCTTAGACTTGTATGAGAATGCCTTGCCCCATTTTTTTTTCTTTATAATAGAAAGAATTAGAAAATTAAAAAATTGTAATTTATGTAATATGAAGAAGTACCGAAGAAGATGAATGAGATGTAAATGTAAGAGTAAGACCTGGTGGTACTAGCAGGCTCATAAATGTCCTTCGTAAATGTACCAGAGATGAACAATGTCATCTTTTTTCAGACTTATCTAATGAGGTCCGCAATTGTCCTTCTTCGGATTTAATACTTAATCCGGTCTCTTTTATTGTTTTAATTACCCAGATTTAGGATATTTTAAAGAACGAGAATCCTCTCTTGTAACAGCGGTCCTCCTCATAAATGGAACAAGGATCTCAGGTTTTATAAACTGACAGCGCCTATTCATTTATCTGCTTGAATTTTGGTAAATTTTCAGTCCATGATTAAGAAAAGATTCATACGGAGACAAACAAGAGAAGCTTTCCATGTGATCCAAGCGGTCAATTTGGAGCTCAACTCATCTGCTTGGCCGCATTTTCACCGACTAATGGATCGTATCAGCAAGGACAAATCCCCTGATGTCACGAACAATCTGTCCCGTATGAACCGACGGCCGCTGCCCCCATTGTCTCCGACCACCGGAACAATTATTGAAGACAAATTCAGTATGCTTCCATTTTTTTTTCTGAGTTATTTCCGAGTTTCCATCCAGTTGCAGTTCCAGTTCCAGTTCCTCTTCCTCCACCCACAAGGAACACTTGTAGCTGACAACACTTAATGAATCCCCTTCTCTCCCTCGTTATCTCTCCCTCGTCGTTTTATCTTTGTCGAAGCAGGGTTAGGTTCCTGCACATGTCAAATCTTAACGACTTGGTTAAGGCTTGTTAATGAAGTCCGTGTAATAATAATCTGAAACGGAAACGGGACGGTAACCGAGTGAATGAGATTAGTTTTTGTTCATTATGGGGGAGTCATTGTACTTCTTGTAGGTCCCACCAAAAACTGAAATAATAAGTAATTGTCTTGGAAAAGAAATTAGAAGATAAAAGAGAAGTTGGAGAGCCGAACGAAGCCGGGAAGCCGAGGGAAGAAAGGCGGAAAGAAAAGACAGAGACGGTGGCTTTCATTAACGGCGCTGTCTGTCCTCTCAACGGAATCTTATAGTAACGTGGACCCACCAACTCCTTACACGCCCCATTATTACAGTCAGTTACGGGCGAGACAGCGCGCGCAATTCCTCGGCTAACTTAGACCGTCGACGTGTGCACGATCTAAGTGCGTGGAACGAATGGTTGGGGCCGGGTCACGCAAGGATCGCGTCATGCGGCTGCAGAAGTGTCAGAGCTTGCTTGGCGCCGTCTTGGTCAACCCAACCCCACAGCCCCGGTAAAAACATTAAAAAAGGGGGAACTAAACAAAGAGTTACTGAAGTACCCTCACCGTCTTCTTATATTACAATTCAAAGCTTAAAACTGTCAGTCTGTCACATTGAGCACCTACAGGCATATGGCGAAACATGTGAGCATGGTTGGAGTTTAGGTGTAACGCCCCCATAGCAGTCATCTCTTCTCCGGTTTTCCCACTAGTCACTTCATTACCCGCTCATGGGAAGAGACAAAACGTATATGCCGTATGCATTCGACTTGAAAAATGGGTAACGTCTACCAGCTCACATGCTGCTTGCCGGTATTTTATTAGTACATTCCAACATCACATGGATGGGATAAGATAAGTCCAATGTAAACACTCTATCCAGCTACTACATAGCACAAGAGATTCTTTATAGATCTATATATAAATACCTTACTTTACATCAATGAAGATATGTGAATTATTTTCCCTTTCTTCATCTTCTATATGGTATCATAGCCCATCTTCTATATGGTATCATAGCCGGAATCAACCATCTCTTCTCCTTTTCCATCACTAAAAATCATCAAAGCTCGCCGAAGCCATCGCCTTCTAGCTCGCCATTGCTAGAAATTGTCATCGTAACAGAACCTCAAAGGACGTCTGAAGCCGTTGCAGTTGTCGTTGTCGTTGTTATTTCTTGTATTGGTATTTTTTCATTCTTTTTTTCTGTCTAACTTCAATTACTGTAAACCTTTTGTCGAGACTGATGCTCGCCGCCGTTTCCGTTGCAACCGTCAGTTGCTCGCTGACACCACCTAGAGTCCCCTACCCCCGACGTTGTCTCGACAAGAACAAGCCAAATAGACCTAAGTTTAGGGGAAATTTTATTTTCTCCCTGTGCACGAAGCTTTTTGGTATTAAAGTTTGTGCGAGCTCACATGTGCAAATTTCGTACGTGTGAGCAAAAAAAACCTTGCTTCTTGAAGCCCCGACTTCTTGTCTTACTCATGGCTTCTAAAGAGACTCAATGCACTATTCCTAATGCCCATGATCCAACCAAACTTCTTACGGTACTCAACATCCACAATTCTATCAAACTCACATCCATTAACTATCTTTGTTGGAAGCTTCAGATGGAAGCCATTCTTATTGGTTATGATCTATACAAGTTCGTTGATGGTTCATATCCTAGTCCCTTACCCACAAAGATCGTTAATAATCTCGCCGCTCCCAATCCCAAATACCATACATGACTTCGTCAGTACGAGCTGATATTTGGTGCTCTAGTTGGTTCTCTCATGTCATCCCTCATTCCGTTTATCACTCAATCAAGGACCTCTCATGAAGTTTGTAACACTTATGCATGACCCTCGTACGATCACATCAAGCAGATCAAGGAACATCTCAAGCATGATACTAAGGGAACTCAATTTATTATGGATTATGTGTATTTTATTAAAACATGTGTTAATAAACTTGCGGCCCTAGGAACACCTATGGATGCATAAGATTTCACTGAGAAAAATTTAGATGGACTTGACGATGATTACAAACCACTCGATATTATCAATGGTCATGACACACCAATTTAGTTTAAGAACTACATGAAAAACTCATCAACAAGGAATTCTAACTATGTGTTCATCAAGCTGACTCCTCTCCCCTTCCAACTTCAGCAAATACAGCCAATTCTCATGCCAATTTTGGTAAGTCAGGTAATCATCATCAACGACAACTTGGGGCATCCTCCTACCACCCACCGACAGATCCAATTTATGGTCTCACCAACACCGTCACACAGAATGGTTGATATCAATCTCAATCCTACCTTGGTCATTACTAGTGTTATCGAAAAAAAGGACACACCATTCCACAACGCCCTGTCTTTTGTCAGATGCAACCACACTTGCCACAACCCCAAGCTCCTCACCAATATCTTCACTGACAACCTCGCCCGTCGGTACCATGGTAACAACAAGTTCATCTTGCAACCATCAACTCTTCTACTAGTTTTGCTTGGCTTCTGGATATTGAAGCATCGCACCATGTTACCACAAACTTGATCAATCTCTCTTTCCACACTCCTTATGGTGACATTAACAATATTGTGATTGGTGATGGGATGGGTTTCCCTATTACTCATACTGGTTACAAATCTCTTTCTACAACCTCATGTCAAATTTCCTTATATAATGTTCTTTGTGTTCCTACCATGCAAAAGAATTTTTTTTCCATTTCTCAGTTTTGCCAAGTTAACAATTTTTCCATTGAATTTTTACCTACTTCTTTTCGTGTGGAGGATCTTTGCATGGGGGCAATACTTTTCCAAGGTCAAACTAAGGATGGTGTGTATGAATGGCCATCATCCTCAATCAAGTCATCACCAATAATCACTTTTTCCAGTGTCAAAAATATTTCGTCTGCATGGCATCATCGCTTAGGTCATCCATCGTCTACCATTCTAAAGCACATAGTGTCCACTTTTTAGTTCGATTTATTGCATCCTCTAAATTTTAACTTCAATTGCAATTCTTATTGAAGCAATAAGAGTCACAAGTTACCATACTCACTCTCTTCTCTTGTGACTTCTTCCCCTCAATATTATTTTTTCAGATGTATGGACATTTCCCATTACTTCTATTGATGATTTCAAATATTATGTTATTTTTTTCGATCACTTTATGAAATATATTTAGTTTTACCCTCTCAAAAGAAAATTCCATGTGTTTGATATATTTGTCCTTTTTAAATCTCTTGTTGAAAATTTCTTTGGTAAACGGATAAAAAACATTATATTTTGATAATTGGGGGGGTGAACACAATGAGTATTCTGAACGACGACATCGTCAAATTGTCGAAATGGGCTTGTCTCTCCTTTATCATGCAGTCCATATCATTATCTTACTAGTCATATGCATTTTCCACAACTATATATCTCATCAAATGTTTACCTACTCACACAATCTTATGTCCCCATATGCCAAATGTTTTGGCACCCCTCCCAACTACTCTAAACTTCGTAATTTTGGTGTTCTCTGTTATTCGTGGCTCAAGTTATACTCCTCCCACAAGTTGACTCTCATTCATCCCCTCGTGTCTTTCTTAGGTACTCTACCACTCAAAGCGCCTTGCAATGTTTTGAGCCCACCACCTCTCGTATTTATAAGACACGTCATGTTAAATTTGTTGAGTTAATCTTTCCCTTCACTACACATCAATCTCACCTAAATAGTCCTTCATTTGATACATTATCCCATTGGTGTTCCTCTATGTCTCACTTCCAGTTATCAGCACATCGACCACATATTTGATCCATACACCCTCTGCAAGCTCAAGTCAAGACCTCGCACCTAACCCCAAAGCTAATGTCTAGGCTTGATTGCTTGAACGTGCTTTGTATTGTATGAAACTTAGGGTATGTTTGGAACCCCTAAAAAAGAAAAGAAAATAAAATGATAATTTGATCATTATTATTTTCAAAATAGTTAATAAAAATGAAATAATGATTAAATTCTCTTTTTTACTTATTGTTTTTGGGACTAATAATGGTCAAATTCTTATTTTCTTTTCTTTTCTTTTCCATGGAAACAAACCCTTAGGGATTATTCATATGGACCCATTGCACTTTAATCTCCTTGGATGTACTTTTATGCCAACATAGACTTAGTATTATAGTGTCCACTCTAGGAAATGCTCGATTCTTATTTCTAGGTAGAAATTGATTTCATGCATTAGTGCTCTTTCATTTCTAAAAGTGGATTGGTGCTCTTGCATTAGATAGGGTCATTGCCTTCCCCTTATTAGTCAATAGAGATATGAATATTGGGTGAGGGGAGAGAAAGGATCATATAGTACATAAAAATTTATTTTTTATATTATAAATTTTTATATAAATTTAATTATTTTACAGTATAAAATTTAATATGTTTTCTATAAATATTAAAGTGAAAAATATTATACTAATAACACCATAAGTTTTTAATAAATTTTTAATTTTTTATATATTGTTATTACTACTACTATTATTATTATACATGTTTAACTGTTTATATATTTTAAATATTATTTATTATTTATAATTTTCTTGGTTATATTTGTTACTTATAAAAGTTTATTATTCTTTCATGATATATTATGTTTTTTTAATAGTGTTGGGTGACTTTAATTTCGTTTCATGTATCAAGGATATAACTACAAGAAAGTAGACCTTTTTGTGAAGAACATTTTTATCGGAAAAAGTTTGCTTCTTGTTGCACAAAATTTTCACTACTAAATGTTTTTTCAAAGAAAAAACATAGTTCATTGGAAAAGAAAATGTACAACATAAATCAACAAAAGGAATTTTTTTCTAAAGAAATCATTAATGACAAAATTTTCGTTGCAAACTCTCCATATCATTATGAACAATTTGTTGTTAAATATCTTTTCTATAGTTAATGTGGTTTAGTCATTAAAAATATGTATAAAAACGATAATTTTTCATAGTTTGATGAAGATTTAACGACGAAGTTTCATTGTTAATGATATTTTTAACTGAAAAATTAATTAAATATTTTTTTTTCAAAATTTCCTGATTTCCCTTGTCGAATAAATTATAATGTTGTTGTCCAATTAAGAGAATTTAAAAATAAAATTTAGCAACAACATTGTACAAAAGAAATAATAATATTAAAATAAATTTTACATAGTAATGTAAAAATTACTTTAAAATGTATAAATTAAAAAGTGAAGAATCATGAAGTTGAAGCGTGTGAAAGGTAACCCCTTTAGGAGGGGGAGTTTGACGAGCACAACTTGCCAATAAGAATGCAATCTTTTGCTTTAGATTCATTAGCTTATTACTAGATGGATGAGTGGTCTCTTGGTTAAAGGTTTTCGAATGCCCATCCTTCAATAGATTTGAAGTATATAATTTTTATTAATTATATAAAATAAATTAAAAGATGAAAACAAATAAATATACTTGCTATATAATTTGTTAGGTCAAGTCTTCAAATCATCATCTCCACAGTTTTAATGATAACAAAATGGATAGTTTGGAAGTGTGCTATAAACGGTTCTATTAGTTTATTTAAATATAAGTATTCCAACACATTTAAACGGTTTATGCATGTGTTTTGACCTAAGAAATGGAAGATTTAAGTAGCCAAGTCAAGACCCTGACGCTATAGTTGGACGAGAGTTATTCTTTATGGAGAAGTCAAATAATCCTATGGAGCATGTAGGTAAAAATTCGAAATTATGAAAATTACTACTGTGTCAATTCGATGGTCAATGGGTCGACCAGATCAACAACAATACCTTCATGGGTCTAAATTGAGTCGACTCGATGAGCATCTTGTCAATCTGATTTTTCAATGGTCTAAAAACAACTAGTTGATCTCTTAGCTTTATAATTACCCAATAGTGCAATTTTTATGTATGAATGAAGATAAATGATCACATAACAACCACTACAAGAAAATTCAGATTTGGTGGTGGAATTACAGACAAAAATACTTTGCTGGTAATAAGAGTATCTTTCTAATTAAGTTATACTTATAGTAATTTTAACACTTTACTATTCTTATGGTTATTATTTTATACTAGATACAATTTATTATTTTTCTAGAATAAAATATTAAAATTGCATAGATTTATGAACTATAATTTTAAAGATGAAAATTTCAAAATAAAACATAAACTTCACCTTAAGTTAAAATAAATTTGAAAATAAAATAATATCATATGTTAAAGGTGACATGCCACAATACGTGCATGATATGAGGGTTGTTGGTTCACAAACACTCCTACCTCTTCCATGGTCACCTGAACCACCTTGACCTGAATCTCTTCTAGTGTTTCCACTTCCTCTTCCTTGAGAAAATATGGCAGAATTTTCTTTTGATATAGGCCAAAAATTTGATATCTTTGTTGGAATTCTAAGCATGATAACACAAATATCATCAAAAGAAGGCTTAGTAGAGGAGCTAAGGACTTGTGACTTTACAACATCAAGATATGATTTCAAGTTTGCAAGACAAATGGCTAAAACAAATACTTTTCTTTGTTTTTTGTAATACTTTTTTGAGAACACACCTTTTTATTCTTCCAAAGATGTTCCTCTGGGACTCTCAAACAACTCTGAAACCTATTGTGCCACTTGATGTGGATCTTCTTCAACCTCCTTGTTGAAGAGAGATATGGAAGGCTTTTAATCTCACAGTAAGAAATCTCACAAAGCCTGAATTAATATGGTTGAGTCTTACAGAAGTAGGTCTCACTGAAGAGTCTCAGTTTAAAGGTGTTTTAATTATGTTATTTATGTTCAATTGTTTAATTATGTTAGGACTTATCTTTAACTATTAAACTTTGGGTGTAATTGGGACAATGGTAGTTTAATTGTAATTGGACCCTAATACTTTCCTCTATTATAAATAGGGGTTCATGTACTCATATTACAACAAGTCAATGAAGTTTTCCTCTTTTCCAGAAATTCAATATGGTATCAGTGCAGGTTATGTGAGTTAACTTGGTTAACTCTTAGAGATAATGTGATCATTTTCTGATCTATCATTTCTAGTAGTTTAGGTTCGTATTCATATTTTTTTCTACTCTTTTTAGTTCCAATATCCCTTGTTTTATTGGTGTTTGTACCTCCATACTGAGATTTTCATATCGCAAATTATACATTGACGGAAAGATATCTGAGTCTACTTTCCAACACAAAAAGAATTTTGGAAATCTGAATTTTATAAAAAGAGAAATCGATATTTGAAGCACCAAAGGCCAGATTACAAGATAAGTTCAAGAAGCAGTAGAAAACTTCTACTTTCTAGCGATCTTATGGCATCAAGAACGAGACTTTATAGGTAGAAATATATATCCAAAGAAATATGTATGTCTTTTTTCTTACAAATTCAACCAATTCTACATCTGAGTTTTCTAGAGGGAGATATCGAACTTGGAAGAGTTAATGGTCATGCTGGCCAAAGAAGAAATAGTACTTCGTTCTGCCATATTACAAATTTAAAAATCTATCAGATTCTTCATCTCAAAAGAAGTATATTTTATGAAAAGAAGATATACTTGGTTAAGTTTATTAAGTTTTACCATTATAGTCTCTCCTAGTTTTCCAAAAAAAAAAGGCCACTTTGGAAGTATGAGTGTTGCATAGTCGCTTCCTTCAAGTTAAAGTTGTTTTTCTTAAGTATTTCTTCAGTTTATCATCTTGTATTTTTATCACTTCAGAGAAATGCCTAGTCCTACTACTTAAAAAGTTTAGGAGTGTGCCCAACATCCAGCTTGAGTCAAGTCTCTTATTCGTCACCCAAGAGGTAATTTGTGTTTGAGCTACACTTAAAAAGTGAGTCATCTCTTTTTTAAGCCCTAAAGTTGGCTTAGTTTTTCGCCTTTAAAATTGAGTGGAGTGTGTTTCAGACTATGACCATTTTGATTGGTGTATGGATCTTTATCGTATGGCTAGGAGTGATTTTTTCTCCCATATTGTGTTTTGTCCAAGCTGGGTCTTTATGTCTTTTTTATCCCTAGCTTGAGGGGGAGAAGTAGAAGAAGAAGTACAAGAAAGAGGTATTTTGTTCCACATGTTGTGGTACTTTTTATGTGACCAAAATCTTCAAGAAAGGGGGAGCACAAAAGATGAAGTTTTTGCATCTATGAAGAATTTTTTGCTGCAAAGAAAATTGAAGACCAATAATCCTTTTTCATTGCAAGTAGAAGTTATAAACTCTAGTTTGAGGGCTAGTGTTGAAGAGAAGATATGGAAAACTCTTACATGATTCCCACAGTAAAAAGTCTCAAAGAGCCATAATTAATATGGTAGAGTCTACACGAGTCTCACAAAAGTAGGTCTCATAGAAGAGTCTCAGTTTAAATGTATTTTAGTTATGTGTCTTCTATTTATATTCAATTGTTTAATTATGCTAGGACTTATCTTTAAGTGTTGGACTTTAGGTGTAAATGGGACAAGGGTAGTTTAATTGTAATTAGACTCTACTACTTTCCTCTATTATAAATAGAGGCTTATGTACTTAGATTACAACAAGTCAATGAATTTTTTCTGTTTTCTAGAAATTCAACACTCCTGAAGCAACGATCGATACCACTCTTGTGAAGTTTATGGATCACTCCGAGCTATGCCCATCTTTACCTATCATCTTTGGTCCACAATTTGATGCTATGCCATGGATCTATGAAAGGACCTTAGGACTTGCACTAGGCCCTCCACTTCTCATCCTATATCAAATTTTGTTTCTCACCATCGATTGTCTTCTCCTTGTTGTCAATTTCTTGCATCCATCTCCTCTTTATCTGTCCCATATTCATATTAGGAGGCTCTAAGACATCCAGGATGGAAGACAACAATGGAAGAAGAAATTAATGCTTTATATGAGAACCAGACATGTTCCGCTTCCTTATGCAAAGAAACCCATGGGTTGTAAATAGGTTTTGACCATCAAGAGCATCCTGATGGTTCCATGACTTGCCTTAAAGCCGATCTTGTCTCCACAGGCTACACATAGCTCTATGGAGTTGATTATGAGGAAACCTTCTCCTTGGTGGACAAGTTAAATTCGGTACTATTCCTATTATCACATGCTGCAAATTCTTCTTGGTCAATTGATGTAAAATTTAATTACATCGGCTTTTATACCTCGCAAGCGTATGAATCGTTCATGTAATTTAGCGGGAAGCGAGGGTCATATCCACAGGGAGAACTGAATTTTGTGTATTCTTCAGTCAAATAGTCTAACCAAATATGATCAATTAATATGAACTAAACACTAATTATATCCTAAATTATCAAGCAATTATCTGGTTAACTACTTGCACAACAGGAAACGTTAACTCTGGATTTTACGGTGATTCATACCTCTCTCGAGCGCCACGTAACCACGGATCTGATTTCTCAATCCTTGCGTCTAGACCCTCTCGGGCGCATAGAGTGAAAGACAGAAATCGGATTAAAATACCAAAATCCAACCTAAATTATATTCCTACCCTAACTAGCTAATTTAATCAAATATCCGGAAAACAAATATTCAATAAACATTCAAAACCTAAGTTCAAACTATATAAAAAATGAAATTCCAAAATGACGAATTACTCCCCTTCTCCTTCCTCTCGCTCGGGCAGCAACTCGTTCTCACGAGTGCTGCAATTTCCCGAAATTAATGGCTTCGGGTAGCAAGAATGAGTGGCCGGAGGTAGAGACGACGCCAGCGACGAAGGTTAGAAGCCGACGGACGGAGGTAACGTCCGGCGAAGAACGAAAAAGAGCTGAAGTTCTCTAACCGGCTCTCTCGAGTCTCGGTCGGAGTCGGAATAGCTCTGGGAATGGTCGGAAATACGTAATCGACGCCGGAGGATGGTCGGAATGCGGAATTGGTACTGGAGAAGCCCTCTCGGATCACCTCTCGGCCTGGCAAGCGGAAACTAGCACTGTCGAATTCACCTCGATGGAGACTCTCTTGAGCTCTCCTCGGGTTTGTTCTCGGTTGCTGGACGGCGGTGGACGGCGGTGGACGACGGTGGCGCGGCGAAAGACAGTGGCGCGGCGAACGGCGGTGGGAAACTCCTCTTGGGTCTTCCCCTGTTTTCGGTGCTCTGTTTTGGTCGACGCCCTCTG
Organism: Aristolochia californica; assembly: GCF_029961685.1. NCBI lineage: Eukaryota > Viridiplantae > Streptophyta > Magnoliopsida > Piperales > Aristolochiaceae > Aristolochia > Aristolochia californica. The sequence goes on along the minus strand of NW_027181992.1, from coordinate 41,066,869 downwards.
TTTTCTCTTGATGCTCCCCCCTCCCCCTCGACGCTCGTCCTTTCTTTTAATACCATCTTATTTGTTTTAAAACGATTTGCCCTAAAAATCACCTCCATTTCACTAAAGGCATTTTGGTAAATATCTCCTTCTCCACCAAAATTCTCCTGAAATTCCATAATTGAATCTATAAAAAGCATTTCAGGAAGAAATAAACCTTAAAAACAATGAAATATAATTCAGGAGAGAAAAATATGTAATATCGACAGTGATTAATGTCAAATTCAATAAATGCTCATTTCATTTGAAAATCGATAAATAACCACCTATAACACAATTATAAAGGTTATTCTATTATAATTAACCTAGTACTCATGTCAGAATATGGCATCTATCACACCCCCAAACCTAAATCTTTGCTAGTCCCTAGCAAAACAACAATCGAACCAAAATTAAGCCTAGGAAAACAAAATGCCACTTTCGTAGGGAGCACGATTGCATTTAGCGCATGCAACAAGCCGTTAAACCCTTACTCTGCAGTAGTGGACGAGTTATGTCTCGTGAGGCTTTGCATGGAATTTACCCACAAAATTCATCTAAATCAATAATATAAAAATAAAAACTGAAGAAAATTTACTCCTCATTAGCATATGACTAACACTTAGTATCGTAAAATATCTGAAAATCATATGAGATCTTGCGCAATTTGAAAACCTGTGTAAAATATAGCCTATTATCAATCCAAATACACTCATTGTTACTCCACCTGAACCAATGTGACCCATAAGCTATTACTTCAACAGAACAAAGAGGCAACAAATAATAATAAAATCCTGGCCACATCACAATTAAGAGAAAATAGTAGAGTAAGCCTGTTGTCTGACAATCTCACAAAAGAAATAGACCAATTTCAATCTTGACTTGCAACTTCTTTCAAATTACAAATCATCATCAAAGTTAAGGAAACTCATTGCTTCCAGATTTAAAACCATTTTACGCTATTACCAGCGCACTTTTGCTATTACCAGCGTAATTTTTGTTTCACTGAATACTTTTGGTATTACCACCATTTTGTATTCGTCTTCGCTGCACATGCACTTATTTTTAAGTAACCGACTGTTCCGGTGCATGTCCCTGGGTTTGCCCAGGTTGTTTCTGAAGTTATCTGTCTTTTGTAAGCAAGAGCATTTCCATTTGCATTCATACATTACAACAAGGAATTTCACTGAGGTATAAAAAGGAATGAGTTCAAACAGGCATACAAGACTATTCAGACTAACATAGATCAACACTAGATTTACATATTCTCTTGTGCAACTAAGTTCCAAGTCTAATGCAATAGTAAGTTATCCCACTGAATTCTCATGGATCACAATAAATGATATCAGATTTCTATTAGGCATATTCTACACAGTTTTACGAAAAATTTTGAAACACATTTGAGCAACTTATTTTAACTCTACTAATGTTAATCACATACTAAGAGGAGTAATTTGAAAACCACGAACAGAAATCAAAAGAAAATTATTGCTAAGACATAAAAGAGTCGTTTCCTCTCCCCAAACCTAAACCTGACATTGTCCTCAATGGGGAAAAGTTAAAACACCAGAACGACTACAAAAAAGAATAACAACTTAGCTAGTTATACTCCAGCAGGGTGAGGGTTAAGCTCCCTCAGGGCTCCAAAATCCATAAGTGGGACCATATGTGTTTGGTCATCAACAATAATACCGAAAAGTCAATAAAGACCCCCAGGAATGATACATAGTCTCCCTCGAAGAAGGTTTACTCGTATCAGCCGTACCCGTAGGTAATCATCCGTAGATGAAACTGCTATCCCACATCACACTTTGAAGAAATCTCCGTGTGACTGGCCACTGAAGGCAGCAGGAATCATGCGCTAAACACAAGTCCTTAAGTTACTCACCATAAGGTTTTCATTCAATACTTCAAGATCGAACTGGACAATCCCAATATGGTTGTTTGAGTACAGACCTCTCAAACTAGGGACCAAAAGTCTGGTCATCGACTACTGGAACCATTTATGCTCTCAGCCGGCAAGAGAGTACCCCGAGTCCATGATGGGGCCGACATCACCGAGGGACCTCCAATCAATCAAGACCAGAGTATACCTAAGGTTATCCCAAATATGAATGAATAAACCAAAAAAAATAAAAATAAAACTGTAATGTACAAAGGGATAGAAACGTGGGGATTGCCCACAATGTGCTAAGTTTATAGTCGTAAGCCAGACTCTGACACATTCAAGATGAAATGACAGGTTCCTCCAAGAAAATCACCATCACCTCCTTCGGTGTGGGGACATTCTCAAGATAAGGTTTGAGCCTTTGACCGTTAACTTTGAAGACCGACCCGTCTCCGTGATTGCGGATCTCAATAGCGCCATGAGGAAACACCTGTGTGACTTCAAATGGACCGAGCCACCTGGATCTTAGCTTCCCTGGAAACAAATGCAATCGTGAGTTATAAAGTAAATCGTGAGTTATGAAGTAAAACATTCTACCCAACAGTAAAAGACTAGCGAAAAATAGATTTATCATGTAAAAGCTTTGTTCGCTCCTTATACAGTTTGGCATTCTCATAAGCATCATGACGTATCTCCTCCAACTCATTCAATTGCAATTTTCTCTCCTCACCCGCTTGAGTTAAATCGAAATTCAAAGCCTTAATGGCCCAATAAGCTCTATGCTCAAGCTCAACAGGTAGATGACATACTTTGCTGAACACTAGGAGAAATGGAGACAACCCAGTAGGAGTCTTATAAGCGGTTCGATAGGCCCATAAAGCATCGTCCAATCGAGTGGACCAATCTTTCCTATCAAAGCGAACCGACTTCTCCAAAATCCGTTTGATCTCCCTATTAGAGATTTCCACTTGACCACAAGTTTGCGGGTGGTATGGAGTGGACACCCGATGAGTGATAGAATATTTCTTCAATAAGGTCTCAAATGCTCTGTTACAAAAATGAGATCCCCCATCACTGATGATCGCTCTCGGGGTACCAAACCGATTAAAGATATTTTCTTTTAAAAACTTTACCACCACTTTGTGATCATTTGTCTTACATGATATAGCTTCAATCCATTTAGAGACATATTCAACAGCAACAAGGATGTATTGATAGCCGAACGAGACAGGAAAAAGACCCATGAAATCAATACCCCACACATCAAACAATTCAACAATAAGAATGGGGTTAAGAGGCATCATGTTCTTCCTAGAAAAACAACCAGTTCGTTGGCATTTATCATACACCTGACAAAACTCATCGGCATCTCTAAATAATGAAGGCCAATAGAAACCACATTGCAAGACTTTAGCTACGGTCTTTCTAGCACCAAAATGTCCACCACATGCGTGGGAATGACAAAATTCAAGAATGTTGGCAAAGTCTTGCTCATGTACACAATGCCTAATGACTTGATCAGAACACACCTTGAACAAATAAGGGTCATCCCAAAAAAAATGTTTGATTTGGGAAAAGAATTTCAACCGATCTTCTTTACTCCAATAATCAGGAATCTTATGAGTTACAAGATAGTTGACTATGTCAACAAACCAAGGCAACTGGGATACTTGGATAAGTTGTTCATCAGGGAAGGAATCATTTAAAGGAAGGAATCCTTCCTGAGGTGCTACACAAATCCTAGATAGATGATCAGCAACAACATTCTCACAACCCTTCTTATCTCGAATCTCAAGGTCAAATTCTTGCAATTGCAAGATCCATCTAATCAAGTGAGGTTTAGTGTCCTTGATGGATAATAAGTACTTCGAAGCAGAATGATCAGTGAACACTATAACCTTTGACCCTAACAGATATGATCTGAATTTGTTCAAGGCAAACACAACAGCTAGCAACTCCTTCTCAGTGGTAGTGTAATTCAATTGAGCATCATGAAGAGTGCGGCTAGCATACTGAATGACACAGGGAATTTTATCCGTCTTTTGCCCCAAAACAGCCCCCAATGCATAATCAGAGGCATCACACATCTATTCAAAAGGAAAAGACCAAGTAGGGGGTTGGACAATGGGTGCAGTGGGCAAACATTTCTTCAGTGTCTCAAAAGCATGAATACAGGCATCATCAAAGGCAAAAGCAACATCTTGAGCAAGCAAATTCGTCAAAGGACGAGAAATTTTGCTAAAGTCTTTAATGAAACGCCTATAGAACCCAACATGGCCAAGGAAAGAATGCACCCCCTTCACAGAAGTAGGTGGTGGCAGATTGGCAATTAGGTCAACCTTGACTTTGTCCACTTCAACACCCCGCTCAGACACTACATGTCCTAAAACAATTCCTTCTTTCACCATGAAGTGGCATTTCTCCCAATTCAAGACTAGATTGGACTTAATGCAACGGGACAATACGAGTGAAAGATTGTGCAAACATATATCAAAACTAGAGCCAAACACAGAAAAGTCATCCATAAAGACCTCTAAAAAGTCACCAATCATGTCGGAAAAGATACTCATCATGCACCGTTGGAAAGTGGCGAGCGCATTGCATAAACCAAAAGGCATGCGTCTGTAAGCATAGGTGCCAAACAGACATGTGAATGTGGTCTTTTCCTGGTCTTCTGGAGCAATGGGAATTTGATTGTAGCCGGAGTATCCATCTAAGAAGCAATAAAAATTATGGCCAGCCAATCGCTCTAGTACCTGATCAATGAAAGGTAGTGGGAAGTGATCCTTCCTAGTGGTGGAATTAAGTTTTCTATAGTCAATGCAGACACGCCACTTGGTGGTAGTTCTTGTGGGAATCAATTCACCACTTTCATTTTTCATTATCGTTATCCCCCCTTTCTTAGGGACAACTTGAATTGGACTCACCCAGGTGCTATCGAAAATAGGGTAAATGATTCCTGTCACAAGCAACCTGATGACTTCTTCTGTCATAACCTCCAGCATATGGGGATTTAACCTACGTTGCATCTCACGTGAGGCTTTAGTCCCCTCCTCCAAATGAATACGATGCATGCATATGGAGGGGCTAATCCCTTTTAAGGCATCAAGAGTCCACCCCAATGCCTCTCTGTGTGCTTGTAAAACTTCAGTCAATTGTTCCTCCTGGTCAGTACTCAAATAAGAGGAAATAATGACTGGTAATGAGTTCATGGGCCCCAAGAACGCATACTTCAACGTGGGATGAAGTGGCTTAAGATCTAGCTTGGAAGTTTCAAGAGGTTTGTCCAAGTCAAGATGAAGATCCTGTGGATGATCAGTTGTGATAACCTCATAAGCTTCCTCCAACAGAGGTACATAATTGAGTAAAGAATCAACCTCTCGAAAATATGTTTCCTCATCAAAATAGTCCATGTCTAAAGATGTTATGCAAGACTCAAAAGATTCAAGAGTGGATTCATCATCAAGCATAACAATTTCTATCTTAAATGCAGGACTCAGATCATCAGACTCAAGTGGGTGGTGCCCGACATTAAATACATTCAATGAGACCTTAAAATTTCCAAAAGACAACTCCAACTCACCACTTTTACAATGAATGATAGCATTAGATATGGCTAAGAAGGGACGTCCTAGGATGACAGGAATTTGGTTGGTCACATTGACTACTGGTTCTGTATCAAGAACAATGAAATCAACCGGGAACAGAAATTTGTCCACTTTTATCAAAACATCTTCAACTATTCCTCGTGGTATCTTGACAGAACGGTCAGCTTGTTGAAGTGTGATGGGAGTAGGCTTCAATTACCCCAAACCTAATTGCTGGTACACAAAGAAAGGAAGCAAATTCACACTTGCCCCTAAGTCAAGAAGAGCTCTCTGGATGGTATGTTCACCAATGACACATGAAATTGTGGGACATCCAGGATCTTTAACTTTAGGAGGAGTGTTGTGCTTCAGAATTGAGCTTACATTCTCAGTAAGAAAGTCCTTTTTGTTATCATATTGTTTTCTCTTATGTGTACAAAGGTCTTTCAAAAATCGGGCATAGGCAGGGACTTGCCTAATAGCATCAAGAAGTGGAATGTTAATGTGAACCTTACTAAACAGTTCCAACGTTTCATGCATGCTATCTCCTTTCCTAGGTGGGCCCGATAACCTCTGCGGATAAGGAGCTAGTGGGACTTGGTTAGGGATATGCTTGGCTGTTGGTGGAGAACTTGGAGGTTCTTCACCCAATGATGTGTCCCCATTGTCATCCTTTGACTCCTTAGACTTAGTGATCCCTACCCCATTGTTCAACTCACGACCACTCCTAAGGGTGGTTATGGCTTTGGCTTGCTCATGGTGGGGTTTGGAACTCAACCCACTCTCATGTGTGCTTTTGGGGTTAGGAATGGTTTGACTTGGGAGTCTATTTTGTGCTTGTTCACTCATGTGGCTGGCCAACTGACTCACTTGCATTTCAAGTTTAGCAATGGAGGACTGTGTATTCTGCATGAATAATTGAAGTGTATCCTCAAGTGAAGGTTTTTGTAGAATCAATGGTTGTTGAGTGAAGTGTGGGCGCGGAGCTTGGGGTTGAGTAAACCCTGGAGGACCCCCAACATGTGGGCCCTTGGACCATGAGAAATTTGGGTGACTAGCCCAACCCAGATTATATGTTTCCAAAAAAGGATCATTCCGATTTGGTCTATGAAAATTCTGGACTGCATTCAAGTCCTCAATGAGCTCTAGGTAGGATGAACTAGATGGACACATTTGTGTGGGATGAGATGAACCAGAGCATATGGCACAGACAGTAGATGGGTTAGGAGCAGGTGAACTCTTGGACACCATAAGGGCATCAATTTTTCTAGTCAACCCCTCAATCTTGGCCATGAGCATGGGTGTTTCACTAACGTCGTAGAGACCCCCTCTTGTGGCTTCGTGGGATTTCCTATCAACATTAAATGATGAGCCCCATTGCTGAGATTGATCACTCAACGTTTCAAAGAAGTCCCACGCCTCACTAGCACTCTTACCCATCAAACTTCCACCACTCGTCGCATCTACCATGGATCTAACCTGGGGTGTAAGACCTTGATAAAAGTATTGCACTAAATGCCATTTCTCAAACCCATGATGCGGACACCTATGGATCAAATCCTTCCATTTCTCCCAAGCCTCATAAAAGTGTTCACCTCCTGCTGCATAAAGTTGGAGATTTCTCTCCTAAGGGTTGTAGTTCTCTGAATGGGAAAGTACTTGGATAAAAATTTTGTGACTAATGTGTCCCATGAAGTAATGCTGCCCACCTCCAAGGAATTAAGCCAAGACTTGGCCTTATCCTTAAGTGAAAATGGAAAAAGTCTTAACCGGATAGAGTCATCTGAGAAATTCTGGAATTTGAAAGTTGCACAAATATCTAAGAATTCCTTGATGTGGTAATATGGGTCCTCCTTTTCCAACCCATAGAATGTAGGGAGGAGTTGGATCACACCCGGTTTCAACTCATAACTGGCGGCAGTAGTGGGTGGCAATATAATGCAAGAAGGTGATGTGAAGTGGGATGGGATAGAATAATCCCTCAGGGCTCTACGGTCACCTGCTGCAGGTAACTGTAATGGTTCGCCCTGATTGGCCATGGTAGCTCCTAACTTGACTTCGGGTGTTTTCCTAAAAATATGTTCTACCTCTTCTTCAAAGGGAGCTAATGGTCCACCTAGGGAGCGGCGCCCGTGCATAAAAACACAAAAAGAAACAAAACGAACTATCAAATTAAGCTAACAAACTCACTACTAAAAATATGAACTAACTAGAAGAAATAAAAATAATTCAATACAAAATCACCAAGCTAAAATTATGAAAAAAAATAAAAATAAAAATAAAAATAAAAATAAAATAAAATAAAATAAAAATGAATCTAACCTAAGACAATGGTGAACAAAGAAATACACTTAATACGTGCCTCCTCGGCAATGGCGCCAAAAACTTGATGTAAAATTTCATCGGCTTTTATACCTCGCAAGCGTACGAATCGTTCATATAATTTAGCGGGAAGCGAGGGTCATATCCACAGGGAGGACTGAATTTTGTGTATTCTTCAGTCAACTAGTCTAACCAAATATGATGAATTAATATGAACTAAACACTAATTATATCCTAAATTATCAAACAATCCTCTGGTTAACTACTTGCACAACAGGAAACGTCAACTCTGGATTTTACGGTGATTCATGCCTCTCTCGAGCGCCACGTAACCACGGATCCGATTTCTCAATCCTTGCGTCTAGACCCTCTCGGGCGCATAGAGTGAAAGACATAAATCAGATTAAAATACCAAAATCCAACCTAAATTATATTCCTACCCTAACTAGCTAATTTAATCAAATATCCGAAAAACAAATATTCAATAAACATTAATTATCAAATCAAATTCAATAGACATTCAAAACCTAAGTTCAAACTATATAAAAAATTAAATTCCAAAATGACGAATTACTCCCCTTCTCCTTCCTCCCGCTCAGGTAGCAACTCGTTCTCACGGGTGCTACAATTTCCCGAAATTAATGGCTTCGGCTAGCAAGACTGAGTGGCCGGAGGTAGAGACGACGCCGACGATGAAGGTTAGAAGCCGACGGACGGAGGTAACATCCGGCGAGAACGAAACAGAGCTGAAGTTCTCTAACTAGGTCTCTCGAGTCTCGGTCAGAGTTGGAATAGCTCCGAGAATGGTCGGAAATACGTAATCGACGTCGGAGGATGGTCGGAATGCGGAATTGGTACTGGAGAAACCCACTCGGATCACCTCTCGGCCTGGCAAGCGAAAACTAGCACTGTCGAATTCACCTCGACGGAGACTCTCTCGAGCTCTCCTCGGGTTTGTTCTCGGTTGCTGGACGGCGGTGGATGACGGTGGCACGGCGAACGGCGGTGGGAAACTCCTCTCGGGTTTTCCCCTGTTTCCGGTGCTCTGTTTTGGTCGACGCCCTCTATTTTCTCTTGACGCTCCCCCCTCCCCCTTGACGCTCGTCCTTTCTTTTAATACCATCTTATGTGTTTTAAAACGATTTGCCCTAAAAATCACCTCCAATTCACTAAGGGTATTTTGGTAAATATCTCCTTCTCCACCAAAATTCTCCTGAAATTCCATAATTGAATCTATAAAAAGTATTTCAGGAAGAAATAAACTTTAAAAACAATGAAATATAATTCAGGAGAGAAAAATATGCAATATCGACAGTGATTAATGTCAAATTCAATAAATGCTCATTTCATTTGAAAATCGATAAATAACAACCTATAACACAATTATAAAGGTTATTCTATTATAATTAACCTAGTTCTCATGTCAGAATATGGCATCTATCATCAGTATATCAACTCGATGTAAAAAATGCCTTTTTAAATGGTGATATTAAGGAGGCAATCTATAAGCATCAACCACATGGTTTTGTGATTGAGGGGGAGTTGGTATGCAGACTGAAGAAATTACTATACAGCTTAAAACAGTCTCCTCGAGCTTGGTTCAACAAATTTAGCCAAGCTATGTTATGGTTTGGGTTCCATAGATGCTCCATTGAACATTTTGTATTTATCAAGAACACCTCGAAGGGAAGTGTATTACTGGAAGTTTATGTAGATGATATTGTCTTAACTGGCAGTGATGTAAAAAGAATACAAGAAATCAAATAAAATATATGCAAGAAATTCAAAACAAAAGACCTTGGACTTCTTAAATATTTTTTAGGTTTTGAGGTCTTCTAGTCAAAACATGAGATTATCTTATCTCAGAGGAAGTATATTCTTGATCTACTAGAAGAAATAAGGATGATGGGATGTTGACCGACAGATACTCCTATGGATGCTAACACCAAGTTGTGTGCAAGCTCCAAAGAAGATGTGGACGTATGAAAATATCAGAGACTTGTTAGAAAACTCATCTTTCTTACAGTAACTAAACTAGATTTAATTAGATGATATTGTCTTAACTAGCAATATTAATAAAAGCAGAAGAAGGAAAAACAAGCACAAAAAATTACAAAAAGATTTATTCAGGTTCGCCTCAAGGTGAGACTACGTCCTATCTTCTGTAGCTGCAGTAATCCACTATGAAGATGAAATACTTTACAAGAGAAATCACACACTTACAGGTGTTTTCTCTAACTTTTCGGGCTGCAACTCGAGATGTTCCTTGAATTAAGATGATTAAACCCTAATAGCGGTACCCCTCAATTATAAAGAGAAAATTAAGGCAACCACGATACAAGAGTAAAATTCCCAACTCAGCATAGGGCCTTAATTAGGCTCCACAACTTAACAAGTACAATCATAAACCACAAGTTATTCACTTGCAAGCTCTGGAGAGAATCCTTCGATACTTAAAAGAAGCACCCAACTAGGGACTCAAAAATAAATGTCATAGTCACCTCAACATTGAAGGATTTGAAGATGTTGATTGGGCTTGATCACTCGATGACAGGAAGTCCACCTCTGGGTATTGCTCCTTAGTTGGAGGGAACTTGGTTAAATGAAGGAATAAAAAACAGAATGTGGTTGCTAGATCCAATGCTAAAGTAGAATATAAGGCCATGGCCCATGCAATCATTGAGTTTCTATGGATCAAATCTCTCCTCAGTGAATTAGGGTTCTACAAAAAGACCCCAATGAACTCTATTGTGACAACCAGACAACTATCCACATTACTTCAAATCTAATCTTCCATGAGAGAACAAAACATATTGAGGTAGTCTTACAATGTGGGACCCACCATGGCTACACAAACTGGTGGGACCCACCATGAGTTTGAGAGGTGTCAACAAGAGTCCTCATACAAAGTGGCTCTAGCTAAGAGATAAGGAACATGTGATGGAATTAAATAGAAGATTTGAAGATCAAGTGGGATCCACAAAGATACCATGAGCTGGTATATCTATCAACATGAGTTGGAAGATCATGTGGGACCCACAAAGATAAGATCATGAGGTGGTTTCTATCTTGTTTCACGTGATTAAAGAAGAGTTGAAGTTGAATTAAAGTAGTCTCTTAATAGATAATGTAATCTTATCATGTTAGGCTTATCTTGGAGAGTTCTATTTGGAATGTAATTAGGAGTCCTAAAATTACTTATACATGAGCTCTATCATCTCTTCAACTATAAATAGAGGTGATTGTAACTCGAAATTCATCAAGCAAGTTTTTTTTTTTTTTTTTTTTCTCCCTTGTGTGAAGTGTTCTTTCTCTACTTTCTTTTATTTTCCTTCTCTTCTCTCTCTACCCGAGATCTCTTCTCTTTTTCATTTTTTTCTTTCTCTCTCCCCTTGCTCGAGGTATTATTCATGGGGTCCTAAATTCAACATGGTATCAGAGCTCCCAATTTAGGATCCCCATTATGCTCTATGAAGATATGATTAAAAGCCGCTCATAGAAGGCTCTTATGAAGCAGGATTGAAGCTCAAGAGATAAGTATTTATTTATGATATTATTAATTTTATGCTACTGGTTTTTGGTATCAAGAGGTGGTTTAGAGATGTCCTTATGCATGTTTTCATCTTATGAAATTATGAGAATGTAGGCATCTTGGATTATCTTTGATTAGAAGAGATTATCAAGGCAATTTTTTTTGGTTTGCACAATACTTTGACCGAGACCAATGCATATTAGATTTTTTTTTATAAATCCATGGGAATAAGATTCTCAGATAAAGAAGGATGATGTTGAGCCTCTTATGAGTCATTATCTACTAAAATTAATTACTTAGCATTTATGCTAAGCTTCTCCATTAACCGAGTTGGTTAAAGCCTTCCACTTGGGATTGGAGAACTAATTTACTTAGTTTGCCTACTATAGCTGAAGATAATATGAGTCGCAAGAGTGACATACTCAGATCACCATTGCACCCTTATGATCCACATCGGTTCTTCGGTTTCTTATCACATAGGACCTAGTTGGTCATCTCACCTACCGTGGACCACATATTGATGAAGATGATATATTCTATGCCAAATGGTTAAAGGAGGATATATTGGTTATTAGTTGGCTTATTAGTAGTATGGAAGAACATGTCTCCAATAATGTCATTCATTTAGAGATGGCTAAACAAATTTGGGAGACATGCACCAAGTTGTATTCAAGCTCCGACAACTTACAAAGGCCATATGATATTTTACAACGGATGCTTACCACCAAACAAGGAGACAATATACATGAATATTTGGCTCGTTTTTGAGGATTTCTTCAAGAATGGAAACTTGCCCAGTCAACCTCTATAGATATCTCTGTCCAAGATAAATAGAAAGAGGCCATGATAACTGCTATATGCCTTGCTAACATTAAACCGCATCTTGAAGTTGCTAAGACTCACCTTCTTATATCTTCCGCGGTTACCACTTTTGATGATGTATGTGCTACACTTCTCCGTATTCTAGACGCTTCTCCCTCTACTACTGAAATACCATCCGCTACGTACTCTGGACATAGGGAAACACCATCTGACCAAGGCCAAGGCCGAGGCAGATTTTATAGAGGAGGAAGAGGAAGTGGAAGAGGTAGAAAGACTAGTTTTAACCAAGCAGATGGGAAGGAATGTGCCCATTGTAAGGGATATGGCCACACTAGAGACACATACTTTCACCTGAAAGAATGCTCTATATGTGGTGGATTGGGCCACTCTCGCGAATTATGTTATAAATCTAATGAGAATAAGGCTAACCAAGCCTTAGTGAGTGATACAAAGGTAGAATAGTCTACCACAACAACTCTAAAACATAATTTTAGTGATGAAGACTATGAGCTATTCCAAAAAATGAAGACCATGATGGGGTCCTCCTCAAGTACTTCTTCACCAACCGTTGCCAGCACCATTTCAGGTATGTTTTCTGCCTCCTCTTCATCCTGGATAATTGACTCAAGAGCCTCTGAGCATCTTACAGGTAACATACATCTTCTATACTCAGTTTCTCCATGTCTTTCACATAAATTTTTTACCATTGCTGATGGTTCACGAACTGAAGTTCAAGGAAAAGGATCCACTTCTGCTACACCATCACTTTCGCTCATTGATATCCTTTTCATTCCTACTTTCCCTTTGAATCTTTTATTGGTTAGTCAACTCACCAAACATTTTAATTGCTCTATCACTTTCTCACCCTCTTCATGTGTTTTTCAGGATCTTAAAACAAAGTGGGTGATTGATGGAGGCCGTGAACAAAGGGGGCTCTACTACCTGGATGTGCCAAAAATAAATACCTCATCCACCTATGACATTGAAACTAGGTTGTTGCACAACCAGTTGGGACATCCGTCCACCCAATCTCTTCATCATTTTTTCCATAAACCACAGTCGGACCTTCATTGTGAAGCATGACAAATGAGTAAACATAAGAGGTCTACATACTCACCTCATCTAGAAAATAAAAGTGTCTTTGCATTTTCATTAATTCATAGTGTCTCTCCTTTTTCATTAATTCATACTGTTGTATGGGGACCCTTGAGTGTCTCCAACATTTCTCACTTGAAATATTTTATTACATTCATTGATGACTTCACTTGTACCACTTGGTAATTTTTTTTAAAGAGAATTCTGAAATACCATTGATATTTAAATCTTTTCATGCCATGGTACTCACTAAGTTTGGGCAGAAAATTAAAGTCCTTCGGTCAAATAATGCCAAAGAATACACATCCAAAGATTTTGACTCATTTTGTCAAGAAAATGACATTATTTATCAGACATCATGTGCCTAAGCCCCTCAAAAAAATGGTGTAACCGAATGAAAGAATCACCATATTCTTGAGGTAGCTCGAGGTTTACTATATGCCATGAAAGTTCCATATTTTTATTGGCCGCATGCAGTTCTTACCGCATGTTTTCTTATAAACCGGTTACCCACTGCCGTTCTTCGTAAAAAATCTCCCTACTCTCTATTATTACATGATGATGATCCTTTTTCATTGTCTTGGAGAGTCTTTGACTGTCAATGTTTTGTCCATATTTCCTCCCCAAACATGGCAAACTTGATCCAAAATCTGTGAAGTGTATCTTCTAAGGATACTCTCGCACACAAAAGGGTTATGTTAGCTATAATCCCTCTCTTCAGTGTTTACTTGCGTCTTGGGATGTCACATTTTTTGAAGACTCTCCATATTATTCTGATAATGGTCCTCCAGGTTTATTTTCCGTACCAAGTTTTCCTCGTCCGGTTGTGCCCCATGCTGTAGAAACTACTTAGCCCCCAGAAACACTGGCTGACACCACACACAATGAGTTGATAGATCGTACTGAGGTAAGTCTATCTTCTCCGATTATTTTTGGCCCAGGATATGATACTCGTCCTATTGCTGTTAGGAAAGAGCCCAGATCATGCACCATGCCTTCTACTTCTCATCCCATATGAAACTTTGTGTCTCATCCAAATCTATCCCTTGTTTGTTATCAATTTCTATCGGCTATTTCCTCCATGCCTATACCACAGTCCAATCAGGAGGCTCTCAAACATCCAGGGTGGAAGGCGGCTATGGATGAAGAAATGCAGGCTCTTTATGAAAATCAGACATGGACTCTAGTCCCCCTTCCTTCGGATAAGAAACCTGTTGGTTGCAAATGGGTATTTAATGTGAAACACAATTTGGATGGGTCCGTGGCTCGGTTGAAAGCTCACCTTGTAGCTAAAGACCATACACAATGTATGGCATTGTTTATGAAGAAACCTTCTCATCAGTGGATAAATTAAACTGGGTACGTTTGTTATTGTCTTTGGTAGCTAACTCTTCCGGGCAGGTCTATCAACTTGATGTAAAAAAATGCTTTTCTGAATGGGGATATAAAAGAGGAGATTTATATGCAACAACCACTTGGGTATGTGGTTGAGGGAGAGTCCGTATGTCGACTTAAAAAATCTATTTATGGTTTCAAACAATCGCATTGTGCATGGTTTGAAAAATTTAGCCAAGCACTCATACGGGCCGAATTTCACAGATGCTCTAGAGATCGCTTTGCCTTTATTAAAGACACACTGAAAGGCAAGGTAATTCTAGTCATATATCTTGATGACATTATAATAACCGGCAGTGATCCCGAGGGCATCCAAATGACAAAAAAAAAGGATATGTACTGAATTCAAGACAAAGGATCTCAGACTGCTCAAATATTTTTTACGTATTGAAGTAATACAATCCAGACATGGAATTATATTATCTCAAAGGAAGTATGTCCTTGACCTACTGGAGGAGATTGATATGTTGGGATGTAGACCAGCAGAAACTCCTATGGACTCGAATACCAAATTATGTGTAGGTACTAGAGAAGAAGTAGATGTCAGAAAATATCAAAGATTGGTGGGAAGACTTATTTATCTCTACATAACGAGGCCAAATATTTCATATGCAGTCAGTGTGGTAAGTCAATATATGCACAAACCACAACTCAGTCATTGGCAAGCACTAGAATGGATATTACGATATCTAAATGGAGGACCAGGAAGAGGGCTCCTCTATACAACTCATGGACACTTCAACATCGAAGGATTCTCTGAAGCAGACTGGGCCGGATCCCCGGATGACAAAAAATCTACTTCGGGATATTGTACGATGGTTGGAGGAAACTTGGTTACATGGAGGGGGAAGAAACAGAATGTAGTTACAAGGTCTAGTGCAGAAGCAGAGTATAGAGCCATGACACACATAGTCAGTGAACTCCTATGGATCAAATCTCTCCTAACTGAACTGGGTTTTTACAAAGAAGCTCCTATGAATCTATATTACGATAATCAACTTGCAATTCACATCACACGAAATCAGTCTTCCATGAGAGAGCAAAGCATAAAGAAATAGACTGTCGCTTCATACGAGAAAAATTCACTACTGGCTTCTTATCTCTCTAGCATGTATCTTCACAGAACCAGGTTGCAGACATTCTCACCAAACCAATCACTCACAAAATTTTGTCCAACATTTGCAACAAGCTGGGTATCTACGATGTTTTTGTTGGACAATAGACCCAAGCCCACACAACCAAGGAAGACCCACATATCTAAGAGTAATATAAGATGGGCCACATGACCAAGGAAGGCCCACAAGATGGGCCCAAGAACATAAGAAGTATGACCCACCATGATTACCACGAGCTAGCATCCTTATCACTAAGGACTCACAATGACATCTTTATCTTATGGTCACATCCTAGAAGAGTTATAGTTTGAGTTATGTTTGTCTTTTATCTATATTCAGTTATTTAATTATGCTAGGACTTATCTTTAAATGTTAGAGTTTGGGGTGTGATTGGGACAATGGTAGTTTTATTGTAATTGGACTCTACTACCTTCCTCTATTATAAATAGTGGTTCATGTACTCTGATTATAATAAGTTAATGAAGTCAATGAATTATTTTACTTTTCCATAAATTCAACATGGTATTAGAGCGGGTTCTATGAGTTGACTTGGTCAACCCACAAAGATAATGAGATCCTTTTCTCTAAAACTTAAACCCTAAGTTTATGTTCGTAGTTATTTTTTTCAGTCCCTACACCCATAGTTGGCTTTGCTTTTTTTACCTCTATAATGAGATTTTCATATTGAAAATTATATATTTAAGGAAATATATTTGAGTCTAATTTCCAAGAAAAAAATATTTTTTCCAATCGGACTTAACTACAGAGAGATATCGATATTTGAATGAGTGAAGATCATATTGAAAAAAGGCTCGAGCAGCAGGAGAAAGCTTCGGATTCTGAGGTATTTTATGCTCTCAAGAACTAGACTTTATATGGAGAAATATATATCAAAAGAAATATCTGTAAGTCTATTCTTTTAAATATTCAACCAATTTTTTATCTGAGTTATCTACAAAGAGAAATCAATATTTGAAGCAGCAAAGGTCAGATTGAAAAAGAATTTGGAGCACAACAAAAAGCTTCAATTTTCAAGGTATTTTATGCTATCAAGAAAGAGACTTTATAGGAAGAATTATATATCAAAAGAAAGATATGTAAGTCTATTTTCTTACCTATTCAACCAATTCTTGGTATAATTTATTTATAAAGAGATATTAATCTTGGAAGAGTCAATGGTCATTCTGGAAAGAAAGGAGGAACAATACTTAGTTCGGCTAGATGACAGAGACCGAAATCTATCAGATTATTTATCTTCTGATAATTATATTTTTTAAAGTGAAGTTATAGTTGGATGAAAGGTATTTAAGTCTAGTTTCAGAAGGAGAAAATTTCATGTCAATCTAATCTATATTTAAAGATATATTCGCATTGGAAGAATCAAAGGTCATGTTGGTATTATGTTGTATTGAAAAATCTGAATTTAAGTCAATTGTTTTGTGTTGCTGTTTGAGTTTCTATGTCAGGAAAATATCTTACTACTCCCTGGTATGAGGGATTATTTATACATCTTTGTTATTTGGGCTTATTGCTGTTACAATGTGGGACCTACCATGGTGCTCGAGTTGGTGGGACCCACATGAGGACGTGGGACATCAAGAAGAGTCCTCACCTAAGCAAGCACGAGTTAAGGAATTAAGAAGCACAAGCTGAAATGAGTTAGAAGACTTGAAGATCAAGTGGGACCCACAAATATCTCATGAGCTGTCAACCTTATCAAAATGAGCTGGAAGATCATGAGGGGCGCACAAGGATAAGGCCACGAGCTGGCCTCCTCCTTTATATTCACGTGAATGAAGAAAGAATTCTAGTTCAACTCATATTAGGCTTCTAGTAGATTGGTCTGAATAGACTTATCTTAGAGAGTTAGAGTTGGAATGTAATTAGGATTGAAAGGCTAATTGTATAAGGACTCTACCTCATCCTCTACTACAAATAGAAGTGTTATAATTTGGAATTAATCAAGTTACACATCTCAATCTTGAGTTACTCTCTCTCTCTCTCTCTCTTTGCTTGGCGCAACCTCTCTTTTCTCTTTTATTTTTTGTTCTCTCTACCCAGAGCTCTTCTTCCTTTTTCTTCTTTTTCTTTCTTTTTTCTCTTGCTCGAAATTATGGAAAAGGGATCCTAAATTCAACATGGTATCAGAGCATTATATTTAGGATCCCTCGTAAAATGAATGCTCTAAAGAAGTGATGATTAACACCACTCAAAGAAGGCTCTTTTATGAAAGAAGAACACAACCCGAGGGATAAGTGTTCAATTTTTTTTCTTTTCATGTTACTGGTTTCTGAATTTAGAAGATGATTTAAGGATGAGTATGTGAATGTTTTCATCTTATTATATTATGGATATGCATGCCTCTCTATCTAGAAGGAGCTATCAAAACAGTTTTGTCGGTTTGGAAATTTTGTTTACCGAGACCAGTCCATGATCAGATTATTGGAATTTGTTTTCGTGGGATAAGAGTTCCCTAATATAGAAGATTGGTAGTAGAGAAAAAAATAGAATAATAATTTAGCATCAATGCTAATATTTCCCATACATCGAGTTGATTGAAGAAGTACTACTTGGTGTTATTATTAGAATTTTTTTTGAAGAAGGGCCTACATGGCGGAAGAGAATATGAATATCAAAGGTGATATACTGAGAATCACCACCGTACCCTTACGTGGGGTATCAAATTTTATGAGTTGGTCCACATCGGTTGGGAGGTTCCTTATAACAAAAGACATACTTGGTCACCTCACCACTTGAGAACCACCTATTGATGAAGATGATATTTTTTATAAAAAATGGATGAAAAATGATACTTTGGTGATTATTTAGCTAATCAATAGCACCGAGGAACATGTCTCCAACAATGTTATTCATCTTGACACTCCTAAACAAATTTGTGAGACACGTGCTAAACTATACTCATGCTCGGATACTCTACATAGACCATATGATATTCTCCAAAGAATGTTGAATACTAAACAATGAGAAAATATCCATGAGTACTTGGCCCGCTTTAGAGGCTTTCTTCTAGAGTGGAAGTTAGCTCGGCCTTTCACCACAGATATTTCTATCCAAGACAAACAGAAGGAAGCCTTAATTACTGCTATTTGTCTTGCAAATGTTAAACCCCATCTTGAGATTGCTAAGAGTCAACTTTTGAGTGCTTTTACTGTCCCCAAGTTTGATGATGTATGCGCAACACTACTTCATATTCCAAACACTTCTTCCTTCACTACTGATGTATCATCCGCTATGTATTCTAATTATAGAGGATCATCATTTGATCGAGGCCGAGGCCTAGGTAGAGGTTATAGAGGAGGCAGAGGAAGAGGTGGAAGGATTGGTGCTAGCAGAACAAATGGGAAATAGTGTATTCATTGTAAAATATTTGGCCACACTATAGATCATTGATATTACAGGGCATGCACTTACTGTGGACAAAATGGCCATTATAAAGAAATATGCTATAAAGTCAATGGGTATTCATAATTGACAAGGGCTAATCAAGCCTTTATAAGTGATACAAAAGAAGAAGAACCCACCAAATCAGCACAAATTTTTTTTACTAACGATGAGAATTAGCTATTTCAGAAAATGAAGACAATACTGAGTTCTTCTCCTAGTTCCTCCGCATATACTACTGCCACTACTGCTTCAGGTATGCTATCTGCCTCATCTTCATCCTGGATAATTGACTCAGGAGCCTCCGAGCATCTTACAGGTAACAAAAATTTATTACATTCTCTATCTCTGAGTTTTTCACACAAGTTTGTTACCATAGCTGACGGTTCTCAAACCAAAGTCCTAGGGAAAGGTTCCACTTCTATCACCCCATCACTTCCGCTCACTGATATTCTTTTCGTTCCTACTTTCCCTTTGAATCTATTATCTATTAGTCAGCTGACAAAATATTTTAATTGCACTGTTACCTTCTCACCCACTTCATGTGTCTTTCAGGATCTTATAACGAAGCAGGTGATTGGTGAAGGCCATGAACAAGGGAGGCTTTACTACTTGGACGTGCCAAAAATAAATATGGTTTCTACTACTGAAAATGAGATGGTTATGACACAATCGGTTGAGACATCCATCTGCACAGTCTCTTCATTATATGTTTCCTTCTCTTAAAATAAGGTCAGAATTTCATTGTGACGTTTGTCTATTGAGTAAACATCAAAGGAGTACATACTCTCCTCGTCCAGAAGTCAAAAGTGTTACTCCATTTTGGTTAATTCATACTGATGTTTGGGGGCCCTTGAGTGTCTCCAATATTTCTCAAGCAAAATATTTTATTACGTTTATTGATGATTTCACTAGCACAACTTCGTTTTTTATATTTAAGGAGCATTCTAAGATACCATTCATTTTTAAGTCATTTCATGCTATGGTACTCACACAATTTGGTCAGAAAATAAAAATTCTCCTCTCTGATAATGCCAAAGAATATGTTTCCAAAGTCCTTGACTCTTTTTGTCAAGAAAATGACATTATCCATCAAACATCATGCGCCTACACTCCTCAACAAAATGGTGTAGCCGAATAAAAAAATCGTCATATTCTTGAGGTAACTTGTGGTTTATTATATGCCATAAAAGTTCCATACTTTTATTGGCCTCTTGCAGTCCTTACGGCTTGCTTTCTTATAAATCATCTACCATCTATCGTTCTTGGTAATAAATCTCCTTACTCTAGATTATTACCAAATGATGATCCGTTTTCATTACCTTTGAAAGTCTTTGGATGTCAATGTTTTGCTCATAATTCATTACCTAGACACAAAAAACTTGATCCTAAATCTATCAAGTGTATCTTTTTGGGATAATCTCGCACACAAAAGGGTTTTGTTTGTTATAGTCCTACTCTTCAACGTTTATTTGTGTCCAGAGATGTAACATCTTTTGAAGACTCATTTTATTCTGATAGCGCTCCTCCTGGTCTGTCCTTAGTACCAGGTTCCCCTCGACCGGTTGTGCCTCGTGATATAGAGATTATTCGATCCCCAAAGCAAGTGGCCACACCTGTCGAGTTAATAGATCCAACAGAGGTAAGTCCTTCATCACCAGTTATTTTTGGCCCTCAATATGATACTCGTCCTATTACTATAAGGAAAGAACCTCGATCATGCACTAGACCTTCTACGTCTCATCCCATTTCAAATTTTGTGTCTCATCATTGCCTCTCACCTTTATGTTGTCAGTTTCTTTCTTCTATTTCCTCTATATCTGTTCAACAATCGTATCAGGAGGTTCTACAACATCCAGGGTGGAAGGTAGCAATGGATGAAGAAATGAAGTCCCTTAATGACAATCATACATGGTCATTGGTTCCTCTTCCCATAGGTAAAAAACCCGTTGGTTGCAAGTGGGTTTATACTGTCAAACATAATCCGGATGGGTCAATTGCACGACTGAAGGCTCGATTGGTTGCCAAAGGTTATACTCAGTGCTATGGAATTGATTATGAAGAAACCTTCTCTCCAGTGGAAAAAATGAACTCGGTACGTATATTATTTTCTCTGGCGGCCAATTCATCATGGCCAATATATCAACTTGATGTGAAAAATGCATTTCTTAATGGTGATATTAAAGAAGAAATTTACATGCAACAACCACCTGGGTATGTGGTTGAGGGGGAGTTAGTATGCCGCCTAAAAAAATCTCTATATCGTCTAAAGCAGTCCCCTTGGGCATGGTGTGAGAAATTTAGTCAAACCATCATGCAGGTCGGCTTTCACAAATGCTCTGGAGATCACTCAATATTTATTGAAAATACACCAAGAGGTAAGGTGATTTTGGCTACATATGTTGATGATATTATTTTAACTGGGAGTGATTCCGAGGTCATTTAGAAAACAAAGGAGAAAATATGTGCTGAATTCAAGATGAAGGATCTTGGACTACTTAAATATTTTTTGGGTATTGAAGTATTACAATCCAGATATGGGATTGTGCTATCCCAAAGGAAGTATGCCCTTGATCTACTAGAGGAGACAAGAATGATGAGATGCAAATTAGCAGACACTCCTATGGATGCACAAACAAAATTACGTGGAAGCACTAGAGAAGATGTAGATATTGGGAAATATCAAAGATTAGTCGGACGACTTATTTACCTGTGTGTAACAAGGCCAAATATTTCGTATGCAGTAAGTGTGGTAAGTCAATACATGCACAAGCCACAACTTAGTCATTGGCAGACACTTGAAAGAGTACTACGATATCTAAAAGGAGCTCCAGGAAGGGGGCTTCTCTATAAAAACCATGGTCACTTCAACATAAAAGGATTCTTAGATGCAGTCTGGGCCGGATCCCCAGATGACAGAAAACCTACTTCGGGATTTTGTACAATGGTTGGAGGTAATTTGGTTACGTGGAAAAGTAAGAAGCAACATGTAGTAGCACAGTCTAGTGCAGAAGTAGAATACAGGACCATGGCACACACTATTAGTGAACGATATGGATAAGATCTCTTATCATTGAATTAGGATTCTAAAAAGAAGCTCCAATATATCTATACTGTGACAATTTAGCAACAATACACATTACATCGAATCCAATATTCCATGAAAGAACAAAACATATTGACGTGGATTGACTTTTTATACGAGAAAAGTTCCAAGCTGGTTTCTTATCTCTGAAGCATATATCATCACAAAGTCAAGTTGCCGATATTCTCACCAAGCTGTTCACTCACAAGATTATGTCTACCAGATGCAGCAAACTGGGCATTTATGATGTCTTCTCACCCCCAGCTTGAGGGGGAGTGTTACAATGTGGGACCCACCATGGTACTTGAGCTAGTGGGACCCACCATGAGGACGTGGGACATCAAGAAGAGTTCTCACCCAAACAAGCACAAGTTAAGGAATTAAGAAGCACATGCTGAAATGAGTTAGAAGACTTGATGATCAAGTGGGGTCCACAAATATCTCACGAGCTGTCAACCTTATCAAGATGAGTTGGAAGATCATGAAGGGCCCACAAGGATAAGGCCACGAGCTGGCCTCCTCCCATATATTCATGTGAATGAAGAAAGAGTTCTAGTTCAACTCATATTAGGCTTCTAGTAGATTAGTTTGAATAGACTTATCTTAGAGAGTTAGAGTTGGAATGTAATTAGGATTGAAAGGCTAATTGTATAAAGACTCTACCTCTTCATCTACTATATATAGAGGTGTTGTAATTCGGAATTAATCCAGTTACACATCTCAATCTTGAGTTACTCTCTCTCTCTCTCTCTCTCTCTCTCTCTCTCTCTCTCTCTTTGCTTGGCGCAAACTCTCTTTTCTCTTTTATTTTTTGTTCTCTCTACCCGATAGCTCTTCTTCCCTTTCATTCTTTTTCTTTCTTCTTTTTCTTGCTCGAAATTATGGAAATGGGATCCTAATTTCACCAATTGCTACCTCTATGATATTTGGTTCAAGTTGGGATCACTGCCATTACTTCCCAGCTTGATGGAGGGAAGTAGAAGAAGTACAAGAACGAGGTATTTTATTCCTTATGTTGTGGATACGTTTATGTGACCAAAATATTCAAGAAAGGGGAGCACAAAAGATGAAGCTTTTGCATCTAAGAAAAAATATTTATATATGATTATGATTATTTCATGGGTCCTTCTTCAAGGTTTATTATTTTGGTTCGTGTTATATGTGTTGGAAGATGGTCGTGTTATATTACATCTAGTGCTATTATGTCTCTTTGGATGTGACATTATTATTGAAGAAGAGGTGGCCTCCGTACCTTTTCTCATACCATAATTTATTTGACTCTAAAAAATATCTCGGTTGGGACACTGTGAAAGTCAATGCCCGGATTGGGATACCATGACAAATTGAACTCTCAAAAATATCACGGTTGAGATACCATGAGAGTCGGTGTCTGGATTGGGACACCATTATAAATAAACCCATTACTCCTCTTGTAATGGCTTTTATTACTCTACCACTTGAGAGTCGTTGTCCAATGGAGGGACACGGTGGTGGACACTTCAGAGCAATGTCGATAGACACATTACCTACAGAAGACGGAGTGTGCCCTACATCCAGTGTTAGGACTAGAGTATGGAATAATATCTTACTGGCTTGGAGTGAGTTTTACTCTCACTTATATTATGCCAGCTGGGCCTCATGGAAGGACGTAACAACGTGAGGGGGAGTGTTGGAAGATGAAGGTATATTGGAAGATGTGCCATTTTATACAAAATGATTTTATACATCATTTGCAGCAAGCTGGGAGTTCATGTTGTTCTCTCACCCCCAGCTTGAGGGGGAGTGTTGGAAGATAGACCCAATCCCACACGACCAAGGAAAGCCCACATATCTAAGAGTATTATAAGATGGGCCACACGACCAAGGAAGACCCACAAGATGGGCCCAAGAACATAAGAAGTAGGACCCACCATGTTTACCATGAGCTGACATCCTTATCACATAAGTTGGAGATCAAGAAGGACTCACAAAGACACCTTTATCTTATGGTTATGTCCTAGAAGATTTCTAGTTTGAGTTATGTTTTTCTTTTTTCTATATTGAGTTATTTAATTATGCTATGACTTATCTTTAATTGTTAGAATTTGGGTGTAATTGGGACAATAATAGTTTTATTGTAATTGGACTCTACTACTGTTATGCACACTATAAAATTAATATTTAATTTTTTATTCAATTTAAATTATTTTATTTCAGTTTTAGGCTGTAGGGTATTTTTGGAATATTTTATTTATAGGGGTATTTTTGTAATATTTTATCTTAAAACCTAACAGGGTGAACCCTATTTAAGGGGTAAGAGTAATAAGAAAGGAAAACATTGATTTTAGGTTAAATAGGCTTGGATCTCTCCTTACGAGTTCTAGGGTTTTCAAGCTTCCCTTTTGGCTTGATTTTTGCCTTCTACTTCTTCCTCCCTACAAATCCTTGTGCTGGGACCGTAACAACTGGTATCATAGCAGGAACACAATGGGCTATTCATTTGCCCCAGAAGAATGGATTGTTCTGGACAAGGTAGGCAATTCAATGAAAAACTATGTAAAGAACTGAGAGAAGTACGCGCAGGGTATCAATCTTCCATTGGAAATTCTACAAGGGAGCCATGCGCTGCTGTAGAAAAGGTCATACGCTCTCAAATCTCTGAGCACGACAGTTACATAGAAGAGGTAGTTGAAGCTATCTCGGATGGGCAGAACGGCCGAGGGCCAGAAAATTAAAAAAATTCGTCTTCTTTAACGACCGAAGTCCCTGCGGAAGATTTGGGTGCGACCTCAAATCCGAAACCGGGAACTATGGAAATTTCTGAGAAGGACACAAATCTGATTTCGAACTCAAACTTTCTGTAATCAGACGGCAAGGGCCCCGATTTTTGGAAATCATGGAAAACCAGAAGTCTTCCACAGGCGACACAAATAAAATCGGCCAGCGGAGAAGCCCCTAAGGGGTGCTGCTCGCCGTCGGAGAAAGCTCAGCGGGCACCCAACCGCAACACCTTTCCGCCGGGGTATGTCGATCCAGCAGCCAGCATGACGTGGAGAAAAAGGGAGAAAGGGCAACGGTAAAAAAGGGGCTCCAAAACGTCTCTCGAACCATGCAATAGAAAATCCTCCAGCGGGGACACCTCGATGTCCTCCTGTTCGCCAATGTAGGAAGAGGAGGCTCCATCGGCGCCGTCGAAAACAACTCTGGTGGGATTGGACTTCCGGCTACCACCTCTCCATCACAATCTCTCTCTCAGAAGTCTAGTGGGGCACCATCTTCAACGCAATTGGGGGTAAGCTTCGGAAACTCCCTTGATTTTTAGGTCAAAACGAGTTTTTCATAGCGTTGATGTGGCTCAAAGGGGTTGAGCAGCAGCACCGCTGCTCGAAAATTTGAGACGAAGGGTCTTTGTTTCGTGAAGCAGAGAAACAATGCCCAATTGAGGGAATTTCGGATTGGGGGTATGCAGTTTGAGATGAAATTTTTTAGAGGAAGCTGTGATCCATGAATTTTTTTTTTTCGGGACGTTTGAAATTTTTTTCCTGGTGGCTTTGTTTTTCTGTGGATGAGCACAGTACCTGTACAGATGGGAGTTGGGAGTTGTCAAATTGAAGATGTGGGGTTTAATTTTCGGAATCCCATGTATGCTGTTCGGCCACGAAATTCAAATTCGAATTTTTGGCAAATTGAAGATGTGGGGTTTAATTTTCGGAATCCCATGTATGCTGTTCGGCCACGAAATTCAAATTCGAATTTTTGGCCTTGTGGGTTTCTGTTCTAGGAAGCGGAGAAAAAAAACTATTTTGATGAAATTCTGGTTTGTGTGTATGCATTCAGAGACGGAGTTTTTTTGGTGATGCTCGGAGTGATAGAACATTTTGTTTGGATGTTGTTTTATTTTTCTACTGCTGAGACCAGCAGCAGTGCGCCTCTTCAAATTTCTGCTGCACGCATGGATGTAGTTACACTAATACCATCAGCTTTAAGGAAGTCACCACAAGCCATGCTAGAGTATAACACTACTCCAGAGATGGATCCATCTAGGAACATTCTTCTGATCCGGAAAACTAGAAGCTTGCCAGTTAGAGCAACACAAGTAGAAGGCTTCAACCTAGACTGAACTCCTATCACAAATAGCCATTCTAGCAATGTAGTTGATGTTGTACTTTTCATGTGAAGGTCCTTCCTTGTTGGGTGGGGGCCTAATGGCATCCTGGTTCATATCGGCACACATGTAGGCAGTACTGGTTACAAAAATGAATTGTCTACCATAATCCAGGTAGAGAAAGTTGCAAGCAATACAGCAGTCAGAGATGACACTGATGAAGAAAAAGTGGCACTTGTCAATTCTTGTTTTGTTTCTCCACTAGAGCTCCACAAATCAATAGTCCATGGAACTACTGCTGTTGTGGTGGATGACTTCAGATTAAAGATTCGAAAGCTCAGATGTAGTCATTTACCACTACCAGAAAATTGCTGGGAGTTTATTATGATTATTGAGACACAACTTGAGGTCTATGGGTCTTTTGCTTCTTCTTTTATGTATTTGATGCACCTGGTCATGGTGTGGGAGTTGATCAAGGTTCTGCTTTCAGAAAGGGCATTAAGTCGTCAATTTAAACCACAACATTTGGATGCCGATGTGGATGATGGAGGGGGTGTGATTGATGAGGTCAAGGATGGTCTAGGGGACTTGGATCCTGAGGCCTACCCTCTTGTTCGCAGAGCCGAGTTCAGTTATTGGTTGCAGGAGCGTGTTCTGATTGATGTTTATCAGAATGCTCGAGCTTGCACTAGACTTCGTTCTGCATGTGAGAAGCTGAAGAAGGTTTTGTGTGCAAAACCAAAGGCACCTCTTAATATTGAATGTTTGCTGGATGAGAAGGATGTTAAGGGATTCATCGAAAGGAATGAATTTGAGCTAATTATTGTTCATATTTTGGAGAGGATTAAGGGCCTGCTTGAAAAGGCCTTGTTCGAAGATGGACTTACTACTGAAAACATTAATTCTGTTGACGTAGTAGGATCAGGATCTTGTATTCCAATGAGTATTAGGATGATAACTGAGTTATTTGGACAGGTGCCAAGGCATACTATGAATGCTAGTGAGAGTTCTGATGATGAGCCTCAAACTAAAAATCAGAAAAAAGCAAGTTTTGGCCAAGGTTGCCAAAAAAGAGAACAATAGTAATGAGGATGATAGCTCCGAGGAAAGTTCAGATGTTGAGCCTAATCGAATCCAAGCTCCTGTAAAGAGTAGTAGTTCTGAAGATGATACTTTTGAGGACGACAATGAGGAAGAAGAACCTGCCAAGACTCCAAAGAAAAAGGCTAATGATGTTGTAATGGAAGATGCCTCTACAGGAAAGCAGACTGCTACAAAATCTGAAAAGAAAGCTCCTAAAACTGCTGTCACTCCTCAAGCTCAAACAACCGGTTCAAAAACACTATTTGTGGCAACTTGTCCTTTAGTGTTGAACGTCCTGATGTGGAGGAATTCTTCAAAGATGCAGGTGAAGTTGTTGATGCTTGATTTGCTATAGGTGAGGACGGTCGTTTTAGAGGTTTTGGGCATGTTGAGTTTGCTACAGAAGAGGTGGCATAAAAGGCTCTTGAACTGAAGGGTCACGACCTTTTAGGCTGTGGTGTGAGATTTGATCTTGCTTGTGAAAGAGGTTCATACACTCCTCATAGCTGCAATGATAACAACTCATATCAGAAAAGTGGTAAAGGTGACCAGGGGAAGACTATATACATTCGTGGGTTTGATAAATCTCTAGGAGAAGAAGAGATTCAAAGTTCTTTGGAAGAGCATTTTGGCTCCTGCGGAGAGATTACTAGAGTTTCTATTCCAAAGGATTATGAGACTGGTGCTTCTAAGGGGCTTGCTTACATGGACTTCAGCGGTGATGACGATTTCTATCAGGCCTTGGAACTCAACGGTTCATATATAAATGGCTACAATCTAACAGTGGAAGAAGCTAGGCCAAGGGGTGACAATCGTGATGTTTTCAGGCCTCTGAGTGTTTCCTGGTGTAGTAACGAGAGGAGGTCGGTGCTACTGAGTCTACTCATTCCCAGGGGGTTAGTCATGATGTTGTTGCTGCCATGTTGGCAATGGCTAGGTAGTGCAACTTTGCTAATGGGGGGCCGCCGTGAGAGGCTCTTTCACACCAGTCTAGGACTGAGGGAGGGCAGTGTTGCTGTTGGGCGAGATGTAGCGACATTCAGCACGCTTTCCTACTGTTGACTGAAAAAAATAAATTAAAAAAATAAAAATAAATTCCTAGAGGGAATGCTCCAATTTTGGGCTTCCAAATGGCGGACATAGCTATCACGGATGCCACTTGGGAACAGGTGGAGACGTCGGCATACAAACCCTATTTTCGAGCTGGAGGACAAGCTTGTTCTTCCAGGGGGTGTAATGTTATGCACGCAATAAAATTAATATTTAATTGTTTTTATTTAATTTATATTATTTTATTTCAGTTTTAGGCCACAAGGGTATTTTTGGAATACTTTATTTATAGGGGTATTTTTGGAATATTTTATTTATAGTGGTATTTTTTTAATATTTTATCTTAAACCCTAACAAGGTGAACCATATTTAAGGGTTAAGAGTAATGAGAAAGGGAAGCTTTGATTTTAGGTTAATTTTAGGTTAAACAGGCTTGGAGCTCTCCTTACGAGTTGTAGGGTTTTCAAGCTTCCCTTTTGGCTTGATTTTCGCCTTCCTCTTCTTCCTCCCTCCAAATCCTTGTATTAGATCTGGGACTGTAACAAAAAATGTTAAGCACCTAGCCAATACTACCCAAAAGACGGGCCAATTAGGAGTGGAAGGCATAGGTACTTAACCCAGGACCATAACAATACACCCCGCCCGCCCGAGCCGATGACCACGACGGCACTAACACAGCAACGAGATCCGCCTCAGGATCCCATAATCCCTTACGACCCAACGCCAGGGACGTAGCGACTACTCTGATACCAAGTGTTAATCGCCTAGCCAATACTACCCAAAAGACCGGCCTGTTAGGAGCAGAAGGTATATGTACTTAACCCAGGACCATAACAATACTGACTTAGTGTAAGGCATTGATTAGGCTCGATAACTTAAAAATCTCAAAGGGGCATTAAGGTAAATACCTTTCCCACGTCAAAGAGGTGGCAAAGGGTGTAAATTACTATCCTTTTCATAAGGATGACACAAGGGTCTAAACAGAGAAGATCTTGTATGTCTACTAAAGTCTTTTTCTTTTGAAAGCTTGTAGCCTTGAAGTCAATGTAGTTATTGTAACCTTCCTTCATAAAATATAAATAGAGACTCAAGGCAAGGGGGTAGATCATTAAGTCTCTCATCTTCTCTCTCAAATTTGTCCTTACACTTTTCTCTCAAACCCTCTCTCTCTCTCTCGATCTCTTTAGCCGTCCTTCTCTTCTCTTCCTTTGTCCTCTCCTTTTATTCTTCTCTTCTTCTTCTTTATCTCCTCTCTCACCCTCTTGGCCGAGTACCTATCATGGGATCCTAAATCTAACACCTTATTTCCTACTTCTTGTGTTCTTTAGGATCTACAGACGAAACAGGTGATTGGTGGAAGGCGTAAATAGGGGGGCTCTAGTATCTCAATTCATTAGTAATCACAACAACATCTTTCTCTCCGCATACATGATGTGTTGTTGCAGGCAACCAAAAATAAAAACTATACTCCTAAAAATATATGTAGTAGTGCGAGTAAGGATCATTCCCACGAAGAGTGATTAGTCTAATTTTATGCTCTGTGAATAAGGATGGGGGGGGGTTGAGTATAACAAAAACACTTTTAAGAAAAATAAAGAAACAATTCAAATTAAAGAATCGAATTCAATCAAAAGAACAAACCTTGGTCTAAGTCAACATCCACCATCGAAATTTCACAACTGATCATCGATGCACACATATATCAATTCGGACTTGAGTATTCGCTGTTGGAACTATCTTCCTATATCTCCTTAATTGTAGTTAATTAGAAACCAAGTGAACCAATTAACCCTAACTACTAAACAACCCAAGACTAATGCTAAATGTTTAATCTAGCAGCAGCCTTAAGAATTAGAGAGATTGATGAAACTAAAAAACACAAGCACAAGCGACTGCATTTAATTTACTCCAGCGTTCTTCTTAAGATCTAAAAATTCCTGATGCAGCAAATCATCAAATTCAATTTCTTCACAAGTTAGGGATCAAACAATTACAGATTTGATATCTAACCTAGCAGTAGATTACAAAGAGTAATAAACTAGTAGGCCTCCTAGTGATTAAATGAGACAATCATAAAAAATTACTGAAGAACATCTGATACTCAAAACATAAATTGAAAGATGAAAATAAATCAGATCTCACAGTTTTCTGGCTTCTAAAGCTTCAGTTTCCTTTGACTAAGTCTAAAAGTCTAGCCACATAGGGCCCTGAAAAAATCTAAAGGAAAAACTAGAGAAAAGAGAGAGGAAAAGTTGGAGAACAGAAAATGAAAGAGGGAGGGGGGGAGCAAGCTGTTAAGTTCCCTTGCCATGGATGGAGCCACCCTGTATTCACCTTGCTTCTAGGGTAGGTACTGACAATGAGAGGGATTTCGTATGCTTAGATCACCCAATTGCTTGGGATGGAACGAGCCTTGAAGGAGGCTTAGCCTTGGATCTCGATGGAGGGAGAATTTGATCTCCTACACTACTTTGGATTAATGCTTAATTTCATTCCCATCCCGTCCTTCCTCTTAAAGGATTAGGGGATGCATACAAGCCCAAACTGAGGAGCACAAGTTTGAAGGAAATTACAAATAAAACCATCCTAACATAAACTAAAATTACATAAATTAAATCCTGCATCTGCTGATTACTGTGGATGCTATGGAGTCCATAACATCACTCCCCCTCTTGGAGAAAGGGCTTATTCGCAAGCTCGTAAGTGGAGTACAGTGCCTAGAAAGACGCCAAGGGTTCCCATGAAGTTTCAATTGGATCTGTGTAAGCCCAATGGACCAAAATCTCCTAGGCTCCCTGGACACGGCGAGCTTGTAACACTTGAGCTGGGGTGGGTAGCACACGCCCTTGCTGAAGTGGTGGCAAGGGGTGTGGAGCAGAGGAGAGTCTCCCTTGAAGGGCTTCAACTGCGAGATGTGGAACACATCATGGATTTTGGCATCTGGTGGAAGTTGCAAGCGATAGGCCACACTGCCAATGCGGTCCAATACCTGGAATGGCCAATAAAACTTTGGGGACAATTTGTGACATTTGGAGGCCGTAAGGGAAAGCTAGGGGTAATGTTGCAGACTAAGCCACACATAATCTCCTAGAGAAAATACCAGGTCACGATGATGTTTGTCATAGTTGGATTTCATTGTATGTTGAGCTTCCTGTAAATGAGCGCGGACTTGGCTGAGCATTGTATCACGTTCCTCCAAAGCCTGGTCTAGTGGTGCCACCCGAGAAGAGCCAAGTTCATCTGATAAAAGGCGAGGGGGATCTCTACCGTAAAAAACCTTGAAGGGAGTGGTGCCGAGTGCTGTGTGGTAGGATGTATTGTAACAGAACTCCGCCCAAGTGATCCACCGGACCCAACCTTTAGGTGAATCCCCTACAAAATAGCTGAGGTACATCTCAATGGTGCGGTTTACGACCTCTATTTGGCCATCTGTCTGCGGATGGTAGGCTATGGAGAATGCCAATTTTGTCCCCTATAGCTTGAAGAGTTCTTTCCTCATGAAGACTGCATCTTTGTTACTGGTAATGGACTTAGGTACGCCATGAAGGCGGACAATTTGATCCATGAATAGCTGGGCGACATGGGTCGCTGTATAGGGATGCGCCAATGGCAAGAAATGCTATATTTAGAGAACCGGTCCACCACCACGAAGATAATTGATTTGTCAGAAGACGTGGGAAGGCCCTCAATAAAGTCCAAGGATATATCTGCCTATACCTGTGAAGGTAACTAAAGTGGTTGCAACAACCCTGCTGGACTTAATGACTTCGCTTTGTTCCGTTGGCAAATTTGGCAAGCCAACACATAGTTCGCCACATTACTTTTCATGCCCCGCCAATAAAAATCATGACTGAAATGAAAATATGTTTTCTGCTTGCCCTCATGAGTGCTATCATGAAACATAGATAAGATGTTGGGGATGAGGGCTGAAGTCTGTAGAATTTAGGATCTCATGAAAGGAACTTTAGATCAACGAGGAAGAAGAAGAAGAAGAAGAAGAGAGAAGGAGAGGAGAAGAAGAAGGATGTGGAAGGAGAGAGTTCTGATTAAGGAAAAAGAGGTTTGTGTCAAAGTGAAAGTGAGGGCTAGACGAATTTTTGGAAAGAGAGGAGAGTGCTTCAACGTTCTACCTCTTAGCCAATGCCTTTATTTATAGTCTTTACAATGCCCTTAGGGCTACAACTTGATGAAATAAAAGACATAAAAAGAACACATATTTACACCTCTATGCCATCTTTAAGTGAAGTATCATATTTCACACATGTGCAAGTCCTTTGACGTGTGAGTTTCTTGCCTTGAGCTTATGGGCTTGAGCCCATCTTTCAACACTCCCCCTCAAACTGGAGGAGAAAAGACATCATAAATACCCAGTTTGCCACATATAAACGATAGGATTTTAGATATAACTGGTTTAGTGTGAATATCAGCTACTTGCTCTTGAGATGACACATGTTTGAGAGAGATTATTCCTGCTTGAAACTTCTCCCGTATAAAATGACAATCCACCTCAATATGTTTAGTTCTTTCATGAAAAACTGGATTTGAAGTAATATGAATGGCTGCTTGATTATCATAATGCAGACCCAAGGACCCTTTTTTATAATAACCTAATTCGGTAAGAAGGTCCTAACCCATAAAATTTCACTAACGGTATGGGCCATAGCTCTGTATTCTGCTTCGGCGCTAGATCTTGCAACCACATTTTGCTTCTTACTTTTCCATGTAACCAAGTTTCCTCCAACCAGAGTACAATATCCTGATGTAGATTTTCTATTATCAGGTGATCCAGCCCAATCTCCATATGAGAAGCCTTCTATGTTAAAGTGCCCATGTTTTTTAATCATCAATCCTCTTCCTGGAACTCCTTTTAGGTAACATAATATTCTCTCTAAAGCCTTCCAGTGGGTAATTTGTGTTTTGTGCATGAATTGACTCACCATACTTACAAAATATGATAGGTCTGGCCTAGTTACTGTGAGATAAATCATTTTTCCCATGAGTCTTTGATATTTGCCAATATCAATATCTTCTTCATTTATGGCACATAATTTTACATTTGTATCCATAGGTGTGTCGACTGATCTACAACCTTTCATTCCTGTTTCTTCAATATTATCCCATGTTTGGATTGAAGAACTTCTATACCCAAAAAATATTTAAGCATACCAAGAACTTTAGTTTTGAATTCCTGACATATCATCTTTTTCACCTCTTGTATGCTAAAAGCATCATCACTGGTTAAGATAATGTCATCCACATATACGACCAATAATATTTTCCCTTTGATAGTATCTTTATGATATACAGAATGATCAACCAAGCATCGATGGAAACCAAACTGTACAAGTGTTTGACTAAATTTATCAAACCAAGCCCGAGGGGACTGCTTAAGCCCATATAAATATTTTTTTAACCGACATACTGACTCCCCCTCAACCACATAACCAGGTGGTTGAACAAAATTTCCTCACTTATATCACCATTTAAAAAAGCGTTTTTAACATCCAATTGATAGACGGACCATGATGAGTTAGTAGCAATAGATAAGATGATGCGTATCGAATTCAATTTTGCAACAGGAGAGAAGGTCTCCTCATAATCTATCCCATAGCACTGCGTATAACCCTTAGCAATGAGTAGAGCTTTAAGATGAGCAACCGATCCATCCGGATAATGTTTTACCCAAAAAACCATCTACAACCAACCGGTCTTTTACCTTTAGGGAGTGATGTTAAGGACCAAGTTTGATTTTTGTATAAGGCAAACATTTATTCATCCATAGCCACCTTCCATCCTGGATGCCTAAGAGCCTTCTGATACGACTGTGGAATAGAAGTAGAAGAAAGAGACGCAAGGAACTGAAAACACTCGGAAGATAAGCGATGGTGAGGCATAAAATTTGAGATAGGATGCGAAGTAGTACAAGAACGACGTTCATTTCTTAAAACAATAGGCCAAGTATCGCATTCAGGTCCATACATAGGAGGAGAAGCACTTACCTCTGGTGGATCTGACAACTCCATAGGTGAAGGTACGGCCGGTGCATCAGGGGTTGGGTTAACTTACAGATTGAAAGGCACAAGCGGACAAGGAGTGGTAGAAGGACGAGTCCATCCTGGAGGAGCATCATAGGAGGAGTAGAAGGAGGTGTCCTCAAAGAAAGTCACATCCCTAGAGATAAGAATCCTCCGAAGGGTAGGATTGTAACAGACATAACCTTTCTGGGTGCGAGAGTACCCCAAAAAAATGCACCTCATAGACCGAGGATCAAGTTTATTTTTATGTGGGGATGTAACATGAACAAAACATGTACATCCAAACACTTTCAAAGGAAGAGAAAAAAGATCTTCACCATTAAATAACACAGAGTAAGGAGTTTTATGATGAAGAACTGATGAAGGTAACCTATTAATAAGAAAGCATGTTGTAAGTATAGCATGAGGCCAATAGACATAGGGTACCTTCATGGAGTCGAGGAGGCCCCAAGCAACTTCAAGAAGATGACGATTCTTCCTTTCAGCAACACCATTTTGTTGAGGAGTATAGGCACATGATGTTTGATGAATATGCCCATTACTCTCACAAAATGATTTAAATTCATTAGACATGTATTCCTTAGCATTATCAGATCTAAGGATTTGAATTTTCTTCCCAAATTGTGTCAAGACCATAGCATGAAAATTTTTAAACAAAGGAAGAATTTCTGAACGCTCTTTAAATAAATATAACCAAGTCACTCAGGTAAAATCATAAAAAAAAATGACAAAATATTTAACTTGGGAAATATTTGAGACACATAAAGGTCCCCATACATCAGATTGTATTAGCTCAAAAGGAGTAGTGCTTGTAGTTGTAAGACGAGGAGAATAAGTACTCCTAATATGTTTACTTAATTGACAAACCTCACAACTGAAATTAGAATGTTCTTCTAACGACGAAAGCTAAGAACGAAATGAAGGAGTAAATGGATGACCAAGACGGTTGTGCCAAAGTTGGGCCTCAGATGTAGTGGATGATAAAGTAGCTAATGGTGGAAGACTATAGTACAAACCCCTTTTTTCATGGCCCCCACCAATCACCTGCTTCGTAGTGAGATCATGAAATACACAAGAAGACGGTGAGAAGGTGATAAAACAATTTAATTATTTGGTTAATTGACTAACCGAGAGAAAATTTAAAGGAAATTGGGGGATAAACAAAACATTTTGAAGGGGAATAGATAAGGTAAGAGAAGAGGAACCTTTGCCAAGGACCTTGGTTTGGGCACCATTAGCAATAGTAACAAATTTCTGAGGGTAACAAGGAGATAAGGACTGCAACAAGTGTTTGTTACTTGATAGATGTTCGGAGGTCCTAGAGTCAATGATCCAAGAGGAAGAGGAAGAAGAGGAAGAAAGCATACCTGAGGAAATAGTAGTAGCAATAGTAGATGATGAGGGAATAGAGGATTCCATGAAGGACTTCATTTTCTGAAATGCAACATAGTCTTCAACAGAAAGAGTCACATTTTTGGAGGATGATTCAGCCTTATCTTCATGTTTCTCAATGCTAACAGAGACTGGGTTAGCCGTGGCCCAATCAGGCTTGCCATGAAGTTTCCAGCATGTTGCCACTAGGTGGTTCTGACCACCACAGTAAGTGCAAAGTCAAGGCTCAGTGCGGGAATTGTTCAAACCCGTTCGACCACCTCTATTTTCAGCCCCTCTCATAGTTCGACCCCCTCTCATATTTTTGCCCCGTCCTCGGTATGATGAAGATGTACCCCGGTTACCGGAGAACATCGTCGATGGGGCATCAACAGGAGGAGGGGACGGATCAGGTATCCGAAGTAATGTAGCACTAATGTCATCGAAGGATGGAAGAGCAGAAGAACTTAGAAGCTTAGTTTTTGCAACCTCAAGGTAAGGCTTAATATTCGATAAGCAAATGGCTGCTGTCAAAGCTTCTCGTTGTTGTTCTTGAATGGTAATATCAGAGGAGTATGGCTGAGCTATTTTCCATTCTTGGAGAAGGCCTCGAAACCGGGCCAAAAATTCGTGAATATTATCTCCATGTTTCGTATGCAACATATTTTGTAACAAAAAATTCAATTGTTGAAGTTCAAAAGAAACTACAAAGGATAAATGACTGCTAGAATTTCACCAAACATATAATGGGCATCCAACACTATAGCACAAACTGTTACGGTCCTGGGTCATGGATCGAGTAACACGGCGTGGGAGATGTGAATCCAGTACTGATACTGAGTTGTTGGACTCGATAAGGAGGGTTAAAGATCCCTTTTTTGGTACTCTTCCACCAGTGATCAATCTCCATTTTTATGGTCTCATTCTATTGATAAAGTTATAGCTAGAATGGAAGTAATTCAGGTGGAGAGAGAATGGAGGAATACCTGTTCTTGCTCACGTTAATCAGGGTTTCAACCCTTATTTGATGCAGCTCGTTCTAAGATTGAAGGCCTAGCTTGGGGGGACAGCCTTGGCACACGTTGATGGCTGTCCTTGCTCTGTTTCTGTGATGAATTACCAGCAAGAAGAGTTCTTCTAACCCTTCACGTGAAAGAACCAGAATTCTTCCTCTTTTACTTCTCGTCAAGAGGGAAATCGATCCCAACTTGTTGTTGATGCTGGTGATGAGAGAAGATCCTCTCTTTGGGCTCAAAAAAGGGGCAAGAAGCTCCTCTTCTTAGTATGGATGATGAGGGATGAATTTGGGTGAAGATGGATGGCAATGGAGGGTGAAGGATAGGTTGGATTTTTGGAGTAAACCCTAAACTCGAGATCAAGAGGTGATCTCAAACTGTTTAGACTAGGTTATTCTAAAATCTCAAAGCTTACCTATTTTATTCATACCTTTCCCTTAAACAGGTCACGCGAAGGACTTTTAGGGTTAGGGTTAGAATAATTCCCCATAATGCCCTTACATATAAACTAATTAGAAATAACTCCTACTTAAAACAATATAAGAAATAAATCCTATTGAGTGAGTTGTTGTTGTCTCCTTCGTTGTGACTCGGTGTGCTATTCAGTCCACAACATTTGCCTCCCCATGGAGAAAGAGCTTGTCCTCAAGCTCAAAAGCTGGGTAGACTTGTTTGAAGATGTCCACATGTTCCCATGTTGCAGCATCGGGGTCAGTGTCTGTCCATTGAACTAGAATCTCCCAATGGTCATTGGTCAACCATGCGCGTAACACCACAGTTGGGTTAAGAATAACCTCACCATTATCAACCGGTGGTAGGAATGGAGTGGATGTCGGCTGTGCTCCGGAATGTGGTTTCAAAAGAGAGACATGAAACACATCGTGAATTCTAGCTGTGTCTGATAATTTGAGCTGATAGGCGACTGGTCCCATGCATCGAAGAATGGGAAACGACAAGAAAAATCTGGGTGAGAGCTTATGATGTGGAGGTCCCGCAAGAGACTGCTGATGTTAGGGCTAGAGCCGTAGCCACACATACTCCCCAACCTCAAAAGAGACCTCACGGTGGCC
Organism: Aristolochia californica; assembly: GCF_029961685.1. Taxonomy (NCBI): domain Eukaryota; kingdom Viridiplantae; phylum Streptophyta; class Magnoliopsida; order Piperales; family Aristolochiaceae; genus Aristolochia; species Aristolochia californica. Next base: position 41,028,899 of record NW_027181992.1, on the reverse strand, counting down.
TCTGTCATAGACATCCTTCATCCAAGCTTGGGCGCGTCGTAGCCGTTCTGTGATATTCTGTAGTAGAAGATCCTGGTCTATGAGTCCCTGATCAATCACGTCCACGCGGGGGGATCTTGGGTTGTACGAGAGAAGGTGAGGTGGATCCCGACCATATATAACCCGAAAAGGAGTGGATTGCAAGGCAGAGTGGAACAAAGTGTTGTAACAGGATTCGGCCCACTAAAGCCATTGAACTCATTACCGTGGACGATCCCCCACCAAGCTCCATAGATACATCTCGATGGTGCGGTTCACCACCTCAATCTGCCCGTCTGTCTGTGGATGATAGGTGGAGGAGAACTTCAATTTCGTCCCACTCAAGCAAAACAGTTCCCGCCAAAAGGTGCTCGTGACAACTACATCTCTGTCACTCACAATGGATTCTAGAATGCCATGTAAGCGTACTATCTGCTCTAGGAAAGTCTGAGCAACCCATGTTGCTGTATACGAATGAGCCATCGGTATAAAATGTCCCTACTTGGAAAATCTATCAACCACTACGAAAAGTACGGATTTACCGACAGACAGGGGTAGGCCTTCCATAAAATCCATTGAAATGTTGGTCCAAACCTGTGTAGGAAGGGCCAGAGGCTAGAGAAGACTGGCTGGACTCAAGTGCTCGGCTTTGTTGCACTGGCATACTTGACAGTCGCCCACATATGTTGCAATAGAGGGTTTCATGGCTTGCTAGTAAAAATCAACTCAAATTCTGTGCAAGGTCTTCTGGATCCCCTCATGTGTACTATCATGGTAGGCCGAGAGAATAGCTGGAATCAACTCGGACTCAGGTGGAAGGAAAATCCGCTGCTTGTAATAAATAAGTGAATCTTGGATGGACCACTTCAAATTCATTGTCCCTTCCGAGATCTTCTGATCCAGTTCCTGCAGTGCAGGGTTAGTGGCATGTGTGTCTCGCACCAAGTCTAGAATGAGAAATCTCGACTGGCTGATAGAATTGATCGATTGCGGATCTTCAAAACACCGTGACATGGCTCCTGCGGCCTTATTTAATCTCCCCGCATGATACTCCATCGAGAAGTCAAACCCCAACAACTTACTGATCCAGTGCAGCTGTGGCGACGTCGTCAAATGTTGTTCTAGTAGGAATTTAAGGTTGTAGTGATCCGTGTGTATAAGAAAAGCCCGACCCCAGAGATAAGGCCTCCAATGTTGGACCACTTTGGCCAACCCAATCAATTTGCGCTCATAGGCTGCCAGCTTGTGATGACAGACTGCCAACTCTCTGCTAAAATATTCAATAGGATGACCCAGTTGCAGTAAAATGGCTCCAATGCCCACGCCCGAAGTGTCACACTCTAGCACGAACAATTCGTCAAAGTTGGGAAGTTGTAATACTGGCACGGATGCGAGGGCATATTTGAGTGCCAAAAATGACGTGGTGGCCCCCTCATTCCAAATAAAGGAATTTTTCTTGAGTAGACTCGCCAATGGTGCTGCCACTGGCCCATAGTTCTGAATAAATTTGTTGAAGTAGCCCGCAAGACCCAAAAAACCCGTAATGTAGAACACGACTGTGGCTGTGGCCACTTGTGAATAGCTCGGATCTTCTTGGGATCCACCGTAACCCCCTCATGTGAGATAATGTGTCCCAGATACCCCACATGTGAAGTTGCAAAAGAACACTTGGAATGTTTCAAATAGAGCTGATGTGCTCTTAGCAAGTTGAAAACAATCCTCAAGTGTGCCAAGTGCTCCTCAACCGACTTCCTATATATCAAAATATCATCGAAAAATACAAGAACAAATTTGAGAAAGATAGGGGCTAAATACCTCGTTCATCAAAGCTTGAAAAGTGGAGGGTGCATTGGATAACCCAAACGGCATGACAACAAACTCAAAGTGGCCATGGTGCATGCGGAATGCCATCTGCTCGATATTAGAGGGGTGCATCCGGACCTGATGGTATCCCGAACGGAGGTCGAATTTAGTGAATAACCACGACCCATGTAACTCATCCAAGAGCTCATCCACTACCGGAATCGGGAACTTGTCTTTTATTGTCTGCACGTTCAACTCCCGATAATCCACGCAGAACCTCCATGTCCCATCATGTTTCTTCACAAGTAAGATGGGTGAAGAGAACGGGGAGCGGCTTGGATGAATAAGACCTTGTTTCAACATCTCATGGCAATGGCGCTCTATCTCGTCCTTCTGAAGGTGTGGGTAACGGTATGGTCGCACGACCACTACCTCAGAACTTGGTTTCAGACAGATCCTGTGGTCACAATGCCTCATGGGAGGCAAACCCGAAGGCTCTCGGAAGAGGTCAGAGAACTCCTCAACCAGACCATCACTAGTACTGTCAAGCTGATCCTGTGTCTGCAAAGTGTGCATGCGGTGGGCCCTGTCCATCTAACTTATATGAATTCAAAAATATGTTAACACCAGTATCTCTCAAAATTCTAAACACAAAAGTTGTAGAATGTTTTCTTGGCATTCCATATAATCTTGAATAATCTCAATCAGAGCCCAGATGAGAGAGTTATGTGGAGGGGGTGGGGTGGTGGGGGTGGGGGAATGATTTGATTCAACTTCAACTCTTCCTTGGGTATTAGTGTAGACGAGTTCAAGAGTACTGGAAAACAAATTCCAGTATTAGTGCCCCAAAATGAAAAATATGATGTAAACAAGACAATGAATAATTTTTTTATAATATACTTAAATAGAACATATACCTAAACAAATAATTAACCAAAATAAATATGGTCACTACACAAATAAGTGATTTAATGTAGTATTAAAATATATTAATATACTAATTAATGAAATAGTATGTTCTATTAATTAATGATTACAGTTTATTATAAAATAATAGAATAATTATGTGTGACTGTAATGAATTATAAAAAAGTAAAAAATAACAGAAGCGAATATAATAAATAAATAAATTAATATTTTAATAATTTAAGATATATTTTAGGATTTAAATTCACTAATTTAATACAATAATAAAAAATTAATATAATAAATAAATATATTAGTTAATCAATAACACAATATATATTTTTACGTATTATTAATTAATAATATATTGCCACAGAATTTAAAACCATTGGTTTAATTAATTATATCAATGGGATAATCAAACCAAAACAATTTATCAAATGTTTACTTTAACAATATTTTAATTATGACTTTTAAATCAATAATTTAATATAGTAATTAAAAAATGAATATACTGAACAAATAAAAACAATTATTTTATTAATAACAAAAGATGAATTTTTCATGTAGTATTAATCAATAATATATTTTATAAAATTAAAAATGATTAGTTTAATTAGTTATAAAAATGAGATAATTAAACCAAAATAATTGATCAAATGCTTGCTTTAGCAATATTTTAATTATCAGTCTTAAATTTTTAATGGCTGGAAAATAGATTTTATTAAACCAAAAATAAAAATATGTTAATTAAACCAAAATAATTGATCAAATGTTTGATTTAATAATATATTAATTACCACTATTAAATAACTTGTATAATACAGTAATTAAAAATTAAATATAACAAATAAATAACACTAGTTTAATTTCCTAACTTAGGAAAAATTAAATCACAGCGTTGTCTTCCTGTCGACGGCGGTAATGGTAGGGAACAAGCCTAGATTCAAGCATAGAGATGTTCTGTGATGGAGTAGCGGTAGGCAACTGCGTCGGACGTCGAGAGGGAGGCCGAGAGGGAGACGAGAGAGGGAGAAGGGAGAGGGAGTGCGAAGATGAGAGGAAGAAGAGAGAGGGAGAAAAAATTTGGGGGAGGAAGGCCGAGAGGGAGAAGAGAGCTTGAGATAGAAAAAAAAATTTTGACGCGACCTGAACGATGGCTTCAACTGAATGATTCAAAAAATCGGGCTGAATTACAATTCCGCCATTTTAGCCTGAGTAGATTACCTGTGGTTTTCAAATGATTTTGGCACTCATTAATCACTAATGACCTAATTAAATAAACTACGTAATGCACGTGAACTTCATTTCAACTTCATTGTTGACTAACCCCCCTATGTCTAGATTACGAAGCAATGTTGAAACTGTCTAGAATCACCCAATTAACTTCGTTTTGCACTTAACGCCTCCATTTGCATCCTAAATAAAAATATAAGAATAATGAGTATTTAGGTACCAAATAATTATAAAAGCCTAAGCATTAAGGGAGAAAAATATGATTATTTTCATTCTCATTAAATTCCCCCGCACTTAGCTTTTAGTTTTCCTCAGGCAAAACTCAAATTTACTTTCCCAAAAACACCAAGGTTGTAACACCTTCAACAAAGAACAACTAAACTCTTCAAAAATCATAACATATCATGAACAAACATTCTAAAGCAGCTTACAATTACTTAGTAAGCATTTTCATTCAAAGATGGAGTAAATTAAATAAGTAAATGTAGCCCAAAAGTCATTAAAAGTAATGGAGCAAAAATGAATCAACTCAAGCTCGAATAAGACATGTAAAACCAATCACTCCACTCAACATCTTCTTCAATTTGTATCTATCTCGTATAAATAGACCCCATTATTGGAATTTTAGGAGGAATTATGAACACGAAAAATTTGTAACTTTAAAAGCCATTCTCTCCATCACTTCCTTTCTTCTTCATTTTTCTCCTCTTTTTTTTTGAATGTTTTTTTTCTTTTTTTCAAAATTACACTAACAATGGAACTCATGAATTGAGGATGAAAACATGTTACAATTCACTAGTCATAGCCTACCACAAATCCAGTCACCCCCACACTTATTACTTGCACACCCATACGAATCATAATGATGAACAATGCTCGACTAGCTCTACGGCTTGGGTAAAGGTTTTGTTTTTTTGTTTTTTTTTTCAGGTTGAAAGCTTGTAACGTGGGTTCACAAAAAAAATAAAAATAAAGCTCAAAGGGGTTCAAAATAAAAATAAAATTATTACAAGGTAGGCTATTTGACTTATGGAGCTTATAACAAAGAGGGCCTTAATCATGTTCAAGCATGCATGTGTCAATGTGTCCTCAAAGGGAATCAAGGCAGGTTCTAGAGAAACAAATCCACGGAAGAATATCTCTCATGAAAGAAAATAGTGAGACTGATATGGATGTGTCAGTCTAGAGGTTCAAAATCTTACCGACTTTTGTCTACCAAATTTAGTCACTACCATCCTCAAAGAAAATAACTAGACTAATTAATTTTCAGTTGGAAGATTACTTATTCAATCATGTTATGAATCTTTCAAGAGTCTAATTTAATCTTGCTCATGACATACACAACCAAAAATCATTAAAAACACAACCTAATTGAAACACAACCTACATCCCCTCCCCCACACTTAGAACTTACATTGTCTCCAATGTAAGGTGAATTGTAAATATAAGACCAAAATAACCAAAATATAAATGCAAAAATAAAAATAAGAAGGAACAAACTCCCATTGGGTTGCCTCCCAAGCAACACCTTTGTTTATTGTCATTGGCTCGAATCAATGCTTCCTTCAACTAGTATAAATTGGATCCTTAAGGTCCAATGTTGCCACATTCTCCACTTGGAAACTTTCATAGAAAGGTTTAAGTCTATGGCCATTCACTTTGAACACTTTGGAAGTTGCTAAACTTTGAATTTCAACTGCACTATGAGGAAAACATTAGTAACAAAAAATGGTCCAATCCAACGAGAACGCAACTTACCCGGAAACAAACGAAGCTGTGAATGGTATAGAAGGATTTTTTTACCAACTTTAAACTCCTTCCTAGAGATCATCTTGTCATAAAACGCCTTAGTATTTTCCTTGTAAATCCTTGCACTCTCATAGGCATCATTGCGAATTTCCTCTAACTCATGTAGTTGCAACTTCCTGTGTTCTCCACTTTCATCCATCTTCATGTTGAAACTCTTGATAGCCCAGTCCAATAAGCCTTGTATTCTAACTCAACTAGAAGGTGGCATGGTTTCCAAAACACCAACCGATAAGGTGACATACCAATGGGTGTCTTATACGCAGTCATATATGCCCACAAAGCATCATCCAAATACATTCCAATCTTTTATGCTTGAATTGACTGTCTCTTCAATTATGGACTTGATCTCTCGATTTGACACTTTCGCTTGTCCACTAGTTTGTGAATGATAGGTAGTTGACACTTTGTGGGTCACATGGTACTTTCTCAGCAAAGCCTCCACAGAGGGTAAATCATTCATCTTAATGTTGGTTCTCCATAGAAAATTTTCATGGTACTTGAAGTGATTGGGGAGAGGCTTCAAATCTAGAGTGGGAGCCTACAAAATAGAGTGCAAAGGCCTCTCATTAGAAACTGGTAACGCAATATAAAGAACGTTACCTGACTGCTGTAATTGTGGAATACCATTCAACGTTACAACAGTTTCTTGAAAATAGAAATCAAGGCTAACTCCTCATTATCTTTATCAAGGTGCTTACTAATGGCAACTTCCAATTCATCTTTTCTGTCAAGTTCAAAAATTTCCTATGCAAAAGAATCAATGACATCAATAGAATAAATAGGATTATCATCACTAGGTTATTTCATGGCATCATAAATGTTACACTCAACAATTTCAATATCAAATTCCATGGTAAGTGTGCCACTATGAACATCTATCTTAGTCTTGGTTGTCTTTGAGAATGGTCTTCCTAATAAAATAGGAGCAGTTTGGTCACCCTTTTTCATATCAAGCACATAAAAATCAGTAGGGAAAATCAAATCATTAACTTGCACAAGAACATCCGCAACTACACCCTTAGGATAAGCATTAGATATATCAGCCAATTGAATAACAACACCAGTTTTATTATTCAAAGGACCAAGTTTCAAAGAATCATATATAGAATATGGCATGGCATTAATCGAAGCTCCTAAATCTATGATGGCCTTCTCAAATCTGGTGTTACCTAACGTACAAGGGATAGTAAACATACCTGGATCCTTGCACTTCACAGGGAATTTTCTTTGAATAACTACAGAAACATTCTCCCCTACTCTCACCTTCTCACATCCTTTAAGTTTCAGTTTCCTCTTAATGATGCACAATTCTTTTAGAAATTTAGCATAATGAGGTTCTTGTTTAATAGCATCTAAAAGTGGAATATTTACATCACATCTGCAAAAAGTCTCGTATAAATCTTTATTTTGCTCATAATTTCTAGAATCTACCAAAGCCTAAGGAAAAGGAGGAATTGGTTTATAATCAGAAAGAGGTGGAAACTTACGCTTAGGTACAACATCATCATTGGGAACGTTCCTGTCTGTAATGATGTTTTTTCCTTTTCTTGCTCCGACGATGCAGGGGACCACTTCTCAAAACTACGACACTTGCATTTTCTCTTGGATTTACTACCATTTGAGAGGGTAATTTCCCCAAAGTTTGCGCCTCTAGCAGCTAATTGTGGTTGCCATTTGGCCCATTTGATTATACAAACTTTGAATACTAGCCCTTGCCTCTTGTTGAAATTGTTTTGTCTCCTGTTGAAATTGTGAAGTATTACTGGCAAGAGACTTAACAATATCTTCTAAAGACGTACCAGAGGTGGAAGTTTGGCCCGATTGTTGTCTAGTTATATTACTGGTAACTTGGGTGATTTTGAGTCGCGGGCTGATTAACTGTGGATTTTCGTAGCTAAGGTTGGGATGATCCCTCAATCCCATGTTATACGTGTTCAAATAGGGATCATACTTCCTTTGCGGTTGTCCAGGAAAACCACCCGCCGCATTCACTTGCTCAGTGGGCTCCTCTTGAAGTGTTGGGCACATATCAGTTGGATGCCGTACTACTGAACAAATCCGACAGGCCTTTGCCGTTTGCGTATTACCTACAACCATTTGATGAACAAGACAAGTTAGAATCACAATTTGTTGTTCAAGGGAGAAAATATTTACCTCATTAACATTCTTAGATGGAATGTGAAGCCTAGTGCCAAATTGTTGAGAATTGGCAGCCATATTTGCAATCAAGTTTCTCGCGGCCTCGAGAGTTTTATCCACCAAAGCTCCTCAGCTAGCAACATCAATCATGCTTCTGTTAGTGGCTAGAAGGCCCTCATAGAAATACTTGATAATAAGCTGCTCGCTAATCTGATGATGGGGGCAGCTTGCCCATAATTTCTTGAAATGTTCCCAGTATTTGTGTAGGTACTCTCCATTATACTACTTTACACGACAAATTTCTTTTCGAATGTTGGCCGCCCTTGAAGCTGGGAAATATTTTTCCAAAAACATTCTCTTCATCTCATCCCATGTGGTAATACTTCCGGAGGATAGATAATAGAGCCAATCCTTAGCCAAATCCTTCAAAGAAAATGACAAGACTTGTAATTTAATTTGCTCTTCAGTCAGCCCCGTGGGTTTCATACTCATGAATACCGCATGAAACTCTTTTAGATTTTTGTGAGGATCTTCACCTGCTCGACCATGAAAAGTGGGCAAGAGATAGATTAGTCCAAATTTTAATTGAAATGTAGTAGTAGAATCTAAAGTAGAGAACGTTCTGCATAAGGGTTCTTGATTTAAATCAGAGGCTGCAAGCTCTTTCAAAATTCAATTTCCGGCCATGACTTCCTCCTCCTCTAAATCATATTCACTATCAAATGGGGAATCAAGAGCTAAATCATTCTCTTTAGAATTTCTCCGATTTTCTCTCCTTAATCTGCACGAAGTTCTCTTTATTTTTGAATGGCACTGCAAATCACCTTGATTAGAAAATCGAATTACAATCATAAATAATCAAGGGAAATGAAATAAAACATGAAAAAAATCAGGAAATATCTAAAATAACAAAAACAAATAAAAATTCTACGCTAAAACACCAATAAGGATCACAAGAAGCACAAAAATCAACTAGAATCACTCCCTGACAATGACGTCAAAATTTGGTGTCGCAGACAACCAAAAATAAAAACTATTCTCCTATAAATATATGTAACAGTGAAAGTAAGGATCGTTCCCACGAAGAGTGATTAGTCTAATTTTATGCTCAGTGAACAAGGATGAGGGGGAAGGGGGGTTGAGTATAACGAAAACACTTTTATGAAAATTACGTAAGAAACAATTCAAATTAAAGAATTGAATTCAATAAAAAAAATAAACCTTGGTCTAAGTCAACGTCCACCATCGAAATTTCACAACTGATCATCGATGCACACATAACAATTTTCACTTGAGAATTCACCGGTGGAACTATCTTCCTATATCTCCTTAATTGTAGTTAATTAGAAAACAAGCTATCTAATTAACCCTAACTACTAAACAACCCAAGACAAGCACTAAAGGTTTAATCTAGCAGTAACCTTAAGAATTAGAGAGATCAATGAAACTAAACAACACAAGCACAAGCGGGTGCATTTAATTTAGTTCATTGTTCTTCTTAAGATCTAATAATTTCTGACGTAGTAAATCATCAAATCTCAATTGCTTCACTAGTTAAAGGGATCAAACAATTACGGATTTGATAAATAGAACGATGAAAATAAATCAGATCTCACAATTTTATTGATTTCGAAGCTTTAGTTTCGTTTGACCAAGTCTGAATGTTTAGCCACACAGAGCCATGGACAAATCTGAAGGAAAAACTAGAGAAAAGAGAGTGGAAAAGCTGGAGAAGAGAAAATGAGAGAAGGAGAGGGGGGGGGGGGGGGGGGGGGGTGTGCGCTGAACTCCTTCTCCTCTTTTTTTTCCCTTAAGGTTTAGGGTTTTCCTCTTTTTATTCCCCTCTTTTTTCTGTTCCAGGACATCACAACGGACATGCCAAAACTTCAAGCCTGATTTTGTCCTGGATTAAGCAAGTATATCTCAAAATTCAAAACATAAAAGTTGTAAAAAAATTTTGTGGTGTTCCACAACATCTTGAACCATCCTAATAGGAGCTCATATGAGAGAGTTATGTCCAGATTACGACACAATAATGTGTGGAGACACTTGAACATCTCTAATGTTTTCCATTAAATGTATTTTATTACATTTTTTATGATTTTTCCCTGATTAGATGGTTGTTCTTACTCAAAGGTCGATTAGAGGTATTACCTACTTTCAAATATTTTTGCGCTATGGTTTCTACTGAGTTCAATACTACCTTGAAGGTCCTTCAATCATATAATGCCAAGAAATATATGTTAGAGGATTTTCAATCCTTTTGCTGGGATAAAGAAATTCTTCACCAAACCTCTAGTGTCTTCACACCACTACAAAATGGTGTGGATGAAAGAAACAATGGAAACTTCTTGAAGTTTCTTGGGCTCTTCTACACCATATGCATATGCCTCATTTCTACCGGCCACATAGCATCCTTACAATTTGTTTTCACATTAACATGTTGCCTTCTTCAGTTCTTGCTAATAAGACACCATACTCCCACCTCTTTCCTGGTGATGATATGTTTTCCCTTATGTTGATTTTCAAGACTCCATAGATTCAGCTCATGGAGAAAAAGAGAGGGAGATCCATTGGGAGAAAACAAGAGGAAAAATAAGTTATGGACTTATTTTCTAACCTTTCCCTCGAAGCTCAATTGATAGATTAATGAAACTACAATTTTATAATTATGCCCCTATAACTTAACCTAATTACATCAATACCATCTTTATGAGATGACTCTTTATTTACCATCATGCCATGATTGTATGGGCACGTGGGCCTTCTCCTTGATTTATGGGCCTTGAGCCCATCTTCCACATCTCTTGGATGTGTGGGCCTTCCTTGGTCGTATGGGCTTGGGCCCATTTGTCAACACTCCATCTCAAGTTGGTGGTGAGAGAACATCATGAACTCCCAGCTTGCTAAAAATGGTGTATAAGATTTTCTCATATAAAATGGCAGTCCTCCATATCTTCCAACACTCCCCCTCACACTAGGGGCCTCTTCCATGAGGTCCAACTGGCATAAGATAAGTGAGAGTAAAATCACTCCAAGTCGTATGACATCGCCCCATACTCTACTCATAACTCATGTTGGATGTTGGGCACACTCCTATCACATAATCTGTTACTCCCTTTTCATTAATTCATTCAAATGTACAGGAACCCTTATGTGTCTCAAACATATTTCAAGTTAAATTATTTTGTCACCTTTGTTGATGACTTCACTCGAGTCACATGGTTATTTCTATTTAAGGAACGATTTGAAAAATTTCTGTGTTTAAATCCTTTCATGCCTTGTCCACTTAGGTTGGAAAATAAATACAATTGTTTCGATCAGATAATGCCAAAGAGTACCTATTTAGTGAATTTCAATCCTTTTGTTAGGATAATGACATTATCCATAAAACAGCTTGTGCCTACACCCATCAACAAATTGATGTAGCCAAAAGAAAAAACCAACATTTCATTGAGGTAGCCCATGTCCTACTCTACTCTATGAAGGTGCCCTACTTTTACTAGCCCAATACCATTCTTATAGTTTGTTTCCTTATTAATAGGTTACCTTCTTTAGTCGTTAGTCATAAATCCCCATATTATTATGAAGACTCCTTTTCCTTTCCTTTGAAAGTCTTTGGTTGCACATGCTTTGTTCATGTCCCATGCCCTCCAGAGAGTAAGCATGAGCCTCAGTCTCTTAATTTCTCTTTTTTTTTTGGTTACTCTCTGTTGAAGAGAAGATATGAAAGCCTTTTACATGACTCTCTCACAATAAGAAGTCTTAGAGAGCTAAAATTATTATGAAAGGAGGTCTCTTAAAAGAGTTTTAGTTTAAATGTGTTTTAGTTATGTTAGTATTCTATTTATGTTGAGTTATTTAATTATTCTAGGAATTATCTTTAAGTGTTAGAGTTTGGGTGTAATTGGGACAGGGGTAGTTTAATTGTAATTGGACTCTACTACTTTTCTCTATTATAAATAGGGGTTCATGTACTCTGATTACATTATGTCAATGAAGTTTTTCTCTTTTCCATAAATTCAACATGGTATCAGAGCAAGTTTTGTGAGTTGACTCGATCGACTCAAAGAGATAATGTGATCCTTTTCTGATCTATTATCTCTAGCAGTTTAAGTTCGTATCTATTTGTTTTTCTCTTTTCAGTCCCTATACCCATTGTCTACTTTGCGTTTTTACCTCTATACTGAGTTTCTCATATTCCATATTATATATTGATGGATAGATATTAGAGTCTATCTTCAAAATCAAAATGAATTTTGGCAATAAGTGTTTTCTAAATAAAAAAATCAATATTTTAAGCCGTAGAGTTCAGACTACAAGAAAGGTTCGAGCAGCAGCAAAAAACTTCAACTTCTGAGCTGTTTTATGCTATCAAGAACAAGACTTTATAAGCAGATTTATATATCAAAAGAAATATTTGTAAGTTTATTTTCTTACCAATTCAACCAATTCTAGATCTGAGTTTTTTATATGGAGATATTGATCTTGGAAGAGTCAATGGTTATGCTGGCAAAAGGAGAAAGAGTACTTAGTTCGGCCAAATTAAAAAGACCGATAACTATCAGATTATTTATCTCAAAATAATTATATTTTATGAAGATAATTTATACATGGATGAAAGGTATCTAATTTTAGTTTCATAAGGAGAAAATTTCATGTCAATCTAATCTATATTTAAGGATATATTCCCATTGGAAGAATCAAAGGTCATGTTGGTATCCTATTGCATTGAAAAATCCGAATTTAAGCCAATTTTTTTGTGTCACTTTTTGAGTTGATGTTATTGATCAACTATATTAAGAAAATATCTCACTTACCCCTTTTTTAGATACCTTTCTCTTACCATATTCTTTTGACTCTCACATACCCCATTGGGCCAACCTCTTGTGTGTTGCTTCGGTTGGTTTACCTATATATATATAAATAAATAAATAAATCCCTTGAGACTTTTTAGATGGACCCGTGGGTCTTTTATAGTCATCTTGTGAATGACAAGCATTACCCACTTATCACCCATTTCTACCTTTGAGAGTCGGTGCCCAGGTTGGGACACTATGATGGAGGAGCTTATTTCTACATCTATGTTACTTGGTTCAAGCTGGGATCACTGGCATTACCTCCCAACTTGAGTAGGAGAAGTAGAAAAATAAGTACAAGCAAGAGTTATTTTATTCCATATGTTGTGGTAAGTTTTATGTCACCAAAATATTCAAGACAGGGGGAGCACAAAAGATGAAGTTTTTGCATCTATGAAAATTGAAGACCAATAATCCTTTTCATTGCAAGCTGAAGTTAAAAACTCCAGCATGAGGGGGAGAGTTGAAGAAGATATGGAAGCCTCTGACATGACTCTCACAATAAGAAGTTGTTGTGGACTCAATAGCACACCGAGTCACACAACGAAGGAGGCAACAACAACAACTCACTCAATAGGATTTATTTCTTATATTACTTTGAGTAGGATTTATTTCTTATATTGTTTTAAGTAGGAGTTATTTCTAATTACTTTTATATGTACGGGCATTATGGGGAATTATTGTAACCCTAACCCTAAAACTCCATGACGTGATCTATTTAAAGGAAAGAATGAATGAAATAGGTAAGCTTTGAGATTTTAGAATAACCTAGTGTAAACAGACTGAGATCACCTCTTGATCTCGAGTTTAGGGTTTGCTCCAAAAATTCAACCTATCCTTCACCCTCCATCCTCATCCAAATTCGTCCATCTTCATCCTTCATCATCCATAATAGGAAGAGGGGCTTCCTGCCCCTTTTCCGAGCCCAAAGAGAGGGTCTTCCCTCCTTCTCAGTGTCAACAATCAGCAAGGGTTCTAACCCTCTTGACGAGCAGAAAAAGGAAGGATTTTCTAGTTCTTCCACATGAAGATCTGTTGCATCCCTTCCTAGCTTGGAATCATCACTGAAACCTAGCATCAACGTCTACCAAGGTGAGCCAAGGGCTACACATAAGCTAGGACTTCAATCCTAGAACAAGCAGCAACCAAATCAGGGTTGAAACCCCAATTTACGTGAGCAAGAAAAGGTACTTCTTCCATTATCTCTCCACCTGAATTATTTCCATTCTAGCTATAACTTTAGCACTAGAGTGGGTTCATAAAAAGGGAGACTGATCATGGGTGGAAGATTAGCCAAAGAAGGGATCTTTAACCCTCCTTACCGAGTTTAGCAACTCAGTACCAGTGTTGGATTCACAAATCCCACGCTGTGTTACTGGATCCATATCACGGGATCGTAACAACATGGTATCAGAGCAGGATAACATGGGGATACTCTCAAAAATGAAGAAATCCAAATCAGGATACAAAAGATAGAAGATAGCCTTGAAATAGCACAACCAGTGTTGGGGAAGGTTTGTGGTTTGGAAGAAGAGACGAGTCGAGTCATCAGCATGCTAATGGAGTTGAGGGCATAGAGACATTAGAGTCCAGAGGTGAGAGAGGTTGTTCAACCATATCACAGAAGAGGGGAGCAGTGGCCTGGGCACACTGCTGTCCAAGGACCCCAGCATGGAGGCACAGTTCCAAGGTACACCAAGTTAGAGATTCCCTCTTTCAATGGTTCAGTTGATCCCTTAATTTGGTTGCGTAGATGTGAATTTTTTTTTTTTTTTGAACGAAGGGACTATTGAATGGGAAAAGGTGCAACTAGCCTCTTTCCATATGACAGATGAAGCCATGTTATGGGTTACTCAAGTAGAGAAAGAGAGACCAGGGATAACTTGGGGAGAATTTTAAAATCTATGCACAGTTAGATTTGGCCCTCCCGCCAACAGCAACCCCTTGGGGGAGTTAGTCCTATTGCGACAAACTGGTTCGGTGGAACAATATCAAAAACTGTTCTAGGAAAAGTTGGCTTGTGTTGGTGAGAGGGTATTGGTTGACCAACAGGTCTCCCTATTCACAGAGGGTCTCAATAAGTATCTACAACTAGAGGTAGAACTCCTTATGCCTACGGATTTAGCTCATGCAATGAATATGGCCCGCACAATGGAACAACGACAATAGTTGCAGCAATGTAAGCCGCATTGGTCGGGTTTGAGGAACAATTCCTCCATGTGGCAAGGGCGCCGCTATACTTCATCTCAGGGAGCATCTCCAGCAGCCCCATCCAGACACACTCCGACTACGACTCGAGTAGCTGATCCCCGCCCTAGCAATCCCTTACCGAACTTTATAAAAAAATTAACGAGTGCAGAGATGGCAGAAAGGCGGTCCAAAAATTTATGTTATAACTGCAATGAGCAGTATCGGGTAGGGCACCAATGTAAACGATTGTTTTGGCTCGAGGTGGAGGATTCAGAGGATCCAAAGGAGCCAAAGGATATTATCGAGGAGGAACCACTGGAGATATCCTTGCATGCTATTATTGGGCATAAATCGCCTAATACAATGCAAGTCCGAGCTCATGTCATCGACCGAGAACTGATGGGACTAGTCGACTTGGGGAGTACACACAATTTTTTGAGTTTGACAGCCACACAACATCTCCAGCTCCAGATACACACTCATCCGAAAGCCACCGTCTCACTGACCAATGGCGAGAAGGTCCCTAGCTATGGGATTAGTAAAGCAGTAACTTTTTCCATTGGCTCTACTTCGTTTAATGCTGAATTTTTTGTTATTCCCCTGGCAGGATTTGATATGGTATTAGGCATTAAATGGTTACAAATGTTGGGGCCCATTCTGTGGGACTTTTTGGCTTTAACCATGAGCTTTGATTTGGCTGGGAGTCAGGTGCTCTTATAGGGCTGTCAGGTGGATAGGGCCCACCACATGCACACTTTGCAGACACAGGAACAACCTGACAGTACTAGTGATGGTCTGGTTGAGGAGTTCTCTGACCTCTTCCAGGAGCCTTCGGGTTTGCCTCCCTGAGGTACTGTGACCACAGGATCTATCTGAAACCAGGATCTGAGGTAGTGGTCGTGCGACCGTACCGTTACCAACGCCTTTAGAAGGACAAGAAAGAGCGTCAGTGCCAGGAGATGTTGAAATAGGGTCTTATTCATCCTAGTCGCTCCCCGTTCTCTTCACCCGTCTTACTTGTGAAGAAACATGATGGGACATGGAGGTTCTGCGTGGATTATCGGGAGTTGAACGTGTAGACAGTAAAAGACAAGTTTCAGATTCCATTAGTGGATGAGCTCCTGGATGAGTTACATGGGTCGTGGTTATTCACTAAACTTGACCTCCGTTCGGGATACCATCAGGTCTGGATGTTCCCCTCTGATATCAAGAAGACGGCATTCCGCACGTACCATGGCCACTTTGAGTTCGTCGTCAAACCGTTTGGGTTATCCAATGCACCCTCCACTTTTCAAGCTTTAATGAACGAGGTATTTAGCCCCTATCTTCGAAAATTTGTTCTTGTGTTTTTCGATGATATTCTTATACATAGAAAGTCGGTTGAGGAGCACTTGGCACACTTGAGGATTGTTTTCGACTTGTTACGAGCACATCAGCTCTATTTGAAACATTCCAAATGTTCTTTTGTGGCTTCACATGTGGGGTATCTGGGATACATTATCTCACATGAGGGGGTTACGATGGATCCCAAGAAGATCTGAGTTATTCACGAGTGGCCGCAACCACATTCTTGTTCTGCATTATGGGGTTTTTTGGGTCTTGCGGGCTACTACCGCAAATTTATTCAGAACTATGGGCCGGTGGCAGTACCATTGATGAGTCTACTAAAGAAAATTCCTTTATTTGGAATGAGGAGGCCACCAAGTCATTTGCGGCACTCAAATCTGCCCTCGTATCCGCGCCAGTATTACAACTTCCCAACTTTGACGAATTTTTTGTGGTAGAGTGCGACGCTTCGGGCATGGGCATTGGGGTCGTTTTACAGTAGTTGGGCCATCTTATTGCGTATTTTGGCAGACAGTTGGCAGTCCATCACAAGCCGCCTATGAGCGCGAATTGATTGTGTTGGCCAAGGCGGTCCAACATTGGAGGCCTTATCTCTGGGGCCAAGCTTTTCTCATACGCACAGATCACTACATCCTGAAATTCCTACTAGAACAACGTTTGACGACGTCGCCACAACAGCACTGAATCTGTAAGTTGTTGGGGTTTAACTTTTTGGTGGAATATTTTGTGGGAGATTAAATAAGGTGGTAGATGCCTTATCACGGTGTTTTGAGGATCAATTGGTCTTTTCGATCAGCCAGCCGAGATTTCTTCTCCTGGACTTGGTAAGAGACGCACATGCCACTGACCCTGCATTGCAAGAACTGCATCAGAAGATTTCGGAAGGGAAAATGATTTCAATGTGGTCAATCCAAGATTCACTTATTTATTAAAAGCAATGGCTTTTCCTTCCACCTGAGTCCGAGTTGATTCCAGCTATTCTCTCGGCCTACCATGAAAGTACACACGAAGTGATACAGAAGACCTTGCACAGAATTCAAGCTGATTTTTGCTGGCAAGCCATGAAACCCTCTATTGCGACTTATGTGGGCGACTGTCAAGTTTGCCAGTGCAACAAAGCCGAGCACTTGAGTCCAGCCGGTCTTCTCCAGCCTCTAGCCCTTCCTACACAGGTTTGGGCCGACATTTCGATGGATTTTGTGGAAGGTCTACCCCTGTCCTCCGGCAAATCCGTAATTTTCGTGGTGGTTGATAGATTCTTCAAGTACAGACATTTTATACTGATGGCTCATCCTTATACAACAACACGGGTTACTCAAAATTTCCTGGAGCAGATAGTTTGCTCATATGGCATTCCAGAATCCATTGTGAGTGACAGAGATGCAGTTTTCACAAGCACCTTTTGGCGGGAACTTTTTTGCTTGAGCGGGACTAAATTGAAGTTCTCCTCCGCCTATCATCCACAGAAAGACAGGTCGACAGAGGTGGTGAACCGCACCATTGAGATGTATCTATGATGTTTGGTGGGTGATCGTCTGCGGCAATGGGTTCAATGGATTTCATATGCTGAATACTGTTACAACACTTCATTCCATTTTCCCTTGCAATCCACTCCTTTCAGGGTTATATATGGCCGAGATCCACCTCTCCTTCTCTCGTACAACCTAGGGTCCACCCGTGTGGACGCGATTGATCAGGCACTCATGGACCGGGATTTTCTGCTACAGAATATCACAGAACGGCTACGATGCGCCCAAGCTCGGATGAAGGATGTCTACGACAAAGGCCACCGTGAGGTCTCTTTTGAGGTTGGGGAGTATGTGTGGCTACGGCTCCAGCCTTACCGTCAGCAGTGTCTTGCGGGACCTCAACATCATAAGCTCTCTCCCAGATTTTTTGGGCCATTTCCCATTCTTCGTCGTGTGGGACTAGTCGCCTATCAGCTCAGATTACCGAACACGGCCAAAATTCATGATGTGTTTCATGTCTCTTTTTTGAAGCCACATTCTGGGGCACAACCTACATCCACTCCATTCCTACCACTAGTTGATAATGGCGAGGTTATTCTTAACCCAGCTGTGGTGTTACACTTGCGGCTGACCATTGACCATTGGGAGATTCTCGTTCAGTGGGCGGACATTGACCCCGACGATGCAACATGGGAACGTGTGGACATCTTCAAACAAGTCTACCAAGCTTTTGAGCTTGAGGACAAGCTCTTTCTCCATGGAGAGGCAGATGTTGTGGACTCAATAGCACACTGAGTCACACAACGAAGGAGGCAACAACAACAACTCACTCAATAGGATTTATTTCTTTTATTACTTTGAGTATGATTTATTTCTTATATTGTTTTAAGTAGGAGTTATTTCTAATTACTTTTATATGTAGGGGAATTATGGGGAATTATTGTAACCCTAACCCTAAAACTCCATGACGTGATCTATTTAAAGGAAAGAATGAATGAAATAGGTAAGCTTTGAGGTTTTAGAATAACCTAGTGTAAACTGGCTGAGATCACCTCTTGATCTCGAGTTTAGGGTTTGCTCCAAAAATCCAACCTATCCTTCACCCTCCATCCTCATCCAAATTCGTCCATCTTCATCCTTCATCATCCATAATAGGAAGAGGAGCTTCCTGCCCCTTTTTTGAGCCCAAAGAGAGGGTCTTCCCTCCTTCTCAGCGTCAACAATCAGCAAGGGTTCTAACCCTCTTGACGAGCAGAAAAAGGAAGGATTTTCTGGTTCTTCCACATGAAGATATGTTGCATCCCTTCCTAGCTTGGAAGCATCACTGAAACCTAGCATCAACCTCTACCAAGGTGAGCCAAGGTTTACACATAAGCTAGGACTTCAATCCTAGCACGAGCAGCAATCAAATCAGGGTTGAAACCCTGATTTATGTGAGCAAGAAAAGGTACTTCTTCCATTATCTCTCTACCTGAATTATTTCCATTTTAGCTATAACTTTAGCACTAGAGTGGGTTCATAAAAAGGGAGACTGATTACGGGTGGAAGATTAGCCAAAGAAGGGATCTTTAACCCTCCTTACCAAGTCCAACAACTCAGTACCAGTGCTGGATTCACAAATCCCACGTCGTGTTACTCGATCCATGACTCGGGACCGTAACAGAAGTCATTGTTGAATTTATGGAAGAGAGAAATATTTCATTGACTTAATGTAATCAGAGTATGTTACGGTTCCGACACATGGATCAAGTAACACGGCGTGGGAATTGAGACTCCAGCACTGATGGTGTGTTGCTGGACTCGATATGGTGGTCTAAAACCCCCTTCTTAGATTAATCTTTCTCACGTGATCAAGCTCTCTCTTTATGAATGCAATATAGTGATAGGTATAGCTTAAGAACCCAATTACTATTAACTTGAATGATATAGGAAAAGGGTTACCTTTTCTTGATCATGGCAATTAGGGTTTCAACCCTCTTCTTGCTGCTGCTTGTGCTAGGATGGTGGTCCTAGCTTGGGATAGCCCTTGGCCTACGTTGGTCAGGCTCCTTCCCAGCTTCTTGTTGGATGCCAAGCTAGAAAGAGTCCTACTTGATGCTTCTTGTGGTGTAGGGTAGGCAATCCTTCAACTCTAGCTCATTAAGAGAGGTATGAGACCTTCTCTTCATTGTGTAGATGGGGAGAAGACTGAAGCCTCTCCTTGAACTCGGAAAAGGGGCAGGAAGCTCTCTGTCTTGCTCGGTATGGTTTGATGGAGGATGGAGAATAGTAATGATCAATGGGGGGATGAAGGGATATGTGGGCTTTGAGGAAACCCTAACCTCGAGATCAAGAAGGAGATCCCTAGCCTATTTACCCTAACATTACCTAAATTTATTGCTTGCCTTTTCTCTATTACATTACCCTTTAAATAGTTGATGTCCTAGGTGTTTTAGGGCTACAAGAATCACAATATTGCCCCTATGACCATACTTATTACAAAATTAGTAATAAATCCTACTTAAAGCAATATAAATATAACTAATGGACTCAATGAGTTATTGCCTCCTTCATTGTGTGATTCGGTGTGCTATCGAGTCCACAACATCTGCCTCCCCCTGGAGAAAGAGCTTGTCCTCAAGCTCAAAACTGGGTAGACCTGTTTGAAGATGTCCACACGTTCCCATGTTGCCACCTACGGTTCAGTGTCCATCTACTGAACGAGAATCTCTCAATGGTCATTGAGCAACCGTGCGCGTAACACCGCGGCTGGTGTACAAATAACGTCTCCATTCTCAACCTGAGGGAGGAAATGTAGGTGGTGACCCAAAATGTGGTTTCAAGAGGGAGACATGAAACACATCATGAAGCTTGACTGTGGCTGGCAGTTTGAGTTAATAGGCGATTGGCTCCATGCCGAAGAATGGTAAAAGGCCCAAAAAACTTGGGTGAGAGCTTATGACGTGGTGGTCCCGCAAGTGACTACTGGCGGTATGGTTGGAGCCATAACCACACATAGTCCCCTACCTCGAAAGAGACCTCACGGAAGCCTTTGTCATAGACATCTTTCATGCGAACTTGAGCTCACCGTAGGCGTTCTGTAATATTATGTAACAGGAGATCGCGGTCCATGAGTGCCTGAGTATATGAGAGAAGACGAGGGGGGTCTCGGCCATATAGAACCCTGAAAAGAGTTGATTGTAATGCAGAGTGGAACGAAGTGTTGTAACAGTACTCGGTCCACGATAGGCATTGAACCCGTTGTCTTGGATGATCACCCACCAAGCACCATAGATACATCTCGATGGTACGGTTAACCACCTCGGTCTGCCCATCTGTTCTTGGATGATAGGCGGAGGAGAATTTCAATTTTGTCCCACTCAGACAAAAGAGTTAACGCCAAAAGGGGCTCATGAAAAACGCATCTCGATCACTCACAATAGATTCCGAAATGCCATGTAAGCAGACAATCTTCTCCAGGAAAGTCTGTGCAACCCGTGTAGCTATATAAGGATGAGCCAGTGGAATAAAATGTCCGTACTTGGAGAACCTATCGACCACCATGAAGAGTATTGATTTGACGGAGGACTATGGAAGACCTTCAACAAAATCCATCAAAATATCGGCCCAAACCTGCGTAGGAAGGGCAAGAGGCTGGAGACGACTGGCTGGACTCAAGTGCTCGGCTTTGTTGGGTTGGCAGACTTGATAGGCTGCTACATAAGTCGCAATGGAGTTCTTCATGGCCTACCAATAAAAGTCTGCCTGAATTCTGTGCAATGTCTTCTGGATACCCTCATGGGTGCTGTCATTGTAGGCAGAGAGAATAGCTGGAATCAACTCGGAAGTAGGTGGAAGAAATAGTCGTTGTTTTTAATAAATAAGTGAATCCTAGATGGACCACTTTGATTCCATTGTCCCCACTGAAATATTTCTGTGGAGCTCCAGTAGAGCTGGCAGAGTGGCATGTGCATCTCTCACCAAGTCAAGGATGAGGAATCTCGGCTGACTGAGTGAATAGACCAACTGCTGATCTTCAAAACGCTGTGACAAGGCATCAACCACCTTGTTCAATCTCCCCACACGGTATTCCACCAAAAATTCAAAACCCAACAACTTACTGATCCAGTGCTGCTGTGGCGACGTCATGAGCAGTTGTTCCAGTAAGAATTTTAGGCTATAGTGGTTAGTGCGGATGAGAAATGCACGACCCCATAAATAAGGCCGCCAGTGTTGGACCGCCTTGGCCAACCCAATCAAATCACTCTCATATGCTGCCAGTTTGTTATGATGGACTACCAACTGTCTGCTAAAATAAGCAATAGGATGTGCTAGCTGCTATAAGACAACCCCAATACTCCCTCCAGGAGCTTCACACTCAACCACAAATAAGTTATCAAAATTAGGAAGCAGTAATACAAGGGCGGAGGCGAGAGCAGATTTAAGGGCCTCAAATGACTGTGTGGCCTCCTCAGTCCAGAGAAAGGAATTCCCTAACCTGTTTACCCTAGCCTTACCTAAATTCAATGCTTGCCTTTTCTCTATTACATTACCCTTTAAATAGTTGACGTTCTAGGTGTTTTAGGGCTACAAGAATCATAATATTGCCCCTACAACCATACTTATTTCAAAATTAGAAATAAATCCTACTTAAAGCAATGACTCAGTGAGTTATTGCCTCCATCGTTGTGTGACTCAGTGTGCTATTGTGTCCACAATAGAGTACATGAACCTCAATTTATAATAGAGGAAGGTAGTAGAGTCCAATTACAATTAAACTACCTTTGTCCTAATTACACCCAAACTCTAACACTTAAAGATAAGTTCTAGCATAATTAAATAAACGAATATAAATAGAAGACTAACATGACTAAAATACCTTTAAACTGAAACTTTTCTATGAGACTTGATTCCATAATAATTGTGACTAGGTTAGACTTCTTATTGTGTAAGACTTCTTATGCCACCTCATGTGATCATGTTGAGTCCCATATCTTATGGGCTTGGGCCCATCTTCCAACACTCTTGGATATGTGGGCCTTCCTTGTGTTATGGTCTTGCACTCATCTTCCAACACAATTGGATATGTGGGCCTTCCTTGGTCGTGTGGGCTTGGGCCCATCTTCCAACACTTCCCCTCAAGATGGGGGTGAGAGAAAATGAACTCCCAGCTTGTTGCAAATGATGTTTAGGATCATCTCGTATAAAATGGCAGTCCTCTATATCTTCCAACATTTCCCCTCACGTTGGTGCTCTCTTCCATGAGGCCCAATTGGCATAAGATAAGTGAGAGTAAAATCACTCCAACTCGTATGACATCGCTCCATACTCCAGTCATAAACCATACTGGATGTAGGGCACACTCCTATCATTTTCAGGTAGTGACATTCCTATATTTCGCAGGTAGTGAGTCTATATGTAGTGCTCAGAAGTATAGTGAAAACTTCTCCACCACCGTGTCCCTGCACAGGAGAATGACTCTCAAGTGGTAGGAGTAATAAATGCCAATTAAGAGGGACAGGGGGGGGGGGGGGGGGGGGGGGGGGGTAACATGTAAGTAGTAATAAGCTCCTCCATCATGGTGTCCCAACCCGGGCACCGACTCTCACAAGTAGAAATGGGTGATAAATGCATGTCATTCACAAGACGGCGATAAAAGATGTGATATGTGATCAATGTCTGTCATTCACAAGACGACAACAAAGGACATGATAAGTGGGTAATGCCTGTCATTCACAAGACGGCGAAAAAAGACCCATGGGTATATATATAAGTCTCAATGGACTTAAAACATCCATATACATGATGGACTTAAACTCCCAATCGAAGCCACACTCAAAAGGTTGGCCCAAAGGTATGTGAGAGTCAAATAAAGGATAGTAGGAGAAAGGCTTCCAAATAACCAAGGGTAATGGGTAAAGAGGAAGATAGGATGCTGAGGCCACAACTTCTACAATAATAATGTCTCATCCAAAGAGACACAATAGCAACAGCTAAAATGGGCTTGGGCCCATATAACACGAACCAAAATAATAAAAATCCTTGTAAAAAGGACCCATGAAATAATTCGATGCAATATGTTGCGAATACCTCAAAATAATAATCCAACCGAAAAAAGTATTGAGTCGCACCGAGTCAAATAGTAGATCAATATAGCCGAGTTGAGGCAAAAATATATGTAAAACTTGGCACCCGAATCTGTATAGCGAGGAAAAAAAATAAGTGGGCCAAGTTGGGTTGGTTTGAGTTGACCCGGACATGATCAGAAATAGTAAGTAGCCTCGGGTTGGGCCGAACTGGTTTGGGCCGTAATCAACGCTTCCAATTTAGGAAGAAATATTAATTCGGTAGTAGTGCTTCGTCTCCACAACACCAAACAAAACCAGAGATAGCGACGAGCAATAGCAGAGATAGGGATGAACAACAAAAATCCAGGAAAATCAATCACACTTTGCTAATCAACCTCCAACCGAGCAGATAGAGTAATTTACGGAGTAGAGCAATACAACTTCCAGAATAAACTCATCTGAATAAGAATCAATCTAGCAGAGGACCTTAAATTTTTTTTGGAAGCTCACAGAATCTTTATCTCAACATGGAAATGCCAACGACAGTAAAAAACAGAGAGGGCAACTTAGTGTTGGTGGTTGCCGAGCAAAGTGGAGGACTGTACGAAGTTCGTTGTCTCCAGAAACAATTTAAATCGGCAACAGTGGGTCATCTTTCCTTGTCTCCCGAACAGAGTGAAACAGCAATGCACTTCCGAACAGAGAAGGCTTTCCGAAAATAATTCAATCCAAATGTGACCTTCTAGAAAAATAAAAATTCCAATGGAGAGCTTTCTTAAATATAAAAGAGCGAGAATAAAATCCAGATATACGATATTCCAACTTGAAGGCAATTTAATGGATGAGATTGAAGACTGTTAGAAATACGATATTCCTTCCAAAAATAAAGTTGGAGATATTGATGTCATCTAGCGGAGGAATCAACATGGTGCAGCTTCAGAGACAGGGATTGTTGCAGTCGTTGGTCATGAACCAGAAACTCCCATAAATAGAATAGTAGTATAGAGGTGAAAAACGTAAAGCAAATAAAAAGTATGGGGATTGAAAAAAGATTTTATGAACCTAAACTGCTAGAAATAATAAATCAGAAAAGATCACATTACATCTATGGGTTGACCGAGTCAACTCCCAGAACTTGCTCTGATACCATGTTGAATTTATGGAAAAGAGAAATACTTCATTTACTTAATATAATCAAAGTACATGAACCTCTATTTAAAATAGAGGAAGGTGGAAGAGTCCAATTACAATTAAACTACCTTTATCCCAATTACACCCAAACTCTAACACTTAAAGATAAGTCCTAGCATAGTTAAATATCTCAATATAAATAGAAGACTAAAATGACCAAAACACTTCTAAACTAAAACTCTTCTATGAGACCTATTTCCATAATAATTGTGGCTCCGTTAGACTTCTTATGCCACCTCACGTGAACATGGTGGGTCCCATCTCTTATGGGCTTGGGCCCATCTTCCAACACTCTTGGATATTAGGGCCTTCCATGGTATTATGAGCTTGGGCCCATCTTCCAACACACTTGGATTTGTGGGCCTTCCTTGGTTGTGTGGGCTTATGTTAGGTTCTTCCCGAGTCATGTATCAACTCACCCTTCTTTCCTCTCTTCCCTCCATATTGGTTCTTGACGCTGGAAGAGGATTCTTGTTCCTTGAACGTGGAATGATGGAAATCAAATAGAATGGGTGAGCTTTGAAGGAAGCTCGATCTGGACCTCAGAGGGAGAATCCGACCTAGACCTCTGAGGAACAATCTAACCTGTTTACTCTAAATTTCTCAATGCTTGATTTTTCCTTCCCTTGACCTCTCCCTAAATAGGGTTGAGGACGGAATTAAAAAAGAGACCCATAGGTCAAGTGGTTCACGCCATATTACATCTAAACCAACCCAAATCAAAGTAAACCAAACCAAACCAAATGAAATTACATTAAAAGTAAATTGACATAATTTAATTCCTATGCTTGTGGATAACTCATGATGCTATGGAGTCCATAACATCACCCCCTCCTAGAGAAAGAGCTTGTCCTCAAGCTCGAAATAGGGGTAGAGGGTGCGGAACGCAGCTACTGGCTCCCATGTTGTGTCACTGGGATCAGCATCATCCCATTGGACAAGAATTTCCCAATCACGTTGAATGCGGCGAGCCTGTAATACCTATGCCAGAGTAGAAAGGACACGTTACCTATGCCAGAGTAGAAAGGACACGTCCCTCATGTAGTGGGGGCAAAGGTGTGTGCAGCAAGGGAGAGTCACCTTGGAATGCCTTCAGTAGGGATACATGAAACACATTTTGAATCCTGGCCTCTGGCAGAAGCTGCAAGCGGTAGGCAAATGTACCAATGCGGTCTATAACCTGAAAGGGACCATAATACTTTCGAGAGAGCTTGTGGTGTTTGGAGGCTGTCAGTGACAGCTGCCTGTAGTGTTGGAGATGCAGCCATACATAATCTCCTGGAGAAAAGAAGACGTCCTGGTGCTTCTTGTCATAATACAACTTCATAGTATGTTGTGCCTCCTGGAGATGAGTACGCACCTCAGTGAGCAATGTGTCCCTTTCTGCTAATGCTTGGTCCAAAGTCGCAACCTTGGAGGCACCCGGTTCATATGATAACAGGCTGGGCGGGTCTCTACCATATACTACCTTGAATGGGGTTGTTCCGAGTGCACTGTGGAAGGAGGTGTTGTAACAAAATTCAGCCCAGACGAGCCACTTAACCCACCGTTTAGGAGAGTCTCCCACGAAACAACGAAGATACATCTCAATTGTCCTATTGATGACCTCTGTCTGACCATCTATCTGTGGATGGTAGGCTGAAGAGAATGCTAACGTTGTGCCCTACAGCTTGTAGTTCTTTCCAAAATGCACTGGTAAAGATGGCATCCCTATAACTGGTAATGGAATTAGGCATCCCATGTAAGTGTACAATATTATCCATAAAGAGCTGAGCGACTTGAGCTACAGTGTAAGGATGCGCCAGAGGTATGAAGTGGCCATACTTTCAGAAACGATCAACCACTACAAAGACAACGGATTTGCCTGACGAAGAGGGAAGTCCATCTATGAAGTCCATGGAAATATCAGACCATACTTGTGATGGCAGCTGAAGTGGTTGGAGCAACCCAGCTGGACTTAAGGATTCAGCTTTATTCCGTTGACAAATCTGACAAGCCACCACATAATCGGCTATACTACGCTTCATGCCCCGCCAATAAAATTCCCGACTTATCCTGAAATATGTTTTTTGTCGGCCCTCATGTGTACTGTCATGGGAGGCTAAAATGTTGTGAATCAGTGGGGACGTGTGGTGTAGAAAGATTCTATTTTTTTAGAGGACTAGATTGTCCTGAACCGTCCAATGTGTTGCCACTGTCCCCTGTTGGATTTCATGATATAAAGCGATAATGTCTGGGTACTGTTGTGCCTCTTCCCATATAGAATCCAACAAGAGAGCTCTTGGCTGACTTATGGCATGTAATTGCGGCTCTGGAATGTCTTGATGAGATAAAGCATCAACCCCTACATTCAAACTCCCACGTTTATACTCAACAGTAAAGTCAAACCCCATAAGTTTACTTAACCAATGCTGCTGCGGTGAGGTAGTGAGGCACTGCTCTAGCAGATACTTGAGGTTGCAATGATTAGTGCGAATCCGAAATGGGCTCCCCCAGAGATAAGGCTGCCAATGCTGTATGGATTTCGCTAATCCGATCAGTTCCCTCTCAGAAGCTGCAAACTTGTGGTGGTGCTGGCCAAGTTGGCGGCTAAAATAAGCAATCGGGTGTCCCTGTTGGTGTAACATTGCACCAATACCGCCCCCCGAAGCATCACTTTCCACCACAAATGACTCCTCAAAGTCGGGTAGCTGCAAAACTGGGGCGGATGATAAGGTCTCTTTCAACTACTGAAAGGAATGAGCCGTTGTCTCCGACCAGGTAAAAGCATTTTTCTTGAGTAGGTTGTTGAGCGGAGCTGCAATCTGGCCATAGCTACGAATAAATTTGCTGTAATACACAGCTAGGCCCAAAACTCCCCTTAAGGCTGTAATGGATGTGGGAGGAGGCCAATCTGTGACGGCTTGTATCTTACTCTGGTCTACCTTCACCCCAATTGCTGAAATAACATGGCCCAAGTATGCCACTTCTGAAGTTCCCATAGAACATTTGGACTGATTTAAAACCAAATAATGTGAGCGGATAAGAGAAAATACCTAGTGAAGGTGCTGAAGATGCTCTTCCCAACTATTGCTATAGACCAAAATATCGTAAAAAAATACCAAAACTTTTTTCCTCAAGAGAGGAAAATACCTCATTCATGGGGGCCTGACCAAATGGCATGACGAGGAACTCGAAATGCCCATGATGCATGTGGAACACTGTTTTCTCCACATCTGATGGATGAACTCGGATTTGATGATAGCCGGATTTCAAATCGAGTTTGGTAAAAATAGTAGCACCATGTAACTCATCTAGCAACTCGTCCACCACTGGGATGGGAAATTTATCTTTAATGGTTTGCGCATTGATTTGTCTATAATCCACACAAAACCTCCACGACTTATCATGCTTGCGGACCAATAATACCGGTGAAGAAAAAGGAGACCTACTGGGCTGAATAATACCCTGGGCTAGCATCTTCTAGCACTGCCTTTCAATCTCATCCTTCTGTAAGTGGGGGTAACGAGAAGGGCACACCACTACAGGTTCAGTGCCCGTTTTCAAATGGATACGGTGATCACAGTGCCAAATTGGCGGTAGAGCAGTAGGTTCCTGAAAGATATCCTCAAAGTCTGTAAGTAATTGAGACAACTTACAGTGGCTCGTGGTCTGGACCTGAACAACCTGTAGTGCGCAGGGCACTGGTGCTTGGGTGCCTTGCAATGTAATCTGACGATGGTCATATGTAAATGACATGGTCAGAGCTTGAAAATCCCACAATATTGGCCCCAACAGTTGTAGCCATTTAATTCCCAGTACCAGATCGAAGACTGAAAGTGGAATCACCAGGAAATCTACAATATATGTGTGGCCCTCAATATCAAAGTGTGTGGCTTGAGAGATGCCCACACTGGTAATTTTAGCCCCATTGGCTACTGATACAGAAATGCCAATCTGTTGCTGGACTACTAACCCAAGTTGCTCTGCCGCCGGCTGACTGATGAAATTATGTGTACTGCCAGAGTCAACTAAAGCCAGTAACTGTAGATGATGTAACTGGGCTTTAACCTGCATGGTACTAGAACTGCGTAGACCAGTCATGGCATGAAGGGAAATCTCTGGACCCTCTTGGTCTATCTCCACAATCTCCTCCTCAGGTAGTATGTCGTCACCATCCTCCCACAGACATATACTGAATAATATTTTGCATTGGTGACCAAGTACATATTGTTCATCACAATTAAAACAAAGGCCCTTGGCCTTTCTCTGATCCATTTCCTGTTTGTTGAGTTTTTTAAAGTAAGGAGTAGGTGGTGTCGAATTAGAGCTGTATGGGCGTGGGGTTGAACTGGCTCCAGAACGTGGAGGTCCATAATAAGGGGTTGGTGCAGTGGCATTGTGCCTTCCTGGCCAAGCTGGTTTTCTGACCAGTGACTCCTTTAGAATACGCTGCTTGTGCTCAATTGACCTGGTTAAATTATAGCGTGGTCCAAATCTGTAGGACCATGTTATTTGACTTCCAATCTCAAAGCTTCTATCAAACCCACAGTAAAAAAATGAACATACTGGGTGTGACTGTCAACCTGATTGGCTCGGGCTAACCTTTCCTGGAAAGTCTTTTGGTACACCTCTAGGGATCTAGTTTGCTTATAATTGATTAATTCGCCCAATGGATTGCTACTAGCTGGAGGACCAAACCTCATCATGCAAGATTGCCTAAAGGTTGCCCAATCCTAAACCAATTGGTCATTTCGGAATTGGTGGTACCATAGAAGTGCTTCATCGAGCATGTGGTAGGCGGCCAAATAAAC
Organism: Aristolochia californica; assembly: GCF_029961685.1. Classification (NCBI taxonomy): domain Eukaryota; kingdom Viridiplantae; phylum Streptophyta; class Magnoliopsida; order Piperales; family Aristolochiaceae; genus Aristolochia; species Aristolochia californica. The sequence goes on along the minus strand of NW_027181992.1, from coordinate 40,999,092 downwards.
TTTCTCATCCGCATGTGTTTTTTGAGGATAAAATAACTGATCACACTTGGTTAACCAAATCAAGGAGTCCTTAGACATCATACATAGGAAAGTCTAGTTTTAAATACTTAGGAACCGTATTTGGTCCCTGAATGGCAGGCCCCATGTGGGGATTGTGGTGACGCATTGGTGGTGGGTGGAGTTGATGGTGGTCGGCCAGTGGAGAGTAGGCTATCGGAGGTTGTGCTCTTGTACCACTGTCATCCTGTCACCGGAGGAGGGCTTGGATGGTGGCATCCATGGATTTTATGGCCTCACGCAGGTCAGAGGTAGTCTGACGCACTTCTTCTAGGGATTGAGCCTGAAGATCTGTCCTTTGCCTATTATCTTCCACCAATTGCCTCAAATCCTCAGGGGAAGAGGAATCCCCAAGGGTGGACCTATCTGATACCAAGATGTTAGGTTCTTCCCGAGCCATGGATCGTGTCACCCTTCTTTCCTCTCTTCCCTCCATATTGGTTCTTGACGCTGGAAGAGGATTCTTGTTCCTTGAATGTGGAATGATGGAAATCAAATAGAATGGGTGAGTTTTGAAGGAAGCTCGACCTGGACCTGGACTCAGAGGGAGAATCCAACCTAAACCTCTGAGGGAGAATCTGACCTGTTTACTCTAATTTTCTCAATGCTTGATTTTTCCTTCCCTTGACGTCCCCCTAAATAGGGTTGAGGATGGAATTACAAAAGAGACCTATAGGTCAAGTGGTTCACGCTACATTACATCTAGTTTAAAGGTGTTTTAGTTCTATTAGTTTTCTATTTATGTTGAGTTATTTAATTATGCTAGGACTTATCTTTAAGTTTTAGAGTTTGGGTGTAATTGGAACAAGGATAGTTTAATTTTAATTGGACTCTACTATTTTCCTCTATTATAAATAGGGGTTCATGTAATCTGATTCCATTAAGTCAATGAAGTTTTTCTCTTTTCCATAAATTCAACACTCTTGTACCCAACAAGGTTATATCTGCTATAATCCTTCTCTTTGGAAGTTAATTGCCTCTAGGGATGTTACTTCGCTTTAGGATACATCTTTTTATTCCTCAAAAGATGCACCTACGGGTCTTTCATCAATTTATGGGGGGTTAGTCAACTTGAAGTCCGAGATGAAGATCATGTTACTTCATTTTAGGATACATCTTTTTATTCCTCAAAAGATGCACCTACGGGTCTTTCATCAATTTAGGGGGGGTTAGTCAACTTGAAGTCCGAGATGAAGATCAACCGAATGATGTCCTTCATCAGTTGAAGTCATTAGTGGAGTGCATTTGACATTTCATCTAGATGCTGGGGATGAAGCGGTCCTTCATCTCCACGTTTTAAAATCTTTCATCTCGTTGAAGACCATTTTTGATCTTCTCCGAGATGAAGGACACGCACAACTTTGTTTTTTTCCCTCTCTCTCCTCGCACCCCCCTCTCTTGCGCGTCCTCATTTCCATTTTTTCCTCCCTCTCTCCCGCACCCCGTCTCTCGTCTCCCTGCACCCCCGACGTTGATGCTCCCTCTCTTCTCTCAGACTCTCGTCTCCGGCCTCTGTCTCTTCTCCCTCTCGTCTCCGTCCTCCGTCTCTCGATCTTCTCTCAGACTCGCCTTCTCTGTCGCACACCCTCTCTCGTCTCCGTGCCTCCCTCACTTCTCGACTCGCTCTCCATTTTTCTCTCTCACTTCTCTCTCTCTCTTATCCCTCTCGACCTCCCTTTCTTCTCTCACTTCTCCCTCTCTTCTCCCTATCAGCCTCCCACTCCTTTCTCTCTCCGGCTATTCTCCTTTCCCCCAAAATACCTTCCGATTTCATTCAATTTCCCCATTTCGATTTTGATTTTCTTTGATTTTGACATTTGGGCATCGATTGCTTAATTTCTACTTCGATTAGGCATCGATTTCCCCATCCAGCTTTGATTTCACCCTTTGGCTTCAGTTTTCCCCAAATTTCAGAAGGTATGACTAAACCCTAATTTTTTTTCCACTAAATTAGTGCTTTATTTGATTTAATTTTAGTTTCAGTGCCTAATTGGGGGTTATTTGGGCATAATTGTGGGATTTAGGGTCTAAATTCTTGATTTAGGTTAAGGTTTATTTTTAAGGTTTGGTGCTCGGTATTTAAGGGACCTGGAATTAGGGTTTAGGGTTTATGGTTAAGGATTTATGTTATTTTTAGGGATTAGGGTTTTTAAGGTTTAGGAAGTTTAGGGTTTTTAAGGTTTTGGGGGTTTTGTAATTTTAAGGTCTAGAGTTTTTTGGGTTTAGGGTCTGGAATTAGGGTGTAGGGTTTAGGGTTTAGCGCTTTTAAGGTTTAGGGTATTAATTTTTGGACTTAGTGTTTAGGTTTTAGAGTTTAGTAGGTGATAGGGTTTAGGGACTTTAGGGTTTGATGGTTTAGGGTTTAGGTTTTATTAGAGGTTTTTTAGTCCAATTCAAACAAGGCTGAGTCGCCTACACGGGTGTCCATTAGCCAACGAAACCCGACCCCCATCACTGATGTGGTACAATTCGTAGTGACTGCGAAGTTATATGGGGCTCTACCAGGGGTGTTCGGTGAATTTGGACTTGATGTGTGTGTTTTCTCATTGTTTAGTGCATATGAAGTAGTGAAAATAATTTCATTAATTTTGAAATGTTTCAGAATGTTGTTGAGGATTTTTGAAGTGCTATGGAATATTTTTGCCATGTGGTGAGGAGATTCGGGTGTTATACATATCCTCTATACATATCCTCCACATGGTGTTCTATTTTTTATGGTTTGTGTTTCCGTGACGGGTAAAGGTTGTCTAATAAAGTTTTTTCCATGAGGACCGTCTTAGATTTAGATTATACATGGCTGCAAGAAGACAACAAATTGGTCGACCATATGACATTTGGACCTTTGAAGATGATGGAAAAATGCTCGATCTCTTGGTCGAGAAGGCCAATCTAGGGAACAAGTTGCCTAACGGGGTTTGGAAGCATGAGGTATATATGGACTGTGTTAATAAGTTCAATGAAGACGCAGTCATTAAAAAAACTATTGAGTAGGTGAAGAATCGAACAAGATCATGGAAGAAAACATACCAAACGATAACGAACTGTATCAACACTAGTGGGTTCGGTTGGGATGCAACCACACAACGAGTTACTGCATGTAATTCTGTATGGCTTGACTACATAGAGGTCAGTAAATCATGATGTACTATAAAATATTTTTTATGTTTTCCACGTTGGTATAACTCTATTCCAAGACGTCTAAAGGATGTTTTATTCTTGTAGGAGCATAAAAATGCTGAGAAGTACATATGTGAAGGCTGCCCCCTGTACGACAAATTAGCTGTAGTGGTGGGAAACACAATAGCCATAGGGTCAGGAGGTGCAACCTTTGTAGATCAGGGCGATGAACTCATCCGTGAATCGGAACATGTCCCGATGGATGAGCCCAAGGATGTTGATATAGTTAGGGATACTCCATCTCCATTATTAAGCGTGGATGAGTCAATATGTAATAATCTGAAAGAAATAAGCGGTCATCTTCAAGTCGTCATAAAAAGAGAACGGAAATGTCCGATGATGACACTAGTAGATTCATTGATGCAATGGATCGAATAGCTCAGTCATTTCAGAATCTCATGAAGCCTAAAGAGGTCGATATTGAAAGAGATTGGGCCAAAGCCCTCAGGGAAATCCCGGACCTGTTTGCACACTTGAAGTTTCCCGCTCCTATATGGATGGAAACGCCAAGTAAGAAGGTCATGTTTACGGAGATGACCGTGGAGAGTGGCTTAAATATTATGCAACAAACTATTTGTAAAGCGTTTTAAATACACTATCTTCTTTTGGAATATTGTTATGTATTAGGTATGATGTTTGAATCATGACATTGCAAGACTTATTAGTATGCTTATTTAAATTTGATATGTTGTTGTGTTAATATATTGCATGGATGAATATGGTAGATGAGTATGGATGTGGACAATTAAATGGATATGGTTGCGTAGGGATGTGATTGAATGTAGGATGTGGGAATGTGGATGAATATGGTTGTGTATAGGTGTGATTACAAATAGGTTATGATTGAAGATTGATGTTGACTTGTGTTTATGACTTTTAGGCGATTCAATTTGTAGATTTCCATGGATACTATGACAGACGAAGAAAAGGTTGTAACTATGATTACATTCACAACTTTGTTTATCGCCATGGGAAGATACTATCTGTACCATTGCGATAGACGTGTACCACGTTCTTGTGGGATGAATGGTCCATTGTATTTGCAAAAGGCACTAGACAAATCACCAATTAAATTTTGGAAAGTTTACAGGATGAATCAACTAGTATTTCACAAATTGGCAGATATACTTACTAGTAAAGGGTTTTTATCAGCCACAAAGACCATCTCAGTTGAAGAAAAACTTGCATATTTCCTCCTAACTGTTGGTCAACAACAATCTTATAGTGTCACAATAGAGATGTTTGATAGATCAAACTGGACCATAAGTAAGTATTTCAACAAGGTGTTGGATGCAATCCTCAAACTTCACTTTGATTACGTCAAACGACCTTTGGAACACACACACTTAAAGATTTTAACCAGTTCAATGTTTTATCTGTACTTCAAGATAACATCACTTCCTATAACTAAATAATTTTAGATTAATATACAAAGTTAGTCGATATTAATTGAAAATGTATAATTAGGATTGTATTGGAGCTATTGATGGAACTCATATCAAAGCAAACATTCCACTTGAATACCAACCAAGGTTCTGGAATAGAAAAGGTTATCTCTCACAAAATGTGATGGCAGCATGTTCATTTGACATGCAATTCATTTATGTACCTACTGTAGCTGATTCCCGTGTACTGAAGGACGCATTGACTCGCCGAGATAAAATCTTTGTACCTGAAGGTAAGTAATATATTTTTATGCCGTCATTTTTCATCTATTTTATCTTGAATTATTTTATGTGGAATATAATTTCTATTATAGGAAAATATTATCTAGTTGATGCTGGTTATGCAAATCTTCTGGGATTTTTGGCCCCATATCAAGGAACCTGGTATCATCTGCAAGAATTTGGAGATAATATTCCTAGAAATGAAAAAGAATTATTCAACCGAAGATACTCATCTTTAAAAAATATTATTGAGTGAACTTTTGGTGCTTTAAAAGTTCGATTTCAAATGTTAAAAGGCGCTCCTCCATTTTCTTTTAAGATCCTGGTGAAAATTGTACATGCTTGTTGCATATTGCACAATTATATACATGGAGAGGATTATGCTAATATATTTGAAGATGAAGCTGATGATTCGAGTGGCGAGCTCAGATGAGGACGTGATGCGGTCCAATTAGGTGCAATGGTTGATACAGACAACGACGATTGCGATGGTCTTGATGATGAGGGTAGCCAAGTAACAAGCTTTTGGAGGCAGAGTGCATTACAATCCACAAGAGCCGCACAATTTCAAGATGCCATATCGACTTCCATGTGGAACGATAAATGATGGTTGTATCTTATTACTTTTGAACATGTGTCGTTCATATGTACGAAATTGGTAACTTGGTGATTTTAATATTAAAGGCACGAACTCGTTATTTGAATAATCTTTATTTTAGGTTATTAATAAAGTTGTATATGTATTTATTCATTATTTTTGTTCAATTTTATTACTATATTAAACTTCATATTTAAGTCTCTCGTAAATAAAATATAATTAAAGTATGCATTTGATTAATTAATTACTTTTAATTTTGTGAAAATATATTATTAATTAATACCGTGTAAAAAATCTATCTTATGTTATTAATATATTACTTTTTTAATTCATTAATCATATTTATTTTTTATTTACTCTATAGTTTTAGTGATTTAATAGTGGTAATTAAAATATTGTTAACTCAAGCACTTGGTTTAATTAACTCATTTTTATAATAAATAAAATCAATGGTTTTAAATTTCGAAGATGAAGATGAAGATGAAGATCAAATTTCCAGTTTGTTGACTAACCCCCCCTTAGGCAACTCCGAAGCCCGTTGTGCCATTTGATGCAGATCTACTTCAACCCCCTAAAGACTTGACCAACACCACACCTGTGGAGTTTACAAATCCCTCCGAGGTAAGCCCGACTTCCCTTGTTATATTTGCCCATAATTTGATATCGACTCATTGCACTGCATAATGAGCCTTAGACTTGCTCTGGGCCCTCTACTTCTCATCCTATATCCAATTTTTGTTCTTACCATTGATTGTCCCATTGATTGTCTTCTTCATGTTCTCAATTTCTTTCATCTATTTCTTCCTATCTCTATTCTATAATCATTTGAGAAGGCTCTGAGACATCTAGGATGGAAGGCGGCCATGGAAGATTAAATGCATGCCTTATATGAGAATCAAACTTGGGCCCTTATTCCTCTTCCTCTCGACAAGAAACCCATGGGCATTAAATGAGTTTTCACTATCATGCACCATCCAGATGGTTCTGATGCTCCCCTCAAAGCCCAACTCGTTACCAAGGGATACACTCAGTGTTTCAGAGTAGATTATGAGGAAACTGTTATGGACTCAATAAGACTGAGTCATCTACTTTACTTTTATTATTTATGTTACTTTTAATTTCGAATTTTATTGATTTGTAATAAGACTTAAAGGTAGGGGTAGAATTGGGTTTTATAACCCTAACCTATGTTGATGTTAATTACCCTTTTTAAGGGGTAAGGATGGAGAAATAAAGCAAGTTCGGAATTAGCATAAACTAGGGTAATTTAGGTTCCTTCTAGGCTCTCTATTCTAGGGTTCTTGGTGTGAACTCTCTTGGGGGTTTGCTGCATCCATTGGGGAGTCTTTGAGGAGATCTTGGAAGGAAAAGGAAGAGGAATTACCTTTCTCTTTCGAGCTACAAGAGAGGTCATCTCTTTCACGAAAATTCTAGTTGCTAAATTGGTGTTGACGTCAAGAGGTATTTGGAGAAGGGTTGGCGTGAGCTAACCAGGAAGGAGGACGAATTCTAGTTGCTGGATTGGTGTTGATGTCGAGAGGTATTTGGTAATCTTATTCCAAACATTAAGATTAGATTTATGTTTCTCTTTTACGTAAGGAACCAGTGCTGCATAAAATTGGAAACCCTACCTTGACGTGATCCATAAGAAAGGGGGTTCCACGTTGGGGCCTCAAGGAGCTTCCTTGACTAGCTGGGTTCATTCATAATTAAGAAAAGGAAACTCCTTTTCAAGGGGAATGAATTCGGTAAAGGGAAAGGGGTTGTTCTTGAGTCATTACAGCAAGTAAAACCTTCTTGTCTTGAATCATAAAAGAGGGGTTTCATATCTGAGTGCTTAAACAGTCCTTTAACTTGCTTGTTGCATCTATAATTGAGAAAAGGAAAATCCTTTTCAATCCTAACGTGAAAGGAGAAGTATAAGAGAGTTCTTTTCACAAAAATGTGATAAGAAACCCTCAAACAGTGCTGGATTCATATTCAACTCGCCGAGTTACTAGATCCATGGCTAGGGACCGTAACAGAAACATTTTCCCCAATGGCTAAATTAAATTCAGAATGCATCTTATTATCTCTAGCTGCTAATTCCTCTTGGCCGGTATAACAATTGGAAGTAAAAAATGTCTTTTTGAATAGGGACATAAAAGAAGAGATATATATGCATCAACCACTTGGTTTTGTGGTTGAGGGGGAGTCGATATGCTAATTGAAGAAGTTTCTGTATGGGTTTTGTTACAAGGTGGGACCCACCATGATCACAAGAGCTGGTGGGATCCACCATGATCACATGATGTGGTATGATGAGTCATCACATGAGCTGGAATCCTTATCACATGAGTTGGAAGATTTGGCAATCTTCCTTGAGTAAAGTAATCGATTTTTTCCCCTTGATTTATGTAGATTTGTATAATCATGATTGATGTAATTAGGGATATTAGGGATCCTGTCTTATCTCTAAATATGTAATAAAAATAAGTATAAATAGGGGTCTTGGTTGAAGAGTTCAATCAAGCTCTCCACTTCTCAACTCGTGAAAAATCTCTCTCTAGCATAAACTCCTTTCCTCTATTTTTTTTATCTCTCCTCTCTATCTGAGCTCTCTCTCTCTCTCTCTCTCTCTCTCTCTCTCTCTCTCTCTCTCTTTTCCATTTTTCTTCTCCCTCTCTCATCTTGCTCGAGGTTTCAATCATGGGGTCCTAAATTCAACATGGTATAAGAGCATCAAATTTAGGATCTCCACATAAAAAATAATGCTCTAAGAAGTTATGATCAAAGCTACTCATAGAAGGCTCTTTGTGAAGCAAGATTGAAGCTTGTGAGATAAGTTTTTTATGCTTGTTATTATTACTTCATGCTCTTGGTTTTTGGATCTTTAGAAGATGCTTTAGAGATGATTTTATTGTTGTCTTCATCCTATGAAATTATTGAGATTTATGCATCTCAGATTAGAAGAAGTTTACCAAGGCATTTTTGTCGGTTTGCAAGTTCTTGGCTGAAAGTTTTTTTATGTTGAGATTTTTTGCATAAAAAGCTATAATTTTGTGGGAACAAGATTTTCCTAATGTAGAAAAATTTTCTTGAGACTATTATGAGTGGTTTTTTATCTATTGAATTTCAGAAATCTAATTACTTAGCTTCTATGCTAACCTTCTCCATTAATTGAGTTATTTGAAGAACTCAACTCAGTTTTGTGCTTTTCTGGAGAATTTTTTGAAAGCCACGAGGTGGATGATTGATCTTGGAACTAAATATATACTGGTTTATCCCAAGCTGGAGTCAAATATATTTTTGGAATGATCTTGGAAAGATCCAATTAGGAATTGCTACCTCACCTTACTTGATCACATGCTTATTGATTGATTTTTGCTATTCTCTATTTTGGCCAACAAGTTGACTGGCCTAAGAGGGTTCCCACCTTGCCTAAAGACTTTATAAGCTCGGGTTCTCCTCCCATCTACCTGAGCAAGCCTTGGCTAGTCTTGAATCTCCAAACAACTTACTTAGGCTACTTCAAATTTGAGTACATTATTACCCTTGAATTGCCTCTTATGGCTAAAGAATACATGGGTAAAAGGAATGATATTATCAAGATTACTACCATACCCTTATGAGGGATATCAAAATTCTTGAGTTGATCCACATTTGTTCGACGGTTCCTTATAACAAGGGATCTACTTGGTCACCTCACCAAACTTAGGGCACCCATTGATGAAGAAAATATTGCTGATGCTAAGTGGTTAAAAAATAACACTTTGGTAATTAGTTGGTTCATCAACAATGTTAGTTGGTAATTAGTTGGTTCATCAAGAATGGAAGAACCTATCTCCAACAATGTTATTCACCTTGACACCGCAAAAAAAAATTGGGAGACATGTGCTAAGTTGTACCCTAGCTCTGACAACTTACACATGCCATATGATATTCTCCAAAGAATGTTCAACACTCAACAAGGAGAAAATATCCACGAATATTTGGCTCATTTTAGAGGTTTTCTTATAGAATGGAAGCTAGCGTAGTCTACCTCCACTGATGTATGTGTCCAAAACAAGCAGAAGGAAGTCTTAGTTACTACCATTTGCCTAGCAAACATTAATCCATATCTCGAAGTTGCTAAAAATCAACTCCTTAGAGCTTATGCTATTCTCATCTTTGATGATGTATGTGCCACATTACTCCGCATTCTAGACTCCTCTTCTCCTTCTCCTACTTCAGTGTCATCCACTATGAACTCTAGGCATAGGGGAACATCGATCGACAGCGACCGAGGCCATGGAACAAATTATAGGGGCGGATGAGGAAGAGGTCGAAGGAATGGTTTGTCAGAATAAACAACAAAGAATGCACCCATTGTGGGAAATATGGCCACACTATAGATCAGTGTTTTAAAATCCATGGCATACTGGATTGGGTTAAGGCTAATCAAGCATCAGTCAGTGATACAAAGGAGGACCAATCTATGCCAAGAACAGAAAATAAAACCCTTACAGACGATGAGTATGATTTATTTTAGAAAATGAAAATATTGACGGTCTCTCCTCCAAGTTCCTTGTCAACTGCTATTGCCACCGCTGCTTCAGGTATGTTCTCCGCCACTTCCTCCTCTTCATTCGGGATAATTGACATAGGGGCCTCCGAGCATCTCACATGTATAAAAAATCTACTCCACTCATTTTCTTCTTGTCTCTAGAATAAACTTGTTACCATTGCTGACGACTCCCAAACTAAAGTTCTTGGGAAATGATCCACCTCTGTTACACAATCACTTTCGCTCACAAATATTCTTTTGTTTCTACCTTTCCCTTGAATCTTTAATCTATTAGTTACCTAACACAACATTTTAATTTCTCAGTTACGTTTTCACCTACTTCTTGTTTGTTTCAGGATCTTATAACGAAGCAGGTGATTGGTGGAGGCCATAAACAAGGGGTCTCTACTACCTGGACGTGCCTCAAATAAATGTTGGCTCAACCCAGGAAACTGAGACAAGTCTATGCCACAATCGGTTGTGACATCCATTCGCACAATCTCTTCATCTTCTTTTTCCTACCTTTAAGGATAAATCAAATTTAAATTGTGAAGTGTGTCAACTGAGCAAACTCTAGAGGACCACATACTCAACTCGTCCAAAACTTAAAAGTGTTGCTCCTTTTTTGTTGATCCACATAGATGTATGGGGACCCTTGAGTGTCTCAAATATTTCCCGAGTCAAGTACTTTACTACCTTTAGTGATGATTTTACTAGTACCACATGGCTATTTCTTTTTAAAGAGCGATCTGAAATACCATCCATATTTAAATCTTTTCATGCTATGGTTGTCACTCAATTTTTTCAGAAAATCAAAGTACTTAGGTCTGATAATGCCAAATAATATACTTCCATATATCTTGACTTTTTTTTTTGTTAAGAGAATGACATTATCCATCAAACATATTATGCCTACATCTCCAATAGAATGGTGTAGTAGAATAGAAGAACCATCACCTTCTTGAGGTAGCTTGCAACTTATTGTATACCATGAAATTCCTATACTTTTATTGGCCGCATGTCATCCTTACTGCACTTTCTTATAAATAAGCTACCATCTTCCATTTTTGATGATAAATCCCCATATTCCTTATTGTTTCCACATGGTGATCCTTTTTCGCTTCCCTTGAAAATCTTCAGTTGTACATGCTTTGTTCATATTACCTCCCCACAACATAGTAAACTTGATCTAAAATCTGTCAAGTGTATCTTCTTAGGATACTCCCGCATGCAGAAAAGGTTATATTTACTACAATCCCACTCTCCGAAGGTTACTTGTGTCCAGGGATATAACATATTTTGAAGACTCTTGATACTACTCTGACAATGCTCCTCCAGGTCTCTCTTTTGTACCACCCTCCTCGATCGGTTGTGCCCCGTGCTATGAAAATAGTTCAACCCCTTGAAGCACTGGCTGACACCACACCAGTGGAGTTCCTATTCTTTTTGGAGTACAATATGATACTTGATCCATTGCCTTAAGAAAAGAACCCAGAACTTGCATTAGGCCCTCTACTTCTCACCCCATATCCAATTTTGTGTCCCACCATCTTTTATCCTCTTCATGTTGTCAATTTCTTGCATCTATCTCCTCCATCTCAGTTCCACAGTCCTATCAGGAGGCTCTGAAAAATACAGGGTGGAAGGTGACGGTGGACAAAGAAATGAAGTCACTCTATGAGAATAAGACATGAGTTCTAGTTCCTCTTCTATCAGATAAAAAACTTGTTGACTGTAAGTGGGTCTTTACTATTGGAAGATGGGCCCTAGCCCACACTACCAAGGAAGGCCCACATATCTATGAGTGATGGAAGATGGGCCCAAGCCCACCCAACCAAGGAAGGTCCACATATCTAAGAATGTTGTAAGATGGGCCCAAGCCCATAAGATATGGACCCACAAAAGAGTTTCAATTTAAAGATGTTTTAGTCATATTAGTCTTCTATTTATATTGGGTTATTTAATTATGCTAGGATTTATCTTTAAGTATTAGAGTTTGGGTGTAATTGGCACAAAGGTAGTTTAATTGTAATTGGACTCTACTACCTTCTTCTATTGTAAATAGAGGCTCATGTACTCTGATTACAATAAGTCAATGAAGTATTTCTCTTTTCCATAAATTCAGCATGGTATCAGATCAGGTTCTGTGAGTTGACCAGTTATTTGCTTTATGTTTCACCTTTATACTGAGCTTTTCATATTGAAAATTATATATTGACAGAAATATATTCGAGTCTAATTTCAAAAGAAAAATGATTTTTTACAATTGGAGTTATCTAAAAGAGAAATCGATATTTGAAGCAGCGAAAGTCAGATTGCAAAAGAGGTTCGAGCAGCAGCAGAAAGCTTCAACTTCCGAGCTATTTTATGCTATCAAGAACGAGACTTTATATTGAGAATTATATATCAAAAGAAATATCTATAAGTATATTTTCTTAAATATTTAACCAATTCTTGATATGAGTATTTTTATATGGTGATACTGATCTTGGAAGAGTCAATGGTCATGCAGAAAAAAGAGGAAAGAGTACTTAGTTTGGCAGAGACCGAAATCTATCAGATTATATATCTCAATAGTAGTATATTTTATTAAGATAATTTATACTTGGAGGAAAGGTATTTAATTCTAGTTTCATATGGAGAAAATTTCATGTCAATCTAGTTTATATTTAAGAATATATTGCATTGGAAGAATCAAACGTCATACTAGTATCCCGTTGCATTGAAAAATCCGAATTTAAGCCGATTGTTTTGCATCACTTTTTGAGTTGCTATTATTGATTAGATATATCAGGAAAATATCTCACTTACCCTTTTTTATTACTACAACTATGTTATTTGGTTCAATCTGGGAACATTGCCATTACCTCCCAACTTGAGGGGGAGAAGTAGAAGAAGTACAAGAAAGAGGTATTTTATTCCATATGTTGTGGTAAGTTTTATGTGACCAATATATTCAAGAAATGGGGAGCACAAAATATGAATCTTTTGCATCTAAGAAGAATTTTTTTACAGCAAAGAAAATTGAAGATCAAGAATCCTGACTCATAGTAATAATTGTGCTAATTATTGGTGATACCTGACTCGGTTTGACTCGATTCTATTCTCTGACTAGATTATTATTTTGTGGTATTCACAACTTATTCCTTGGTCAACATATTATTTGGTGTAGATACTCACATTGGATTATTTCATGGATCCTTTTACAAGGATTTTATTATTTTGGTTCGTGTTATATGGGCCTAGTCCCTTTTTCTGCTGCTGCTATTGTGTCTCTTTGGATGATACATTATTATTAAAGAATTGTGGCCTCAATATCCTTTCTCATACCATCCTTTATTTGACCCTCACACATATCTTTGGGCCAACCTTTATTGTAACCTTTTGAGTGTTGCTTTGGTTGGGAATTTAAGTCGATCACATATACTTATGGGTGTTTTAAGTCCATTGAGACTTTTATATATATATACCCATAGGTCTTTTACTGTCATCTTGTGAATGACAGGCATTACCCACTTCTCACCCATCTACCTATGACAGTAAGTGCCTGAGTTGGGACACTGTGACAGAGGAGCTTATTACTACATCTATGTTAATTGATAATTTCTACATGTGAGAATCAGTGCCTGGGTTGGGACATCGTGACTGATGAGTGTTGGAAGATGGGCTCAAGCCCACATGCTCAAGGTAAGAAACTCACACGTCAAAGGAGTTGCACATGTGTGAAATATGATACTTCACTTAAAGATGGCTTAGAGGTATAAATATGTGTTCTTTTTATGTCTTTTATTTCATCAAGTTGTAACCCTAAGGGCATTGTAAAGACTATCAATAAAGGCATTGGCTAAGAGGTAGAGCATTGAAACACTCTCCTCTCTTTCCACAAATTCGTCCAGCCCTCATTTTCACTTTGACGCAAACTTCTTCTCCCTTAATCCAAACTCTCTCCTTCCACGTCCTTCTTCTTCTCCTCTCCTTCTCTCTTCTTCTTCTTCTTACTCGTCGATCTAACGTTCCTCTCATGAGATCCTAAATTCTACATGGTATCAAAGCAAGGAGTTTAGGATCCTTCTTGATGAAGTTATTATGAATCTGTTCAAGAAGTTGTAAAAGAATGAGTTCAGTCATGAAGGGATAAGTTCATTCTCTTCTTATTTACATTTTGTTTCTTTTCCTTATTTACATACTCCTCTTTACTGTTTTTCTACTTCTTGAACTTTGAATCACATCAAGTCTAGATAAATCTTTATATGTTGTGAAGATTTATTTTTATGACTAAATTGATGTTATAATCTTGATCTTCTTGTAAATCAATTGCAAGCGTGATCAAGATCATTTTCTGTTTGCCTCTTATTAAGATTGATGAGTGAGATTCAATTACCTTTAAGTAAGTTTGATCAATCTCATTTGAGGTAAAATTCCAGCACATGTTGCTGTAACTTCTTCTACTTAATGTTGCTTATGGGTTTGTGTTATGTTTTTGGATGCCCATTATATGTTTGGTGAAATTCCAATAGTCATTTACCCTTTATAGTTCCTTTTAAATTTCAACAATTGAATTTTGTTTACGTTGAAGTATCCCAAGAGGTGAAGATAAATTTCTTCCTAGTATATTGATTTGCCTTTAAATCTTCTCTAAATATTTTATTTTCATCTATCTCTCGGTTTGTGTTGGAGTTTGGATTAAGGCCTAATTGTTTGCATCTACCTTCTTCTCTTTGTTTTTAAGAATACTAGAGGAGTTGAGTGATAGATGGATTTTATTCTCACTTGCTAAAGGCAAAAATTTGTTGATAATTTGGTGCTTGCTCTCGTGAAATAAATTGGTTCTTGTTTTCCTTTTTGGTGACTAATTTGGTCCACTGGTTCTTCAAATTGCATTGAGTAATTGTTGTTTGAAGAAGGCCCCTTCCCTTGACCTCCACATTTGACTTGCCTCATCATGGAGAGTGGACACAACAGTAATAAGAGTGATATAATCCATATTACTATGATTCTCTAAGAGGTCTCTCTAATTACATGAGCTGGTCACAATCAGTCCGGAGGGTTCTTATTACTCGTGACCTCTTAAGCCACGTTATTAAATTTCCTCCTCCGATTGATGAAGAAGATGAGACCTACCACAAGTGGGTTAAAAATGATAACATGGTCATAAGTTGGCTCATCAATAGCATGGAAGAGCATGTGGACAACAATGTGGTACACTTGGAAACTGCCAAGGACATATGGGACACTTGTGCTAAGCTTTACTCAAGTACTGCCTTATTAAAAAAAGTATATGATGTCTTAAAAAATATGCTGCATACTAAACATGGAGATAATATTAACGAATTTTTGGCCCGATTTCAAGGCCTTCTCCAAGAATGGAAAATAGCTCAGCCATACTCCACTGATATTGTCATTCAAGAATGACAACGAGAAGCTTTGGCAGCAGCCATTTGCTTATCGAATATTAAACCTTACCTTGAGGTTGCAAAAACTCAGCTTCTAAGTTCTTCCGCTCTTCCATCCTTCGAAGACATTAGTGCTACTTTACTTCGGATACCTGATCCATCCCCTCCTCTTATTGATTCCCCATCGATGATGTTCTCCGGCAATCGGGGTACATCTTCATCATACCGAGGAAGGGGCAGAAATATGAAAGGGGCTGAAAATAGAGGTGGTCTAACGGGTCCGAATAATTCCCGTACTGAGCCTCTACTTTGCACTTACTATGGTGGTCAGAACCACCTTGTGGCAACATGCTAGAAACTTCATGGCAAGCCTGATTGGGCCATGGCTAACCCAGTCTCTATTAGCATTGAGAAACATGAAGATAAGGCTGAATCATCCTCCAGAAATGTGACTCTTTCTATTGAAGACTATGCTGCATTTCAGAAAATGAAGTCCTTCATGGAATCCTCTATTCCTTCATCATCTACTGTTGCTACTACTATTGCCTCAGGTATGCTTTCTTCCTCTTCTTCCTCTTCCTCTTGGATCATCGACTCTGGAGCCTCCGAACATCTATCAGGTAACAAACAGTTGGTGCAGTCCTTATCTCCTTGTTATCCTCAGAAATTCGTTACTATTGCTAATGGTACCCAAACCAAGGTCCTTGGAAAATGTTCCTCCTCTCTTAACTCATCTATTCCCCTTCACGATGTTTGTTTGTTCCTCAATTTCCTTTAAATTTTCTCTCGGTTAGTCAATTAACCAAACAATTAAATTGATCTATCACCTTTTCACCGTCTTCTTGTGTATTCCAGGATCTCACTACGAAGTAGGTGATTGGTGGCGGCCATTACAAGGGGGTTTTGTACTACTTCACTCTTCCACCATTAGCTGCATTATCATCCACTACATCTGAGGCCTGACTTTGGCACAACCGACTTGGTCATCCATCTACCCCTTTACTTCATTCTTTGCTTCTGTCCTTAAAAGAACTTTCTAATTTCAATTGTGAGGTTTGTAAATTAAGTAAACATATTAGGAGTACATATTCTCCTCGTCTTACAACTACAAGTACTACTCCTTTTGAGCTAATACATTCTGATGTATGGGGACCTTTATGTGTCTCAAATATTTCCCAAGTTAAATATTTTGTCATTTTTGTTGATGATTTTACCTGAGTGACTTGGTTATATTTATTTAAAGAGCGTTCAGAAATTCTTCCTTTGTTTAAAAATTTTCATGCTATGGTATTGACACAATTTGGGAAGAAAATTCAAATCGTTAGATCTGATAATGCAAATCAATTTGTGAGAGTAATGGGCTTATTCATCAAACATCATGTGCCTATACTCCTCAAAAAAATGGTGTTGCTGAAAGGAAGAATCGTCATCTTCTTGAAGTTGCTCGGGCCCTCCTCTACTCTATGAAGGTACCCTATTTCTATTGGCCTCATGTTATACTTACAACATGCTTTCTTATTAATAGGTTACCTTCATCAGTTCTTAATCATAAAACTCCTAACTCTATGTTATTTAATGGTGAAGATCCTTTTTCTCTTCCTTTGAAAGTGTTTGGATGTACTTGTTTTGTTAATGTTACATCCCCACATAAAAATAAACTTGATCCTCAGTCTATGAGGTGAATTTTTTTGGGGTACTCTGGCACCCAGAAAGGTTATGTTTGTTGCAATCCTACCCTTCGGAGGATGCTTATCTCTAGGGATGTGACTTTCTGTGAGGACACCTCCTTCCACTCTTTGTCCGCTTGTGCCTTTCAATCTTGAAGTTAACCCAACCCCTGATGCACCGACCGTACCTTCACCTATGGAGTTGTCGAATCCACCAAAGGTAAGCCCTTCTCCTCCTATGTATGGGCTTGAATTTGATACTCGGCCTATTGTTTTAAGAAAGGAACGTCGTTATTGTACTACTTCACATCCTATATCAAATTTTATGTCTCATCATCGCTTGTCTTCCGAGTGTTTTCAGTTCCTTGTGTCTCTTTCTTCTACTTCCATTCCACAGTCGTATCAGGAGGCTCTAAGGCATCCAGGATGGAAGGCGGCTATGGATGAAGAAATGCACACCCTATACAAAAATCAAACCTGGTCCTTAACATCACTCCCAAAAGGTAAAAGACCAGTTGGTTGTCGAAGGGATTTTTTGGTAAAACATAATCCAGATTGATCGATTGCTCATCTTAAAATACGACTCGTTGCTAAGGGTTATACGCAGTGCTATGGGATAGATTATGATGAGACTTTCTCTCCTGTTGCAAAATTGAATTCGGTACACATCATCTTATCTATTGTTGCTAACTCATCATCGTCTATCAATTGGATGTTAAAAATGCTTTTTTAAATGGTGATATAAGTAAGGAAATTTATATGGTTCAACCACCTGGTTATGTGGTTGAGGGGGAGTTAGTATGCCGATTAAAAAAATCTTTATATGGGCTTAAGCAGTCCCCTAGGGCTTGGTTTGATAAATTTAGTCAAACACTTCTACGGTTTGGTTTTCATCGGTGCTCAATTGATCATTCCGTTTATTATAAAGATATTGTCAAAGGGAAAATATTATTGGCCGTATATGTGGATGATATTATCTTAACCGGTGATGATGTTCTTAGTATACAAGAGGTGAAAAAAATGATATGTCAGGAATTCAAGACTAAAGATCTTGGTATGCTTAAATAGTTTTTTGGGTATAGCAGTTCTTCAATCCAAACATGGGATAATATTGTCTCAAAGGAAATATGTCTTGGATCTCCTTCAAGAAATAGGAATGAAGGGTTGTAGACCAGTTAACACACCTATGGATACAAATGTAAAATTATGTGCCACAAATGAAGAAGATATTGATATTGGAAAATATCAAAGACTCATGGGAAAACTAATTTATCTCACGGTAACAAGGCCAGACATATCATATGCTGTAAGTATGGTGAGTCAATTCATGCATAAACCACAAATTACCCACTGGCAGGCTTTAGAGAGAATATTACATTACCTAAATGGAGCTCCAGGAAGAGGATTGATGTATAAAAAACATGGACACTTCAACATAGAAGGGTTCTCAGATGCTGATTGGGCTGGATCACCTGATGATAGAAAATCTACATCAAGATATTGTACTCTGGTTGGAGGAAACTTGGTTACATGGAAAAACAAGAAGGAAAATGTGGTTGCAAGATCTAGCACCGAAGCAGAATATAGAGCTTTGGCCCATACCATTAGTGAATTTTTATGGGTTAGGACCCTTCTTACCGAATTAGGTTTTTATAAAAAAATGGTCCATGGGTCTGCATTTGTGATAATCAAGCAGCCATTCATATTACTTCCAATCCATTTTTCATGAAAGAACTAAACATATTGAGGTGGATTGTCATTTTATACGGGAGAAGTTTCAAGCAGGAATAATCTCTCTCAAACATGTGTCATCTCAAGAGCACGTAGTTGATATTCTCACTAAACCCGTTACATCTAAAATCCTATCATTTATATGTGGCAAGCTGGGTATTTATGATGTCTTTTCTCCTCCAGCTTGAAGGGGAGTGTTGGAAGATGGGCTCAAGCCCACAAGCTCAAGGCAAGAAACTCACATGTCAAAGTAGTTGAACATGTATGAAATATGATACTTCACTTAAAGATGGGCATAGAGGTGTAAATATGTGTTTTTTTATCTCTTTTATATCATCAAGTTGTAGCCCTAAGGGCATTGTAAAGACTATAAATAAAGGCATTGGCTATGAGGTAGAGCATTGAAGCACTCTCCTCTCTTTCCACAAATTCGTCCAGCCCTCATTTTCACTTTGACCAAACCACTTCTCCCTTAATCCTAACTCTCTCCTTCCACGTCCTTCTTCTTCTCCTCTCCTTCTCTCTTCTTCTTCTTCTACTCGTTGATCTAAGGTTCCACTCATGAGATCCTAAATTCTACAATGATCTTATGTTACCCATAAATTTCTACCTGTGACAGTCAGTGCCTGGGTTGGGATACCGTGATGGAAAGCTTATTACTACATCTATATTATACTTCCCTTAATTGGCATTTATTACTCCTATTACTTAAGAGTCGTTGTCCTGTAGAGGGACACAGTGATGGAGAAGTTTTATTACACTTATGTGCATTGTGTATAGATCCACTACCTATAGAAGATAAGAGTGTGCCCTACTAGAGTATGGAGTTATGTCATATGGCATGGAGTGATTTTACTCTCACTTATCTTATGCCAGCTAAGCCTCATAGAAGAGCTACCAGTGTGAGGGGTAGTGTTGGAAGATATGGAAGATTACCATTTTATACGTCATTGGTATCAAATTGGGAGTTCATGATGTTCTCTCCCCCCTAGTTTGAGGGGGAGTGTTGGAAGATGGGCCCAAGCCCACACGACCAAGGAAGGCCCACATATCTAAGAGTGTTGGAAGCTGGGTCCAAACCCATAAGATACCCACAGAAGATGGACCCAAGCCCATAAGATATGGACCCACAAAAGAGTTTCAGTTTAAAGGTGTTTTAGTCATGTTAGTCTTTTATTTATATTGTGTTATTTAATTATGATAGGACTTAATCGTTAAGTGTTAGAGTTTGGGTTTAATAAGGACAAAGGTAGTTTAATTGTAATTGGACTCTACTGCCTTCCTCTATTATAAATAGAGGTTCATGTACTCTGATTACAATAAGTCAATGAGGTATTTCTCTTTTCCATAAATTCAACATTTATTGGTAAACACAATCCAGATGGGTCAGTTGCTCGCCTTAAGGCCCGCCTCATTGTTAAAGGCTATATGCAGTGTTATGGCATCGATTATGAGGAACATTCTCTCCGGTGACCGAAATGAACTCAATACGTATTTTATTATCTCTTGCTACTAATTCTTCTTGCCAGGTCTATCAGCTTGATGTGAAAAATGTCTTTCTCAATGGAGATATAAAGGAAAAAATCTATATGCAACAATCACCTTGGTTTGTGGTTCGGTATGTCGATTGAAGAAATTCCTTTATGGTTTGAAACAGTCTCCTCGTGCATGGTTTGATAAATTTAGCTAAGCACTCATAAGGGACGGATTTCATAGATGTTCTATAGATCATTCCATATTTCTTAAAGACACATCTAAAGGCAAAGTGATTTTGGCTGTATATGTTGATGATATTGTCTTAATCGGTAGTGATTCTGAGGCAGGAAACCAAGGAAAAGGTATATGAAAAATTCAAGACAAAAGATCTTGGACTAAAATACTTTATGGGAATTGAAATACTACAGCCCAAACATGGGATTATACTATCTCAAAGGAAGTATGCCCTTGATCTACTGGAGGAGACATGAATGATGAGGTGTAGACCAGTATGTATTCCAATACAAAATTATCTACAGGCACTGGAGAAGATGTGGATATCATAAAATATCAAAGACTTGTTGGGAAACACATTTATCTCTGTGTAACAAGGCCAACTATATCATATGCAGTAAGTGTGGTGAGTCAATACATGCACAAACCACAACTTACTCACTGGCAAGCACTAGAAAGAGTATTATGATATTTTAAAGGAGTTCCAAGAAGAGGGCTTCTTTATAAGAACCATGGTCACTTCAACATAGAAGGTTTCTCAGATGTAGACTGGGCTGGATCCCCGGAGGACAAAAAATCTACTTGGGATATTTTAAAATGGTTGGAGGGAACTTGGTTAAATGGAGAACCAAGAAGCATAATGTAGTTGCAAGGTCTAGTTTAGAAGCAGAACACAGGGCCATGACACACATAGTTAGTGAGCTTCTATTGATCAAATCCCTTCTCATTGAACTGGGATTCTTTAAAGAAGCCCCTATGGATTTACATTGTGATAATTAGGTGGCAATACATATCACCTAAAATCTGGTCTTCCATGAGAGAACAAAGCACATTGAAGTAGACTGCCATTTCATATGAGAGAAATTCCAAGTCGGCATATTATCTCTGAAACATATCTCCTCACAAGGGCAAGTTACAGACATTCTCACCAAACTAGTTATTCATAAGATCTTGTCCACCATCTATAGCGAACTGGACATTAACGATGTTTTCTCACCCCTAGCTTGAGGGGGAGTGTTACAAGGTGAGACCCACCATGATCACGTGAGGTGGCATGATAAGTCATCACACGAGCTGAAATCCTTATCACATGAGTTAGAAGATTTGGCAATCTTCCTTGATTAATGTAATCGATTTATCTTCCCTTGATTTATGTAGATTTGAATAATCATGATTGATGTAATTAGGGATATTAGGGATCCTATCTTATCTCTAAATATGTAATAAAATTAGTATAAATAGGGATCTTGGTTGAAGAGTTCAATCAAGCTCTCCACTTCTCAACTCGTGAAGAATTTCTCAAGCCTAAACTCTTTTTCTCTTTTTTCTCTTCTCTCCTCTCTACCCGAGCTCTCTCTCTTTCTATTTGCTCTTTTTCTTCTCGCTCTCTCATCTTGCTCGAGGTTTCAATCATGGGGTCCTAAATTCAATAGGCTTAAACAGTCTTCTCAGGCTTGGTTTGACAAATTTAGCAAACAATGTTGTGGTTAGGATTCAACTGGTGCACAGTAGATCATTTTCTCTTTATCAAGAATAAATTTTGAGGAAAAGTATTACTAGCATTTTATGTGGTTGATATCGTCTTAACTATCAGTGATGCAGACCACATGAAAGAAGTCAAAGAGAAGATATGCTAAGAATTTAAAACAATGGATCATGTCTTGGATCTACTTGAGGACACCAGGATGATGGGGAGTTGACTTGTAGACACCCCTAAGGATGGCAATGCAAAGCTAGGTGCTAGCTCTAGATAAGATGTTGCTATTGATAAATATCGAAGGCTTGTAGGAAAACTTATTTACGTCATGGTGACTAGACCAAATATATCACATGTAGTAACTGTGGTGAATCACTATATGTACAAACCACTACTTACCCATTGGCAAGCGTTGGAGAGGATACTGAGATATTTAAAAGCAGCTCTGGGAAAAGGGTTTCTTTATAAGATTCATGGTTACTTCAACATAGAAGGTTTCTCAAATGCAAATTGGGCTAGATCACCTAATGACAAGAAATCCACATTAGGGTATTGTACCTTAGTTGGACATAACCTGGTTACATAGATAAGCAACAAATAGAATATTGTTGCAAGGTCGAGTGCAGAAGCAAAGTATAGAGTTATAGCCCACATGCTTAGTGAGCTTCTATGGATCATATCCCTTCTTATTGAATTGGGATTCTATAAAGGACCTTCTCTGAAATTATATTGCGACAACTAGGCAGCCATTCATATCACTTCAAATCTTGTCTTCCTTGAGAGGACACAACACATTGAGGTAGACTATCACTTTATATAGGGGAAATTTTAGGCTGGTATCTTATCTCTCAGACATGTTTCATCACAAGGGTATGTTAGGAATTAGACACCCTATTTCCAAACTAACGAGAGTAATAATAATAATAGTGAAAGAAAGGAAAATCAAGCAAAAAAATAAATAACAAGATTTATATAGGTTCGCCTCAAGGTAAGACTACGTCCTGTCTTTCGCTGTTGCAGTAATCCACTATAAAGATGAAATAGTTTACAAGAGAAATTGCACACACTTACTGGTGTTTTCTCTAACCTCTCTCGGGCTATAAATTTAACTCCTTCTCGGTGATGATAATCATAAAACCCTAATAGTGGTGCCACCCCAATATAAAGAGAAAACTAGGGCAACCGCTTTATAAGAGGGAAATTCTAAACTACCCTTAATGAAACAACAAATAATATATTTTGGAAGGGGGATTCCTGCCCCCCTTCCAAGCCCTACAGAGACCTTACCATGAAGGTCGATCTGCGTACTAACTCAGCGTAGGGCATTGACTAGGCTCCACAACTTAACAATCTCCCACTTGGAGACTAATTCATCATCAATATCTCCTCTGCAGAAGAAACAACTTCTCAATCATCAAAGAGAAGTCCAACTAAAGTTGAACACAACTTTAGTTTCTCAATCGTAACAATTTTTGTCAACATATCAGCCAGATTCTGACTTCCTTGAATTTTCTCAAGTGCTAAGACTTCATCCTCTAAAGCCGATTTGATGAAGTGATAATGCACTTGTATGTGCTTTGTTCTGGCATGATAAACAAAATTATTTGCTTAATGAATTGCACTCTAACTGTCACAATATAACACATTCTTCCCATTCTTGAGACCTAATTCTTCCTAGAAAGACTACAACCATACCATCTCTTTTTTGGCTTCGGTAACAGTATCATATTCTACCTTAGTAGTGGAAAGAGCAACTATCTTCAACAACTTAGAGACCCAACTAACTGTTGTACCACCCAATTGTGAACATATCCAATGGTACTCTTCCTACCATCAATGTCTCTAGCCATGTCAACATCTACATAACCCTGTAATCCCAAGTTTGACTTTCTAAAACATAAGGATGAGTCTGCAATGCCTCTAAAATACCTGAGAATCCACTTCACTGCTTCCGAATGTTGCTTACTTGGATTACTCATAAATCTGCTCACAACTCCCACTGCATGAGCTATGTCTGGTCTAGTGCACACCATGGCATACATGAAACTTCTAATAGTAGAAGCATAAGGCACATTTGCCATGTTGGCTCGCTCTTGATTTGTAGAAGGTGACTGCTCAGATAGCCTAAAGTGACTAGCCAAAATGAGTACTTACTGGTTTTGTATCATTCATGTTGAATTTGCTCAGCACCTTCATCACATACTCTTCTTGTGCCAATTTCAAGACATCAATGTCCCTAGTTATCCTCATCCCAAGGATTTTTTTTGTTTCACCCAAATCCTTCATTGCAAACTTCTTGGACAACTCCCTTATCAACTTTTCCATTTCCTGTTTGTAACCACCTGCTATCAACATGTCATCAATATATAGCAGTAGAATGATATAGGAGTCATCAAGCTTCTTCACATAGCAACAATGATCTGCCTGACACCTCAAGAAACCATTACTACTCATAAAGGTGTCAAACTTCTTATACCATTGCTTGGATCTTGTTTAGGACCATAAAAGCTCTTTTGAAGTTTTCACACGATTTTCTCCTTCCCTAGTGCTTTGAAACCCTGTGGATGTGTCATGTAAATTTCTTCCTCCAAATAACCATGAAGAAAGGTTGTCTTTGCAACCAACTACTCTAAGTGCGAATATTCAAATGCCACTAGTCCAAGCATTATTCTAATAGTAGTCAATTTCACTACTGGAGAGAAAATCTCAGTGTAGTCAATGCCTTCTTTTTGTTGAAAGCCTTTTCCACTAGTCTTGCCTTGTACCGCTTGCTGGCATCATGTTCATTTTTTATTTGCTACACTAATTTATTCTTGCAAGGCCTTCTTCCCTTTTGGTAACTTGGTCAACTACTATGTCTGATTGGATAACAATGAATCCATCTCGTCCTTCATGGCCAACTTCCCACTTGGTTGATTCATCAACTTGCACGGTTTCTTCATAGCTCTCTAGTTTACCTTTATTAGTCGATAAAATATAATCCAGTGCAGGGGAGTACCTCTATGGTGGTCTACTAGTTCTAGAAAATCTCCTTAGTTTAGTCATAGGAATTTCTTGATTTACTTATGGGAGTAAATTTTTCCGGTCTTCTTGAGCGATATTCTCCATCTCAATAACTAGAAGATCTCTCAACTGAATCACTTCTTCCAACCTGTCTTTATACATGGCACCTTCATTGAATATCACATCGTTGCTCCTGATAACCTTACGACTTTGGTCATTTTAGAAGCAATAACAAAACTCAGTACCACCTTAGCCAATAAAGAAACATATCTTAGATTTAGCATCAAGTATATTTCTAACAGTAGAATCAATATGAATATAAGAAGCACAACCTAAAACTCTCAAGAAAGAAAGGTTTACCTCTTTGTCGCTCTAGACCTTTTTTGGTATTTTGCAATCCAATGGTGTTGAGGGACCTCTATTGATCAAATAGGTACCGGTGCTAATAGCTTCAGAGCTAAACATCTTTGGTAATCTCACATATAATCTAATGCTCCTAGCACGCTCGTTCAAAGTTCTGTTCATCCTCTCAACCACACCATTTTATTGAGGTTTTCCAGGAATGGTCTTCTTCATCTTGATTCTATTATCAAAACAGTACCGCTTGAAATCATCATCTATGTATTCTCCCTCATTATCTTACTACAAATAATTCACCTTCAAATCTTTCTCATTCTCAACCATAGCTCTCCATCTCTTGAAGGTATCAAAGACATCATATTTCTTTTTCAAGAAATAAACCCATACCTTTCTGTTTGCATCATCAATAAATGTCACATAGTAGTTAGAACCACCACGGAAATAACAATTGAAAGGCCGGTCTTTAGGGTAGTATTGGCTAGGTGCATAACATTTGGTATCAGAGCTAGCTCCCTCGATGCGAGTTTGAATCTCGGAGGGGGCGACTGCGAAAGGGGTGACCTTGACGGAGTAGGCCACCGCACGTGCGGAGGGGGTGACCTTGGCGGAGTGGGCCGTGGCTAGAGTGGGCCATCTCAAGTGGGCCACCGTGGACGTCGGCCCGCGAAGGAGGGGTGTGATGTTATGGTCTTGGGTTATGTACCTATGTCTTCCGCTCCTAACAGGCCGTTCTTTTGGGTAGTATTGGTTAGGTGCATAACATTTGCCGCCAAGGTCACCCCCTCTGCACGTGCAATGGCTTACTCCATCAAGGTCGCCCCCTCCGCAGGATAGTTAGGGTCACTATCCAAAAGACCGGCCTGTTAGAAGCAGAAAACATAGGTACATAACCCAGGACCATAACAAACTAATCTAGAAAGTGATCTGATGTAAACCCAAAAGAAGCAACCAAATGTCTATGATGAAAGTTAATTTCTATAAGATCGGTCCAATTGCTCAAGCGATAAATTCAAAATTTATGAAATATGCAAAGTCGCAGACCTGCCCACGGTGAATAGCTTCCAGTGCCTCATTAATGGAGGAGATGCCCTCCGTATGATAGTTAGGGTCACCCTCCGCATCACTAACAAAGAAATCAATAGTCTCATGCGTTATTTCTCCATCTAATGTCTCAAAAGAAGAGATAATTGGCTTGTTGGACTCAACAAAAATAGATCCATTTTTTTTGTGGTGCAGCAAGTCAATTTGAACCACATTTTTCTACAAAGCCACCCTCGAGAGTGGTTGTGCAAGGGTGTTAATGGAAGATGACTGACAAGTTTCAAAATAGGGAAAACTAAAAGAACGTTAGACCATGAATTGATCAAGAATGTTGTTTCAGTTTCAAGGAAGAAAATTTACATGGCATCGATAAGTAGTTTTGGAAAAGAAGGATATCGTAGGAGGAAAAAACCTATTGAGTGGAGAGTCTTCACGTTATTCCCTATATCCATTCATAGTTCAACACACTCACAAGTAAATCATTTGTAATAAGAAATGTCACATTCAATAAAAAATGTCTTAAGCATCAATTATTTGATCAAAATCATTTCATTATAAAGTAATATAATTTTTAAAGTACTCAAAATTGTCTGAAATCAATTAATTATCCATTTTCATCATCAACCACATTGTTCGATTTTTAGAAGGACATCCCATAAACTAACTACTCTAGTAGAACTCTCAACAAGAAAGTCATATGCTTTCATCTTGGCATGTTTGTCAAGATCTAGAATCTTCATTACTTCATTATAAAATGCACATGCTTGAGAGGTTTGAATTTTATCTAGTGAAATGGTAGCAACAAGTTCATCAAGTCTCTCCTTAATTGATTTTAGATCTTTATCTAGGACATAAAAAATTATGCTTCATCTTACTAGTTCCAAACGAAGTAGAGGTTCTAGGGATTGTTGCATATCAAGTAGGAGAGTTTGATATGTTAGACCCCTTATCCCAATTCATTAGCCTCTCTTTAGCAGTAGTACCACTAGACCCGATTGCACGATCTTTCCTGATGAGAATATGTAAGTCATCATAGTTTAATATAGACTTATATTGATATTATTTTGCATATGGATGAGCTTACTCATTTAGAAAATTATTAAACAAATTAGTATTAAAAAGTAAGTTAAAACATAGCAAATAAAATATGTGTGAGAATACCTTTATGTAATTGTCCCACACTTGAGAAACTACTTCAAAGATCACTGCTAATTGATTAAAACTGAATCCACTATCACTATTATGATGGAGTTCTTGAAGTATACCAAAGTTCTTCTTCTATGTCTTCAACCAGTTTTTAATATGCTAGATAGATATACATTACAAGCACAAAAAAGATCCAAATTTCTCTGACATAACTTTAGAAGTAATTGAATAGGCAACTCGTGTAAATGTCCTATCAATTTTTTAAACCTTATGTTTGGAATTAGACTCCCTAATTCTAAAATAACGAGAGCAATAATAATAATCACGGAAGAAGGAAAATCAAGCAACGAAATACACACACAAAGATTATATAGGTTCACCTCAATGTGAGGCTACATCTTGTCTTCTGCCCCTACAGTAATCCATTATAAAGATGAAATAGTTTACAAGATAAATCGTACACACTTATATGTGTTTTTTCTGACCTCTCTCGGGCTGAAGCTCAAGATGCTCCTCAGATGATGGTTTTTCTCTAGGTGATAAAACCCTAACAACGGTGCCCTTAGGGCAACCAGATTACAAGTGTGAAATCCCCAAACTACCCTTAATAAAATAACAATCAATATATTGTGGACATGCTCGAGGGCTTTGCCCTTGAACCCCCAGTAGGCGGACTCCTCGCCCCCTTCCAACCCCCATTTCGACCTTACCATAAAGGTCGATCCGCGATAGAGGGTAATGTGTTAATTAGGCTCCACAACTTAACACCTTATTCATTTGGTCTATTAGAGTTTGTATAAGATAATTGTCCATATTTTGACTATATATATTATCTTTTTACCTCTTGTACTACTATCTATTTTTTGTGAAAATTGTCAATATTAATTTTTCAAATGATTAGACACCCAAAGATAAACACTTGTAATACAAGCTTACAAGAAAATTAAAACTCCAATTCAATTAAAACATGAAATCATGGAAATTACAAGTCTAAATTAATACATACATATTTCATACATAAAAAATTTTCAAGGTGTCTCATATTTATACAATGATATAACATTCAAATAAGGTTTTCTCATTGCATCTCATCAAGCCAGATTTTTAGTTATTTTCCCATCAATTTTTCTACTTGTTGATACTCTTCATACAAATTTGTAGTTGAGAACATGTCCTCATCAATCTCTTGTTCCATAAGCTCTTGATTAACCTCCTTGATAAGCTCTAGGTTCGGATTGATCCCCATACGATAGTCATGAATAATATAGTTGCTAATACAATATCCGCCTGAGTTTTAATTGGATAATTAGGCTCTATGTTCAAATGGGAGATCTTTTCTTTAATTCACCAACTTTCCTTTCATTTGCATTTCGCAATTGAGCATGTCTATGATTAAACATCTCTTTAAAATTCTCAGCACCACAAACTAATTACTCCTTAATGTCATAGCATTTGCCACTTGCTCCTCCATGGTACTATACACAAGATCCTTAAGACAACTTGTTTCCCTTAAAATGTTAACAATTATTCCAAATGCATCAACTCCATGCATAGTTGCTCTCGATAGTTTGTGTCATTTGAATAGGTAATTTGCTCCATTGGCGCTCTTCAAACATTATTACTTTCCTCCAAGATCAGTTTGTCAATAAAGTTTTTATAATACCATATTATTGCACGACATTCAGCATATATCACATTCATGGCTCCATAAATTGCAATGGCCTTTCTATTCATATTCTCCTTATCTTTACTATTCATCTTTTAGGAACCCATAGAAATTGAAAAAAAAAAAAATACAACCATGCATTAGAAGAAGGTACCTTGGAATTTTAAGTGAAAATAAAACATCTAACTATACATAATTAAGTTTGTGACATCTCAACACTAGGTTCACCCTAACATTTATTCTAGGTAATGAAACTTAATCAAATTTAGAATGTTAAGTAACATTAACCATATAACTGAAAAAAGATCGAAGAGAAGGAAATAGACAGAGCATGAATTCCTACAAATACTATCTCGGCTTTGAACAATGAGAGAAGAGATTTCCACTTACATGTTTTTGTCTTCTCTTCCAATGAAGTCGTTGTAACAACGAGCAATAAATCACAAGAGAATAAATGCAGAGACCTTACCCTATGGGAAGGAGAGCTACTCAAGAAGAACAACAATCTGGTTAAAAAAATTAATGAGGTTGGTGCATGTAAAGTCAACATTTAAAAAACAACAAGATAGATATTGATACCAAATGTATACAGTAGAATGGAGTAGTGGAAACAAATGTAAAGAGATTGAAAATTTTAACTAACCAGAATTAAATCAAAACGCATTGGTTTTGGTTTGAAGAAAAAAAATGTAATTGGTATCTAGAAAAAAAAACCCAATTCCAGATTTATGGCACTGGTATTACTGTTAGTGTGTCAATGCCCACCTCTCACGAGTTACTACTAATCTAATGTATTAACTGGACCCCAATTATGAAGAGCGCCAATGTCGATAGTGAGTAAATTAGTTAGCAGTTCTGGCTTAGACGCTGATGTGGTCAAATTGTGACCGCAATGGTTATTTGTGAAGAAACTATAAAATGAAGGCGGGGTTCGGGCATCAGCCCCGATGGGAACGAAAATTAATGAAAGCAGCGGAAAACAGAGGTGAACTCTATACTGATCATCACAGCAGATAGAGGCATCCATCGGCAACGAAAGAGAAAGGAAGCTTCCTTTCTCTTCTTTCTGTAGCTGTCTCCCAGCTGTCTTCTGATGTAGAATTTTAGTTACATCGACTTTTATACCTCGCAAGCATATGAATCGTTCATGTAATCTAGCAGTAAGCGAGGGTCATATCCACAGGGAGGATTGAATTTCGTGTATTCTTCAGTCAACTAGCCTAACCAAATATGATGAATTAATATGAACTAAACACTAATTATATCCTAAATTATCAAGCAATAATTTAATTAACTACTTGCACAGCAGGAAACGTCAACTCTGGATTTTACCGTGATTCGTGCCTCTCTCGAGCGCCACGTAACCACGAATCCGGATTCTCAATCCTTGCGTCTAGCCCCTCTCGGGCGCCTAGAGTTAATGACAAAGATCGGATTACAATAGAATGCAGAGAATTAATTTCCTATTGTGATGATGCTAAAATTATCAACTTTGGATTTTATCATTCGTGCCTCTCTCGAGCGCCACGTAACCACGAATCCGAATTCTCAATCCTTGTGTCTAGCCCCTCTCGGGCGCCTAGAGTTAAAGACAGAAATCGGATTAAAATACCAAAATCTAACCTCAATTATAATCTTACCCTAATTAACTAATTTAATCAAATATCAAGAAAACAAATCTTAAATAAACCTTAATTATCAAATCAGATTCAATTAACATTCAAAACCTAAGTTCAAACCATATAAAAAATTAAATTCAATAATGAGGAATTACTCCACTTCTTCCTCCTCTCGCTCGGGCAGCAACTCGTTCTCACGGGTGCTGCGATTTCCGGAAATTGGTGGCGTCGGGTAGCAATAGTGAGTGGCCGGAGGTAGAGATGACGCCGGCGACGACGGTTAGAAGCCGACGGACGGAGGTAATGTTCGGCGAAGAGCGAAACAGAGCTGACGTTCTCTAACCGGCTCTCTCGAGTCTCGGTTGGAGTCGGAATGGCTCCGGGACTGGTCGGAGTATTTAAACGACGCCGGAGGATGGTCGGAAAGAAGAAGTGGCACCAGAGAAGCCCTCTCAGATCCCCTCCCGGCCTGGCGAGCAAAGAATGGCAGCGTCGAACTCGCCGCGACGGAGACTCTCTCGAGCTCTCCTCGGGTCTGTTCTCGGTTGCCGGATGGTGGTGGACGACGGTGGACGACGGTGGCCCGGCGAACGGCGGTGGGGAACTCCTCTCGGATCCTCCCCTGTTTCGGTCGACGGTGCCCCTCTGTTTTTCAATACTCTCTCTTTTCCTTTCACGCTCCTCCTCCCTCTCGTTCGACGCCTCTCCCTTTAAATATGATTTTTCTTATTTTAAAACGATTTGTCCTAGAAATTACCTCCATTTCACTAAGGGTATTTTGGTAAATATCTTCTTCTCCACCCAAATTCTCCTGAAATTCCATAATTGAATCTATAAAAAGCATTTCAGGAAGAAATAAGACTAAAAAAATAATGAAATATAATTCAGGAGGGAGAAATATGCAATATCGACAGTGATTAATGCCAAATTCAATAAATGCTCATTTCATTTGAAAACCGATAAGTAACCACCTATAACACAATTATAAAGGTTATTCTATTATAATTAACCTAGTTCTCATGTCAGAATATGACATCTATCACACCCCCAAACCTAAATCTTTGCTAGTCCCTAGCAAAACAACAATCGAACCAAAATTAAGTCTAGGAAAACAAAATGCCACTTTCGTAGGGAGCACGATTGCATTTAGCGCATGCAACAAGCCGTTAAACCCCTGCAGTAGTGGACGAGTTATGTCTCGTGAGGGTTTGCATGGAATTTACCCACAAAATTCATCTAAATCAATAATATAAATAGAAAAACTGAAGAAAATTTACTCGTCATTAGCATATGACTAATACTTAGTATCGTAAAATATCTGAAATTCATATGAGATCTTGGGAAATATTAAAACTTGTGTAAAATATAGCCTATTATCAATCCAAATACACTCATTGTTACTCCACTTGAACCAATGTGACCCATAAGCTATTACTTCAACAGAACAAAGAGGCAACAAATAACAATAAAATCCTGGTCACATCACAATTAAGAGAAAATAGTAGAGTAAGCTTGTTGTCTGACAATCTCACAGAAGAAATATACCAATTTCAATCTTGACTTGCAACTTCTTTCAAATTACAATTCATCTTCAAAGTTAAGAAACTCATTGCTTCCAGATTGAAAACCATTTTACGCTATTACCAGTGCACTTTTGCTATTACCAGCGTAATTTTTGTTTCACTGAATACTTTTGGTATTACCACCATTTTGTATTCGTCTTCACTGCACATGCACTTATTTTTAAGTAACCAACTGTTCTGGTGCATGTCCCTGGGTTTGCCCAGGCTGTTTCTGAAGTTATCTGTCTTTTGCAAGCAAGAGTATTTCCCTTCGCATTCATACATTACAACAAGGAATTTCACTGAGGTATAAAAAAGATTGAGTTCAAACAGGCATACAGGACTATTTAGACTAACATAGATCAACACTAGATTTACATGTTCTATTTTGCAACTAAGTTCCAAGTCTAATGCAAAAGTAAGTTATCCCACTGAATTCTCATGAATCACAACAAATGATATCAGATTTCTAATAGGCATATTCTACACAAATTTACGAAATTTTTTGAAACACATTTGAACAACTTATTTTAACTCTACTAATGTTAACCACATACTAAGAGGAGTAATTTGAAAACCAGTAACAGAAATCAAAAGAAAATTATTGCTAAGACATAAAAGAGTCGTTTCCACCCCCCCCCCCCCCCCCCCCCCCCCCCCCCCCCCAAAACCTAAACCTGACATTGTCCTCAATGGGGAAAAGTTAAAATACTATAACGACTACAAAAAAAAAAAAGAATAATAAAGACCCCCAGGAATGATACATAGTCTCCCTCGAAGAAGGTTTACTCGAATCAGCCGTACCCGTAGGTAATCATCCGCAGATGAAACCGCTATCCCACATCACACTTTGAAGAAATCTCCGTGTGACTGGCCACTGAAGGCAGCAGGAATCACGCGCTGAACACAAGTCCTTAAGTTACTCACCATAAGGTTTTCATTCAATACTTCAAGATCGAACTGGTCAATCCCAGAACGGTTGTTTGAGTACAGACCTCTCAAACTAGGGACCAAAAGTCTGGTCATCGACTACTGGAACCATTTATGCTCTCAGCCGGCAAGAGAGTATGAATAAACCAAAAAATAAAAATAAAAATAAAATTGTAATGTACAAAGGGATAGAAATGTGGGGATTGCCCACAATGTGCTAAGTTTATAGTCGTAAGCAAGACTCTGATGCATTCAAGATGAAATAACAGGTTCCTCCAAGAAAATCACCATCACTTCCTCCGGTGTGGGGATATTCTCAAGATACGGTTTGAGCCTCTGACCGTTAACTTTGAAGCTCGACCCATCTCCGTGATTGCGGATCTCAATAGCGCCATGAGGAAACACCTGTGTAACTTCAAATGGACCGGACCACCTGGATCTTAGCTTCCCTGGAAACAAATGCAATCATGAGTTATAAAGTAAGACATTCTGCCCAACAGTAAAAGACTTGCGAAAAATAGATTTATCATGTAAAAGCTTTGTTCGCTCCTTATACAGTTTGGCATTCTCATAAGCATCATGACGTATCTCCTCCAACTCATTCAATTGCAACTTTCTCTCCTCACCCGCTTGAGTTAAATCAAAATTTAAAGCCTTAATGGCCCAATAAGCTCTATGCTCAAGCTCAACAGGTAGATGACATGCTTTGCCGAACACTAGGCGAAATGGAGACATCCCAATCGGAGTCTTATAAGCGGTTCGATAGGCCCATAAAGCATCGTCCAATCGAGTGGACCAATCTTTCCTATCAAAGCGAGCCGACTTCTCCAAAATCCGTTTGATCTCCCTATTAGAGATTTTCACTTGACCACAAGTTTGCGGGTGTTATGGAGTGGACACCTGATGAGTGATGGAATATTTCTTCAATAAGGTCTCAAATGCTCTGTTACAAAAATGAGATCCCCCATCACTGATGATCACTCTCGGGGTACCAAACTGATTAAAGATATTTTCTTTTAAAAACTTTACCACCACTTTGTGATCATTTGTCTTACATGATATAGCTTCAATCCATTTAGAGACATATTCAACAACAACAAGAATGTATTGATAGCCGAACGAGACAGGAAAAGGACCCATGAAGTCAATACCCCACACATCAAACAATTCAACAATAAGAATGGGGTTAAGAGGCATCATGTTCTTCCTAGACAAACAACCAGTTCGTTGGCATTTATCACACACCTGAAAAAACTCATGGGCATCTCTAAATAATGAAGGCCAATCATTGCATGACTTTAGCCGCGGTCTTTCTAGCACCAAAATGTCCACCACATGCGTGGGAATGACAAAATTCAAGAATGTTGGCAAAGTCTTGCTCATGTACACAACGCCTAATGACTTGGTCAGAACACACCTTGAACAAATAAGGGTCATCCCAAAAAAAATGTTTGACTTGGGAAAAGAATTTCAACCTATCTTGTTTACTCCAATAATCAGGAATCTTATGAGTTACAAGATAGTTGACTATGTCAGCAAACCAAGGCAACTGGGATACTTGGAGAAGTTGTTCATCAAGGAAGGAATCATTTAAAGGAAGGAATCCTTCCTTAGGTACTACATAGATCCTAGATAGATGATCAGCAACAACATTCTCACAACCCTTCTTATCTCGAATCTCAAGGTCAAATTCTTGCAATTGCAAGATCCATCTAATCAAGCGAGGTTTAGTGTCCTTGATGGATAATAAGTACTTCAAAGCAGAATGATCAGTGAAAACTATAACCTTTGACCCTAACAGATATGATCTGAATTTGTTCAAGGCAAACACAACAGCTAGCAACTCCTTCTCAGTGGTAGTATAATTCAATTGAGCATCATGAAGAGTTCGGCTAGCATATTGAATGACACAGGGCATTTTATCCGTCTTTTGCCCCAAAACAGCCCCCAATGCATAGTCAGAGGCATCACACATCAACTCAAAAGGCAAAGACCAAATAGGGGGTTGGACAATGGGTGCAGTCGACAAACATTTCTTCAGTGTTTCAAAAGCATGAATACAGGCATCATCAAAGGTGAAAGCAACATCTTGAGCAAGTAAATTCATCAAAGGACGAGAAATTTTGCTAAAGTCTTTAATGAAACGCCTATAGAACCCAGCATGGCCAAGGAAAGAATGCACCCCCTTCACAAAAGTAGGTGGTGGCAGATTGGCAATTAGGTCAACCTTGGATTTGTCCACTTCTACACCCCGCTCAGACACTACATGTCCTAAAACAATTCCTTCTTTCACCATGAAGTGGCATTTTTCCCAATTCAAGACTAAATTGGACTTAATGCAACGGGACAATATGAGTGAAAGATTGTGCAGACATGTATCAAAACTAGAGCTAAACACAGAAAAGTCATCCATAAAGACCTCTAAAAATTCACCAATCATGTCAGAAAAGATACTCATCATGCATCGTTGGAAAGTGGCTGGCGCATTGCATAAACCAAAAGGCATGCGTCTGTAAGCATAGGTGCCAAACGGACACGTGAATGTGGTCTTTTCCTGGTCTTCTGGAGCAATGGGAATTTGATTGTAGCCGGAGTATCCATCTAAGAAGCAATAAAAATTGTGGCCAGCCAATCGCTCTATAGTCAATGCAGACACGCCACTTGGTGGTAGTTCTTGTGGGAATCATCTCATTTTTCATTATCGTTATCCCCCCTTTCTTAGGGACAACTTGAATTGGACTCACCAGGTGCTATCGGAAATAGGGTAAATGATTCCTGTCACAAGCAACCTGATGACTTCTTCTCTCACAACCTTCAGCATATGGAGATTTAACCTACGTTGCATCTCACGTGAGGCTTTAGTCCCCTCCTCCAAATGAATACGATGCATGCATATGGAGGGGCTAATCCCTTTTAAGGCATCAAGAGTCCACCCCAATGCCTCTCTGTGTGCTTGTAAAACTTCAGTCAATTTTTCCTCCTGCTCAGTACTCAAATAAGAGGAAATAATGACTGGTAATGAGTTCATGGGTCCCAAGAACGCATACTTCAATTTGGGAGGGAGTGGCTTAAGGTCTAGCTTGGAAGTTTCAAGAGGTTTGTCCAAGTCAAGAGGAAGATCCTGTGGATGTTCAGTTGTGATAACCTCATAAGCTTCCTCCAACAGAGGTACAGAATCGAGTAAAGAATTAACCTCTCGGAAATATGTTTCCTCATCAAAATAGTCCATGTCTAAAGATGTTATGCAAGACTCAAAAGATTCAAGAGTGGATTCGTTATCAAGCATAACAGTTTCTATATTAAATGCAGGACTCAGATCATCAGACTCAAGTGGGTGGTGCCCGGCATTAAATACATTCAATGAGATCTTAAAATTTCCAAAAGACAACTCCAACTGACCACTTTTACAATGAATGATAGCATTAGATGTGGCTAAGAAGGGACGTCCTAGGATGACAGGAATTTGGTTGGTCACATCGACTACTGGTTCTATATCAAGAACAATGAAATCAACCGGGAACAGAAATTTGTCCACTTTTATCAAAACATCTTCAACTATTCCTCGTGGTATCTTGACAGAACGGTCAGATAGTTGAAGTGTGATGGGAGTTAGCTTCAATTCCCCCAAACCTAATTGCTGGTACACAAAGAAAGGAAGCAAATTCACACTTGCCCCTAAGTCAAGAAGAGCTCTCTGGATGGTATGTTCACCAATGACACATAAAATTGTGGGACATCCAGGATCTTTAACTTTAGGAGGAGTGTTATGCTTCAGAATTGAGCTTACATTCTCAGTAAGAAAGACCTTTTTGTTAACATGTTGTTTTCTCTTCTGTGTACAAAGGTCTTTCAAAAATCGTGCATAGGCAGGCACTTGCCTAATAGCATCAAGAAGTGGAATGTTAATGTGAACCTTACTAAACAGTTCCAACGTTTCATGCATGCTATCTCCTTTCCTAGGTGGGCCCGATAACCTCTGCGGATAAGGAGCTAATGGGACTTGGTTAGGGATCTGCTTGGCTGTTGGTGGAGAACTTGGAGGTTCTTCACTCAATGATGTGTCCCCATTGTCATCCTTTGACTCCTTAGACTTAGTGGTCCCTACCCCATTGTTCAACTCACGACCACTCCTAAGGGTGGTTATGGCTTTGGCTTGCTCATGGTGGGGTTTGGAACTCAACTCACTCTCATGTGTGCTTTTGGGGTTAGGAATGGTTTGACTCGGGAGTCTATTTTGTGCTTGTTCACTCATGTGGCTGGCCAACTGACTCACTTGCATTTCAAGTTTAGCAATGGAGGACTGTGTATTCTGCATGAATAATTGAAGTGTATCCTCAAGTGAAGGTTTTTGTGGAATCAATGGTTGTTGAGTGAAGTGTGGGCGCGGAGCTTGGGGTTGAGTAAACCCTGGAGGACCCCCAACCTGTGGGCCCTTGGACCATGAGAAATTTGGGTGCCTAGCCCAACCCGGATTATATGTTTCTGAAAAAGGATCGTTCTAGTTTGGTCTATGAAAATTCTGGACTGCATTCAAGTCCTCAATGAGCTCTGGGTAGGATGAACTAGATGGACACATTTGTGTGGGACGAGATGAACCAGAGCATATGGCACAGACAGTAGATGGGTTAGGAGCAGGTGAACTCTTGGACACCATAAGGGCATCAATTTTTCTAGTCAACCCTTCAATCTTGGCCATGAGCATAGGTGTTTCACTAACCTCATAGAGACCCCCTCTTTTGGCTTTGTGGGATCTCCTATCAACATTAAATGACGAACCCCATTGCTGAGATTGATCACTCAACGTTTCAAAAAAATCCCACGCCTCACTAGCACTCTTACCCATCAAACTCCCACCACTCGTTGCATCTACCATGGATCTAACCTGGGGTGTAAGACCTTGATAAAAGTATTGCACTAAATGCCATTTCTCAAACCCATGATGCGGACACCTACGGATCAAATCCTTCCATTTCTCCCAAGCCTCATAAAAGTGTTCACCCTCCTGCTGCATAAAGTTGGAGATTTCTCTCCTGAGGGCTGTAGTTCTCTGAATGGGAAAGTACTTGGACAAAAATTTCGTGACTAATGTGTCCCATGAAGTAATGCTGCCCACCTCTAAGGAATTAAGCCAAGACTTGGCCTTATCCTTAAGTGAAAATGGAAAAAGTCTTAACCGGATAGAGTCATCTGAGAAATTCTGGAATTTAAAAGTTGCACAAATATCTAAGAATTCCTTGATGTGGTAATATGGGTCCTCCTTCTCCAACCCATAGAATGTAGGGAGGAGTTGGATCACACCCGGTTTCAACTCATAACTGGCGGCAGTAGTGGGTGGCAATATAATGCAAGAAGGTGATGTGAAGTGGGATGGGATAGAATAATCCCTCAGGGCTCTATGGTCACCTGCTGCAGGTAACTGTAATGGTTCGCCCTGATTGGCCATGGTAGCTCCTAACTTGACTTCGGGTGTTTTCCTACAAATATGTTCTACCTCTTCAACAAAGGGAGCTAATGGTCCACCTAGGGAGCGGCGCCCGTGCATAAAAACACAAAAAGAAACAAAATGAACTATCAAATTAAGCTAACAAACTCGCTACTAAAAATATGAACTAACTAGAAGAAATAAAAATAAATCCAAAAAAATAAAAATAAAAATAAATAAAAATAAAAATAAAAATAAAATAAAATAAAATAAATAAAAAAATCTAACCTAAGACTATGGAGAACAAAGAA
Organism: Aristolochia californica; assembly: GCF_029961685.1. Lineage (NCBI taxonomy): Eukaryota > Viridiplantae > Streptophyta > Magnoliopsida > Piperales > Aristolochiaceae > Aristolochia > Aristolochia californica. The sequence continues at coordinate 40,960,030 of NW_027181992.1, read as the reverse complement.
ATACGCTTAATACGCGCCTCCCCGGCAATGGCGCCAAAAACTTGATGTAGAATTTTAGTTACATCGACTTTTATACCTCGCAAGCGTACGAATCGTTCATGTAATCTAGCAGTAAGCGAGGGTCATATCCACAGGGAGGATTGAATTTCGTGTATTCTTCAGTCAACTAGCCTAACCAAATATGATGAATTAATATGAACTAAACACTAATTATATCCTAAATTATCAAGCAATAATTTAATTAACTACTTGCACAGCAGGAAACGTCAACTCTGGATTTTACCGTGATTCGTGCCTCTCTCGAGCGCCACGTAACCACGAATCCGGATTCTCAATCCTTGCGTCTAGCCCCTCTCGGGCGCCTAGAGTTAATGACAAAGATCGGATTACAATAGAATGCAGAGAATTAATTTCCTATTGTGATGATGCTAAAATTATCAACTTTGGATTTTACCGTGATTCGTGCCTCTCTCGAGTGCCACGTAACCACGAATCCGAATTCTCAATCCTTGTGTCTAGCCCCTCTCGGGCGCCTAGAGTTAAAGACAGAAATCGGATTAAAATACCAAAATCTAACCTCAATTATAATCTTACCCTAATTAACTAATTTAATCAAATATCAAGAAAACAAATCTTAAATAAACCTTAATTATCAAATCAGATTCAATTAACATTCAAAACCTAAGTTCAAACCATATAAAAAATTAAATTCAATAATGACGAATTACTCCCCTTCTTCCTCCTCTCGCTCGGGCAGCAACTCGTTCTCACGGGTGCTGCGATTTCCGGAAATTGGTGGCGTCGGGTAGCAATAGTGAGTGGCCGGAGGTCGACGCCGGCGACGACGGTTAGAAGCCGACGGACGGAGGTAACGTCCGGCGAAGAGCGAAACAGAGCTGACGTTCTCTAACCGGCTCTCTCGAGTCTCGGTTGGAGTCGGAATGGCTCCGGGACTGGTCGGAATATTTAAACGACGCCGGAGGATGGTCGGAAAGAAGAAGTGGCACCGGAGAAGCCCTCTCGGATCCCCTCCTGGCCTGGCGAGCAAAGAATGGCAGCGTCGAACTCGCCGCAATGGAGACTCTCTCGAGCTCTCCTCGGGTCTGTTCTCGGTTGCCGGATGGTGGTGGACGACGGTGGACGACGGTGGCCTGGCGAACGGCGGTGGGGAACTCCTCTCGGATCCTCCCCTGTTTCGGTCGACGGTGCTCCTCTGTTTTTCAATACTCTCTCTTTTCCTTTCACGCTCCTCCTCCCTCTCGTTCGACGCCTCTCCCTTTAAATATGATTTTTCTTATTTTAAAACAATTTGCCCTAGAAATTACCTCCATTTCACTAAGGGCATTTTGGTAAATATCTTCTTCTCCACCCAAATTCTCTTGAAATTCCATAATTGAATCTATAAAAAGCATTTCAGGAAGAAATAAGACTAAAAAAATAATGAAATATAATTCAGGAGGAAGAAATATGCAATATCGACAGTGATTAATACCAAACTCAATAAATGCTCATTTCATTTGAAAACCGATAAGTAACCACCTATAACACAATTATAAAGGTTATTCTATTATAATTAACCTATTTCTCATGTCAGAATATGGCATCTATCATCTTCCTCGATTCAGTGTTGCAAATCACCTATAAATAGAGGTGTTCTTCAGCAACAAATCACATCCAAAGTAATACCTATTCCATGTTCATTGTGTCCTTTAGTTTCTTCTTCTGTAAGTCCAGGAGCCATTGAAGCTCTTCTAAGAGCGTGTGGTGGGACGAAATCAGCTTTGTATTGAAATAAAGTTCAGCGTTGGCTTTCTTCTTGATTGCTGTTAAGATGTTCCTGGGATGAGCTTACTTTTTTTTTACAATTACAAAAAATAAAAAATAAAAAAAATAAAAAGCCTACGATAGTGGTTCAATGTTGCTCTATAACTTTAGGTTAAGTCAATTATTTTGATGAACAATGAAAAAAAATAGAATATTGAAGGATCCAGACGCCTACAAGAGAGTTTCTCCAAAAGAGTAAACTACCGAAATATTAGGCTACTTGATCTCTTAATTTTGTTGGGGATATGATAGTTACACCTAAAAGGACAAGTGTGCCTTTTTATATATCATAATATCTCTATTTTCTTATTCTTTGGGAAGAAAGAATTGGTTACTTCATTGTTATGCCTGCCTACAAGTTTTTCTTTGCATTTTGGCTTCCATCTATTTTCTGTTATATAATCTTTTCATTCAATTACATGTTTTCTGCTGCCTCTACAGGTATGCCCCTATCATTTTTCCCTCCAGGAATTTTACACCCAATTACTATCATCTATAAACTCAGCTTTGGGAAAATAAAAATAAAACAAGGTATAATTGCAAGTAGTCTTCATTTCTTGGGCCCGAGAGCATATATATGGTCTAAGTTTCTAAGAATCCCATATTGTACGTGTGGTGCTGTCTATATTTTTTGTATTCTTTCAATTCAATTGTAATTTATTGGGTGAATATAAATATGTTGTAATATGTTAGGAAGATTTGGTATGCAAGATGTAGAGATATACTTGTGCAAATGATATAAAAAAATTGAAAATAACTAAAGTTGTAAATGAGACTTAAATATGCTTAAAAAATGGAAATAGTATAAATAGGGGTCTTAGTTGAGAGGTTCAATCAAACTCTCCACTTATCAACTCGTGGAAGAATCTTTCTCTAGACTAAAGTCTTTTTCTCTCTTTTCTCTTCTCTCCTCTCTACACAAGCTCTCTCTCTCTCTCTTTGCTATTTTTCTTCTCCCTCTCTCATCTTGCTCGAGGTTTCAATCATGGGGTCCTAATTTCAACATGGTATCATAGCATCAAATTTAGGATCCCCATGTCAAAAGAATGCTCTAAGAAGTTATAATCAAAGCTACAAATAGAAGGCTCTTTGTGAAGCAAGATTGAAGCTTGTGAGATAAGTTTTTCATTCTTGCTATTATTACTTAATGCTCTTGGTTTTTGAATCTTTAGAAGATGGTTTAGAGATGATTTTATTTCTATCTTCATTTTATGAAATTATTGAGGTTTCTGCATCTCGGATTAGAAGAAGAGTACCAAGGCAGTTTTGTCTGTTTGCAAGTTCTTGGCTAAAAATCTGTTTATGTAGAGATTTTCTACATAAAAGGTTATAATTTTGTGGGAACAAGATTTTATGATAAATAAAATTGTTCTTGAGCCAATAATGAGTGGTTTTTTATCCATTTTATTTAATAAATCTAATTACTTAGTGTTAGTGTGTCAATGCCCACCTCTCACGAGCTACTGCTAATCTAATGTATTAACTGGCCCCAAAGTATGAGGAGCGCCAATGTCGATAGTGAGTAAATTAGTTAGCAGTTCTGGCTTAGACGCTGATGAGGTCGAATTGTGACCGCAATGATTATTAGTGAAGAAATTGTAAAACGAAGGCAGGGTTCAGGGCGTCAGCCCCGACGGAGGTCCAAGGGGGCTAGCCCCCTTAGTGGCGGGGTTCGGGGCCTACCTGTATGCCCCGGCCCACGGTATGCCCTTAGTCACGAATGGGAGACCCAAGCATGAACGAAAAATTAAAAGGACTCAAGTGTGAACAGGAATTAATGGAAGGAGCGAAAAACAGAGGTGACTCTGTACTGACCGTCACAGCGGACAGAGGCATCCATCAGCACAGGAAGAGAAAGGAAGCTTCCTTTCTCTTATTTCTACAGTTGCCTCCCAGCTGTCTTCCTCAATTCAATGCTGAAAATCACCTATAAATAGAGGTGTTCTTTAGCAACAAATCACATCCAGAGTAATACCTAATCCCTGTTCGTTTTCATTTTCAGTTTCTTCTTCTATAAGTCCAGAATGAAGCTCTTCTAAGAGCATGTGGTGGGACAAAATCAGCTTTGTATTGAAATAAAGTTGAGTGTTGGCTTTCTTCTTGATTTCTGTTAAGATGTTCCTGGGTTAAGCTTACTCTGTTTTACACTTAGCTTCTATGGTAAGTTTTTCCATTAACCGAGTTGTTTGAAGAACTCTACTCGGTTTTGTGATTTTTTGGACAATTCTTTGAGAGCCATGAGGTGGATGATTGTTCTTGGAAAATCAAACATTGAATATTTTGTTTTACATAAAATGAATCAAGCACAAAATAAGAAAGTAAGTGACTAGTTGACACCAATCCATATGAAGAAAGATTGTTGCCTTTGAAGATCTTACAATATCTTCTTGATTTAAGCCTGATTTTTTTTATTTTTTATCAATTATATCTTGCGTAATTTATAAGGAACTGAATCTATATTGGTTTATCCCAAGCTGAAGTCAAATATATTTTTGGAATGATCTTTGAAAGATCTAATTCGGAATTGCTACCTTACCTTACTTGATCTCATGCTTATTGATTTATTTTTGTTATTCTCTACAAGGAAGACTAGAGAATTAATTATATAAATTTTTGGCCAGCAAGTTGACTGGCATAAGAGGGTTACCTCCTTGCCTAAAAACTTGATGAGCTCGGGTTCTCCTCCCATCTACTCGAACTAGCCTTGGCTGGTCTTGAATCTCCAAGTAGCTTACTTAGTCTACTTCAAATTTGAGCATAATATTACCCTTGAATTGCCTCTTATGGCTGAAGAATACATCGGTAACGAGAATGATATCCTCAAGATTACTACCATACCCTAGCGAGGGATATCAAATTTCTTGAGATGGTTCACATTGGTTCAACGGTTCCTTATAACAAGGGATCTACTTGGTCACCACACCAAACTTGGGCCAACCATTGATGAAGAAGATATTGCTTATGATAAGTGGTGAAAAAGTGACACTTTAGTAATTAGTTGGCTCATCAAAAACATGGAAGAACCTATCTCCAATAATGTTATTCACCTCGACACCACCAAATAAATTTGGGAGACATGTGCTAAGTTGTACTCTAGCTCTGACAACTTACACATGCCATATGATTTCTCCAAAGAAAGTTCAGCACTAAATAAGGAGAAAATATCCATGAATATTTGACTCATTTTAGAGGCCTTCTTCAATAATGGAAGCTAGCGTAGTCTACCTCCACTGATGTCTGTGTCCAAAACAAGCAGAAGGAAGTCTTAGTTACTACCATTTTCCGAGCAAACATTAATCCATATCTCGAAGTTGCTAAAAGTAAACTCCTTAGTGCCTTTGTTGTTCCCACCTTTGATGATGTATGTGCCACATTACTCTGCATTCCAGACTCTTCTTCTTCTTCTCCTACTGAAGTGTCATCCATTATGTACTCCGGGCATAGGGGAACATCAATCGACCGTGGCCGAGGCCGTGAAAGAAATTATAGAGGAGGACAAGGAAGAGGTGGAAGGAATGGTTTTATTAGAACAGATGGTAGGGATTGCACCCATTGTGGGAAATATGGCCACACTATAGATCACTGTTTTAAAATCTATGGCATACTGGATTGGGTTAAAGCTAATCAAGCCTCAATAAGTGATACAAAGGAGGACCAGTCTACCCCATCAACAGAAAAGAAACCCTTACCGATGATGAGTATGACTTATTCCAAAAAATGAAAAACACTGATGGTCTCTCCTCCAAGTTCCTCCTCAACTGCTACCACTACCATCGCTTCAGGTATGCTCTATGCCACTTCCTCCTCTTCATCCTGGATAATTGACTCAGGGGCCTTTGAGCATCTCACAGGTAACAAAAATCTACTTCACTCAGTTTCTTCTTGTCTCTTAAATAAATTTGTTACCATAGCTGACGGCTCCCAAACTAAAGTTCTTGGGAAAGGATCCACCTCTGTTACACCATCACTTCCGCTCACATATATTCTTTTTGTTCCTACCTTTCCCTTGAATATTTTATTAGTTAGTCAGCTAACACAACATTTGAATTGCTCAATTACATTCTCACCCACTTCTTGTGTATAACACACATAACTTTTTTTATTTTTTGTGTATCCTAGGAAAATACACTTGATAGCCCTAGGGTTAAACTTGTTTTGGTGACGACCAAATTATGAACAAATGAAGCACAACCAAATACTCTAGAAGGTAATGGAAAGAAGATGGGTCATGAAATGACTTGGATAATGGTATATTCTCATGTAATACACTAGAAGACATGCAATTTATTAAAAAAACAAGCATTGAGAACTGCATATGGCCAATAGAGTTGAGGGACATTCATGGACAACATAAGTGTTCATGGAACTTCAAAAAGATGCATGTTCCTTTCCGAGACACTATTCTATTGTGGTGTATGCACATAGAAAGAGTGATGGATAATGCCCTTTTGTTGGCATAAATTCTGAAAGTGAGAGGAAAAATATTCTTTTGCATTATCAAACCTAAATATCTGATTTTTTCTTTGAAATAGTGTGTCAATCATAGCACAAAAATAATTAAAGATAATAAACACTTCAAATCTATCTTGCATCAAATATAACCAAGTTACCCTTGTATGATCATCCAAAAAAATAAAAAATACTTAGACTATAAAATATTTTTGACATTAATTGGTCCCTACACATCTGAAGGAATCAAAGAGAAAGGGCCACATGATATATTGTTTTGTCTAGGCTGAAACACATTTCAGTGATGGTTCCCAAACTCACAAAACTCACAAGATAACTGACAAAATTTTTTTAACAAGGGAACTAATAATTTCAAACTTGACAAGGAAGGATGGCCCAACCTATTGTGCCATTGTATGGCTTCTTTATTGATTGTTTCTACAATTGTCAAAATTGTTGGATCCATAAAAAAGAGACATTCTCTCTCATCGTTATCGCCAATCACCTACTTCATTTTGGTGTCCTAAAAACACAATGAGAAAGGGAAAATATAGAAAAGTAATCAAGCCTTTTAGTTAACTAACTAATAGACATAAGATTAAGCGGGAATTGAGGAACAAATAAAACATTAGAAAGTGTAAGAGAGGGAGATAATGTGGATTTACTAGTACCCTAAACTTTAGTTTGGGGCCCATATGCAATAGATACATACTGGCCTGTAGTACAAGGGGTCAAGAAGATATGTTATCTATTTTAATAGTAAGTTGTTCAGAGGCACCAAAGTTAGTGATCTAGGAAATAGGACTATAAAATGAAACAAAGGAGAACGTACCAATAGTAGCAATGGTAGTTGTAGTGGCACTTGAAGGTGGAGCTATCATGTTCATTATAAAATAATTCATAATCTTATTATGTAAGAACCATCTTCCCTTTTGGGATCATGAGAGGTAACACTTTGTGGGGTAGTTGTGTGGTAGTAGTTGAGACTTGATTAGCCTTGAAAAACTCCAGTTTATGATGTAAATTCTGGCACTTGTCAACCAGATGATTGCTTAACCCGCAAAAGGACACTTTCTATCTTGAGTAAAGTTTGGAGAGTTGGAAGTGGGTTCAGCCACAATTCTTCCTCTCCCTCTTTCATAATATTTTCCAGCTCTTCCTCTTCCTCTTTCATAGTTGTTACTCCCCCTTTTTTGGGAGAATATTGCTGAATTTTCTACTTGTTCTTGTTGAGTTGTGGAGCCTTTAACTGGAATCCTAAGCATGTTAGCACACACACCATTAAAAGAAATTCTGGTTGTAGAACAAGTAATTGTGACTTTGCAACATCCAAGTAAGGTTGTAGATTTGCAAGGCATATGGCTGAGACCATATCTTCTCTTTTCTTTTCTTGAGTTGCAATATTTGTTGAGTATGGTTGAACAATCCTCCATTCTTTTTATAAACTTCTGAATTTGGTAAAGTATTCATGAAGATTGTCTTTATGCTTTGTCATGCACATCTTCTAAATTATAAATCTTTTGAAGACTATTATGAGTATAATATAATTCAAGATATATATCCCAAATCTCCTTAGTTGTTTCCAAGTGAAAAATATTATTTGCAACTTGTTCTTCTATGATATTTATTTGCCAATTGATAACTAAGGTATCTTTCCTCAACCATTTGTGATAGGAAGGTTCGTCAATAGGCATAGGTGGTTGGTTTCTATGTCCAACAAGGTCTCTAGTAATCAATAAATGTTTAATAGATTAAGACCGTGACAAGTAGTTACTCAAACCCTTGAGAGGAAATGTAGTGATTCTCAAGGGATCATGCTTACTAAAATCAACATATGATAAGGAAGAAAAAGAATTACTTGAGATTTTGCCATGCTAGATCAATTACAAGCACTCTATTTTGTAATTATCTCAAAAGATTATCACGGCAAACAAACAATTTCAAAATTAGAATCAACACAAATTCATAAGGTATGGCTGAATAGATTTTGAATAACTCTATATAAAAATATGACTTCATATATGATTTAAACATGCTAAATTCGAAATTGAATCAATTCCAGCAATTAAACATTGAATCAATGCTGAAAAATTGATGATTAACCCATGAAAGCAACACACTTAAAAGGTGGGATTGAAGGTTGACTTAAACAAACACTTTTTCTTCAATAATTAACTTCAAATGCTATTTTAGGGTTTCATTGGTTTGAAAACTGAATTCTCATTGAAAAAGGGGAGGGAGATTTAATCTAGCATTTAAAAATTAAGAAATTGAATGCCTGAATTTTTGGCATCAAATTCATAGCTAAACAATTGAAATATAAGAACTTACATGAATTCGGACTTCAGCCATATGTGACTATGAAGAGGCGTGTTTTCCCCCAAATCAAGGAGATTGAAGCTAAAACGAAACTGAAATGTTTAGGACTTGGTTTAGGATGAATTAAAATGAGTTTCAACGATTAGGAACCACTTGATTTAGAGTCTTACATGAATTTGAAAAATTCAGCACCTCGTTTGTTTCAATGGCTGGAAAAACTCCTTCTTTGCACATTTCAAACACTTTGGAAGCAGTTCTACCAGAAATCCTAGAATCCTGGTTCTGATACCATGTTATATTCTAGGATTTCATGCTTAGAACAACTAGGGTTTAGGGGAAGAGGACGGAGAAAGAAGAAGGAAAAAAGAGAAGAGAGTTTAAGAGAGAAGGCTAGGTATTTGGGGTAGGAAAAGAGATGGAGAAAGTGAGGAATTAGAGCACAAATTTTAGTGTCCTTCCCCTAGCTTGATACTTACAGTTTTAAGTTAAAAAACCTAGTACATGAGTAAAATTAAAAGGAACATAGAGTTTATTATAATTATAACTCATGCAACTCAATCACTTAATTTCAAACATCCTTCTCATACTACTTCAATAGTCCACTACTGGAGACACTACTTCATTTTACCTCTCGACATTGTATAATCACTAAAATTGATATAAACAAACCAAATATGAATTAACTCAGCCTAGGTAAGGTTCCAACCATACCAAAAGCATGCCTAGAACAACAATGAACGAATTGTCATCAATTTCTTTTTCTAGAAATTCACCTCCATGAATGGATAATAAAAACTAGTGCTTTATATTAAGGATCATGTCAAATTCTCATAAGGAGGATAGAAAACATCAAATACACTAGGTAAGTGCTCAAATTACAAAATTCAAACAACAACAAAACCCACTCATGAACTTGATGATTCCAATGCAGTATACAAAAATTTCATGCATATACACCTTACTTGACCTCATTTTAACCTAGAATTCCATAGAATTCAGCCCATAAACCCTCAAAGTGTGTCGAAATCTTAGAGAAATGATTATATGAAGTTAGAAGACAAGAGAAATGAGAAAATTCAAAGCATGAGTTAAGCTTTGCTACACGAGACCTGAAACTTTGGGGTTTCTCACCTTCAACTCAAGATGTTTGATGTTGATCTCCTCTAAAACTTGGTGTTTAACTCTGATACCATGAAAAAACAAGAGGTCTAGAATTAGTTCTTAACTTAATTTAGATGGAAACAGTGAAGAAAGAAGATAAAGAGATGTGTAAGACAATTAGGTTAGAACAAAAAGAAAGACGAGAGTTTGGTAGAAAGAATAAGAGAAGGGAAAGAAAGAACTTCACCCTATCTCACAAATCAACGTGCATTCATAAGCTCCTTTAAAAAAATAATTCTATAATAAAGACAAGAATACCCTGAGGTAGGAGGGTCTCATGAGCTAAGGACTTAAAAGATAAATAAATTGCTTTATTTGAACTATCACTAACTTTCTCACATATGGTAAAGAGGAAACATTTGAGTTTATGACCAAGGGTAAGTAAACATCACATTGTATTTCTTCAGTTGGTTGTAATCTTTTATAACTTTGAAGCAATACCAATATATAGAGCCACTATCAATCGGAGGAGTGTGCACAAATGTATCTTGAGTCAAGTTAGGTTGTTTTGTATCCTTATGTTAAACTTAGGATTTCATGATGTATAATCACAATAGAATAGGATTAAGGGGTGAGAAGAAGAAGAAGAGTTTTGGAGAGAAGGTTTTAGGAGGAGAAGAGCAAGAGTGATGAATTTGGAGAAAATAGGAGGAAGAATAGAGTAATGGACTTTTTTCCTAACACTTCCCTTGAAGCTCAATTTTTAGATGAATAAGATTAAAATATTACATTGATACCCCTAAAATTTAAAATAATTACATCAATGCCATTTTTATGAGATGAATCGTTATTTACCATAATGCCATCACTATGTAGGCCTGTGGGCCTTCTCCTTGGTCTGTGAGCCTTGAGCCCATCTTCTCACACACTTGGACTTGTAGGCCTTCATTGGTCATGTGATCTTTGACACTCCCCCTCAATCTGGGGGTGAGAGAACATCATAAACGCCCAACTTGTTACAAATGTTGTATAGGATCTTCTTGTATAAAATGACAGTCTACCATATCTTCCAACACTTCCCCTCAAGTTGGTGGTCTATTTGTTCATTTCCAAGAGACTCAGCTGGCATAATATAAAAGAGAGTAAAATTACTCCTAGGCGTAAGACATTGTTCCATACTCCAATCCAATGGTCATAGTAAAAAATACTTTCTGCTCAATTTCAAAGGAAGAAAAATAGCCCTACTATGGGGCATTGAGTCCACCCACTTTCTCATGGTAGCTCAAAAAATACCTTTTAGGTGAATAATAGACTTGACTCACTCTGGATGTTGGGTCCACCCCTAACCGATGTAGGTAGTGGATCTATAGTCATTGCTCAGAAGTGTAGTAATAAACTCCTCCACCACGGTGTCCCTCCACAGGGCACCAACTCTCAAATGGTAGGAGTAAAAATGTTAAATAAGAAGGGGGGACTAGAAGATAATATTCTGGGTCCACCATGTGTGTTCTTATTCATCAGAATATCCAATGCTGACAACAATTAGCAACTGAAAGTCCTTCTTCAATAATAATATCTCAATCAGAGAGACACAATAGTAGTAGCTAAAGTGGGTTTAGGCCCAAATAACTCTTACGAAATAGGCAGTTATATAGCATCAGATATCCTATACGTAGTAAAATTCCTTAAGAGCAATAAGGACACAAAAGATAATCTGCACCAAGTAATAAGTTGAGGATAATCCAAGGTAACAATCAAGTCGGAGTCAAGCCAATAGTAGATAGCAGATAGTAGCTTTGACAATGAGTGAGTAAGTCAAACCGAGAAATAGACTGCCAATAATAAGTTGAAACAAGTGATGTCTGATAATCAAGAAATCAAACAATCTCCAATGTGCCCAACCTTCATACTTCTCCTTCTATTCTCCCCCTCAAGCTGGGTGATAATGTCAATGATCCCAGCTTGAACTCAAAAAATATTTTGCAAGCTCAAGTGCTAATCCACCTCTTGTATGATCAAGTAAAACAAGGCTAGTATCAACAACTTCACTAGCTCATATATTGTAAACTAAGTAACTCAAGCCAAGGCAAATATTTTAATCTTTTCTTGCCTTCATTTTTTAGACAAGGATACCAAATCAAATTCTTTGTAATATTTTAAAATACTAACAAAATCTCAAAAAATTCATGGCTAGAAAACTCTTCTAAATAAGGTAGTATCCTCCTTCAATTGGTTCCAACTTAACAATCAAAGAAAACACCTTTCCTTGCCTTTTTTTTTCTTGAAATCTTTAGGCAAGACGATCTTTGACAAATAAATCAAGGAAAGTTTCTAAAAATAAGATGATCTTCTAAAGATTCTTTCCAGATATTTTTAGTTCACAAATAGAAACTTTTCAAGGGTAGATTATTAGATACTTTCCTGATATTGTTGATCAATAACAGCAGCTCAAAAAATTTAGCAAAAAATTATGTTGAAATCCGGATCTTCGCATGCAACAGTATACCAGCATGACCTTTGATTCTTTCAATACGAATATCTCCTTAAATATAGATCAAATTGACATGAAGTTTTCTCCTTATGAAATTAAACTTAAATAAATTTCAACCAAGTATAACTTCACTTCACAAAACATACTTTTTTTTAGATAAATAAAATGATATATTTTAGGCTCAGTAATCGACTCTTTCTTATTTGGCCAACATGCCTATTGAGTCTTCCGAAATTGATATCTCCATCTAAAAAATTCAAAATGAGAATTTTTTGAATAAATAAGAAAATAGACATATAAATATTTCTTTTGATATATAATTCTCCTTATAAAGTCTCATTCTTGATGGCATTAAATGGCTTGAAAGTTGAAGTTTTTTTGGCTGGTGCACGAATCTTTTATGTTGATTTACCTTGGTTGCTTCAGTGTTATGGTCCCGGATCTGACACATGGATTCGTAGGGAGGAAGAAGAGAAAGATGAAAATCAAGCCAAAGGGAAGCTTGAAAACCCTAGGTTCGTTAAGGAGAACGCACACCCCTGAGCTCGTTGAGGAGAACTCATACCCTGTTTACTCTAAATCAATGCTTGCCTTTCTCATTACTCTTACCCCTTAAATAGGGTTCACCCTTATAAGGTTTAAGATAAAATATTATAAAAATACCCCTATAAATAAAATATTCCAAAAATGCCCTTGTGAAATAAAATAAAGTAAATTAAAGAACAAAATTAAAATAATAATGTTATTGCGTGCATAACATTACACCCCTTGGGAGAAAGAGCTTGTCCTCAAGCTCGAAGGTAGAGTCTACTTGCCCGTACCGACGTCTCCACCTGTTCTCAAGTATCAACCGCGATATCTATGTCAGTCCTCTGGACTATAAAACTGGAACATCCAACCAGAGAAGCAATTTTTTTTTTACACTGTAAGCATCCTTGTTGTAGCATACCCCAATACAGATAAGCAACCGAACAACAAGTTGAACTATCACCTACGCCAAACTGATAACTTCTGCTTTGACATTAACAACTTTTATGGGATCTGCCCCAATGGTTGCTACATTGACAAAATGCAGCATGTCCCCGATAATCTCAGTCTTTGGACCCAGTCCATGTTCAACAAATTACCCAGCATATTCGACGAAAGTATCATGGCCGTAAGCATTGAGCATGATATCAAGATATCATCGTGGTCTACTACTTTGTCAAGATCCACCAATTCAAGATTGCACATTTGGTGAAACTTCTCGTCCATATCAAGAACATATGCAACGCTCCCACTCATCCCTGAATCCAGCTGGACACTGGAATTTACTGCCCTCAGCCTCCTAACAAGCTGAGAAGGAATGTCCATCTTGAGTAGTATGCCAACAACCTCCCTTGTTTAGCTTGCATCGTCCAGGCCCACTTGCTTCACAATGGCTATAACCATCCCCCTTGAACTGCACTCCTTCTACCAAGGGACACTCACAGACTCTTCCACGGAATGTGTCCTTGCAAGCTGTTATATTCGCAATTTTATCTCACTAACAACCACCATTGTTGCTCAAACATTCATTTGTCTCAATATCATCACTCAAACAAACATCAGGTTCAATAGTTTCCTCAAAACCAACACAAATAGCCTTCAGTACAACACCTTTCTCTAACTTCCCTCGATACTGTCAATTATTAACAACAAGTGTAGGCAGTAAGGTAACATCTCTCCTGGATCCCCTACCAACTTGAGCATCTTGCTCTTTTTTCAGCACAGGATTGTCAGCATCAGCATTTGGGTCACCCATGCACTTCTCAATTTTCTGATTGTCAAGTCCAAGAGATTTGATAATTGTATCTACATATTCCTTGTTGTACATTTTTTCCTTCATAGGGAAACTTATTTGAAAGTCTGTCACAGAATCCCACCATACCCCAAGGTCTTTTGGACTCATTTGAAACCTTAAAACCACATAATTGTCTCAAGTTCTCAATAACCACGTCTTTCCCTTCATATCCTTGACTAAAATTTTGTTCAGGATCAGGTGCACAATATCTCCCATGATTAATACACTAAGACTTGCATTGCGTGTTAATTGTGAATGCAGGAGGACAGTACCAAGTTATGTAGTGAGGAGTGAACTGGTTGTATCCACCTTGTTCAAGTAACTGTGTTGCACCCTTGAAATCCTTCACAAATTGCATCAGCATGTCACACTTAGGCCAACACTCATCATTGCTATTGGTTCACAACTCATACTCCACCCGGTTATCTGGGTGGGGCACTACTTCTCTCCAGTCAAGATTCACATTAACCATTTCCCCACTGGCAATAGCCTTCTTTAACTTCTCACCAAAGTTTCTATCAATAAGGGCAGAAGGGATGGTTATATTCTGAATATATTTGGCAGATGCTTCATCCTCTTGAGATGAATCCTTGGTTATTAGTGGTTCTTCGGTGTCATCCGCAACAAGGACAACTGAGGCTCCAACATTCTAGGCATTCCACACCTTTAAAGCAAAAAAAATCTCCTCGATCGACCAAAATGAACGTCGACAGGGCCCCGGTCCTCGACTTAAATGAAATCCCGACATCATCAAACCTTTACACCTCTTCTAATTATTTTTCGAGTAGACCACAAAACTATCGGCTTGTGTCATCTAACCGATCTTTTCAGCCAGAGGCATTATTCTGATAAGATCTTTAACTCTGGTATTTAAAGGCAGATTGGCGTCTTTATACTTCATATAACCTTGTTCATCATCTCCAAAAGCTCTCCACAAACACCACAACACTTTTATCCAAAACAGGACACTGGAATTCTCCATTTTTGAAACAGACACACTATTGGTGTGTGTATCCACAACATTATAATTCGTCCCAGAAAAATTGATATAATTCCTCCACAAGAAAACTTTTAGCACACCACCCAAAAGAATTCTATCTCCATTCTTTTCATAACCAAGAAATGACAAATTTGACTCACTATCCCATGAATCTCCTATCACAGCAAGGCCCTTATAACTACATGTTAATATAGCATATATACCACTCGACACATTTCTCAAGTTCACTTTAGGAGGCCTCTTAAATTGTTGAGTAGAAATCTGAGAATTCTCGCTTGACTCATTTCCTCCATCAAAAAGAGCTAAATTTAAAGGCAATTGATAAGTGAATTCTTGCTTGAAAGGCATTAGCCCTGAGGCACAAGAACCCTTTCCTCCAGAGGCAGTCCACACAGAAGGAGGGTAATCTTCTTCATAATGAAGTCATCAGTCGGTTTATCAGGGTCAGACAACAAAGAATATGAAACATGTCCTTCATCCTTGCATGCAGCAGAAATTGGAAGAGGCTCACTGCTGCTGTTCTCAGTAGTAGAAAAATAAAACAACATCCAAAAAATATTTTCTATCACTCCCGGCATCCCCAAAAGAATTCCATCTCGGAATTCATACACACAAGCCAAAATTTCGTAGAAATGGTTTTATTTCTTTGCTTCCCGGAACAGAAAACCACCAGGCCAAAAATTCGAACAGCATCGCTGCTACTCCGCCCCTTGGAGCCCCTTCACCCCTATGGAAAAAGCGTTTAGACATATCAATTGACGGCATTTCAGAAACTTGCCCCAAAATCCGTTGACTTTCGTTCCCCACTGGACTACCAAGCGCCAGATTGAGAGTGAGAGTGAGAATCCAAAAGCCAAAGCTCACTGGATTTGTTTTCAACGACGCAGACGGAGCCTTCTCAGTTTTTGGTGGTGAATAGCAGCCCTTTGGGGCTTTGCCGCTTGGAGATTTTTCGAGACAGAGGGCTCTCGGAAACATATCCTGATCGGAAGAATCGTTGGAAATATTGTTCAGAAAGGAGTTTTGCTCACCATGAGCAAGAGTGGATTGATTTCGGATTTTCGAGATCCTTCTAGGAGATTTTCATGGTTCTCTGTTTCGGATTTGAGGTCGCACCCAAATCACCCACAGCTACTTTGGATGGTGAACTGCAGGACGAGGATTTCCCTGCTTGGGAAATTTTTAATTTTTCTACCCCGTGGCCTGTCTTCTCGTTCGAGACATCGTCTGCTACCTTTCCTTCTGTGAATTTTTTGTGCTCGGAGGATTTAGGTTGTATGACCTTCTTTTTTGCGGCATCGATATACCACACCATTGTAGAAATTTCTCATCTACGCATTCCCTCACATATTTCTTCCAATAAATCGAGTATGGCAATACATTTTTCTTGGAACGAAGAATCACTCGTTGTGTTCCCAGTCTGATACCAGTTGTTATGGTCCCAGATCTGACGCATGGATTCGTAGGGAGGAATAAAAGAAAGATGAAAATCAAGCGAAGGGAAGCTTGAAAGCCCTAGGTTCGTTAAGGAGAATGCACACCCCTGAGCTTGTTGAGGAGAACTCAAACTCTGTTTACTCTAAATCAATGCTTACCTTTCTCATTACTCTTACCCCTTAAATAAGGTTCACCCTTACAAGGTTTAAGAAAAAATATTACAAAAATAAATAAAATATTCCAAAAATGCCCCTATGGCCTATTAATTATTTAACTGAAATAAAATAAAGTAAATTAAAGAAAAAAATTAAAATAATAATATTATTGCGTGCATAACATTCAGATGTCGTTTTCTCTTTCTAGAAAAATCTGATTTCAACGATTCCTCTTGTGGTAGAAACTAGACTCAAATATATTCTAACTGTATATAATATCATATATGAAAAATATGAGAAGACAGTGAAACATCCAATGAAATATAGAAACTTGAGAAATAAGACTTAAGGAAAATCGAGGATCTCCTTTTGTTTTTTTTTTCTTTTTTTTTTCTTCCTCCCTTTTGTCTCCATATTTTTCTCCATCTTCTTATACTTTTATATCTCAAATCATTTAATGTTGTGATTACCATGTTTAGACTTAGGATTCCATGATGTATAATCCCAGTAGAAGAGGATTAAAGGGTCAGAAGATGAAGAAGATTTGAGGAGAGAAGGTTTTAGGATGAGAAGAGGAACAGTGATGAATTTGGAAAAAAGAGGAGGAAGAATAGGGCAATGGAATTTTTTCCTAAACCTTCCCCTGAGGCTCAATTTATAGATGAATAAGATTACAATATACATATCCCTAAAATTTAAACTAATTGCATCAATGTTATCTTTATGAGATGACTCTTTATTTACCATAATGACATCATTGTGTGGGCCTTCTCCTTGGTCTGTGGACCTTGAGTCCATCTTCTAACACACTTGGATTTGTGGGCCTTCATTGGTCGTGTGGTCTCAGACCCATCTTCCAACACCTTAAAAGCAAGTAAATGCGGTGCTATCATTAAAGGTGGATAGGGTGGTGTCCCGTAACTCTTTTTAGACCTATGGGTGTTTGTGTTTAGAGTCTTGTCATTTGATTATGCAAGCAAGGTCTCTTGGTGTGATGGATCCTAACTTAATAGGGAAAAGTAGAAGAAGAAGTACTAGGAAATAGGTGTTTGGAATAACTTATAATAAAGAGTTTCATGAGTGGTGATGAAAGTTTTTACTAGATAGTGACTAGTGTCCAGTTTTTAAAGGACATCCAAGTAAACGGGAGAAAGGAAGATAAAATGCTCTTGTAATGGGGCAGATTTTAGAAGCTGAAGGTAAGGAATATTTAAGAAGATTGAAGACTAAAGAGAAATATTTTTGCAAGTTTAGCTCGAGCTTGGTTTCATGGAGCATGACAAGTCTCGTGAAGATCAAGTCTCACAACATACAACAATTGAAAGAGGGAAAGTATAAGGCATAAAGCAATGTGTGTTGTTTCCTCATTCCAATTTTCTTGTTTTTAGTTGTTTCTTTGACTTAAACTTAAAATTTAAGTTAGCAAGTTAGATTTGAGTGTAATTGGGACTTTGGGTGGTTTTACTTTTGGTATTATCCTAAGTTTTAGCTACTATATAAAAGCAGTATACAAGAGAGCCAACAACTCTCACCTTTCTTTTAGGCAATACACATTCTTTTATTTTCCTCTCTCTTGCATGCTTCTATTCTAAACTTCACATGCTGACTGAGACCATGTCTATCAATGAATTTTTCAACCTTAATGGATGCCATGGAGGGAAAATTTCTGCTGGCATACTTGGATTTTGTTGTTAATTCATAATCTGGCAATAAAAATGAAATTTTCAGTAATTCTCAACCTTAAGAGCACAGGAAAGGGCAATTTTTATGGGAGGGAGAACTTTTTATTGACTAAAGTCAAATTTTGCCTCTAATTCCTTTCTGTTGCGATCAAATATGAATGCACACATTTAGCAAATTCCAAAACCTTTTAGTGAAAAAAAATTCTAAGTTCATTTGTAATTCATAATATGTTAGTGATGAAAGTGGAATTTCATCATTAGAAGCATGTTAGAGGGAAGCTCTTAATAACAAACTTGAAATTTCATTTGAAAACATTTCAAATCCGATCATGGAGTCGAGCACTAAAAAGAGTATAATGAAACCTGTAGAAGATGTAAACATATGGAATGGTACATAGCTGCACTCCTTGTTCATTATTGTAATAAAAAATATTTATTTGAAATCCGATTGACCATAACTGCGACATTATAACCAAACCTGAAAACTGGGCACCATTTCATCTAAAGCCCTAAACAGTAATCTTCTCTCCTATAAAGGAGCTTCAGTAGTTGCCATGGTTGCAGCTTCTGTCGTAGCGGCAGGATCATGATCCACTGCTTGATCAACATTGATGACAAGGAATTCGCTGACCCTAGTCACCGCGGGTTTTCTTATGAGCTCCTCCCAGGCTTTATCCGCTTGTATGCCGCTCTTGAGAAACACTGCTGTAGCATCCAGACGGTTAATGTCCCATCCCAAGAGTTCCCGAAGCCTGATGATCTTCTTCCGCTGGTTGCAGCTGAGTTTGCAAGTGTTGTCCTTGATCTCCTTAATGGCCTTCGCCAACAGGATGGCCCGTTCAGTTCCGTTCAGCTTTTCCTCTTCCTTGAAGTAGCTGTCCATCTCCGGCACTCCGATGGCGCGCCTGATGCCTCGAGAGTAGTCTCCCTCCGGGTGGAACGCTTTACGCACTTCCTCGACGAGGCCCTCCTCCACCATCTGGTCCACCCTCTGAGAGACAAACATGTGCAGGACAGAAAGCGTGACGTCTATCCATAGAAAACAGGTGTCGTACTTCTCCTGGAACTCATCGTCCACCAGCGACTCTATGTACGAGTTGGATCCGCCGGCGATTATGGGAACCTTTCCTCGGCCGACGATCGACTCTATCGACCGCCGGACTGCGCTCCGGAAGTCTTCCGCTGTGAAATCCGCATCAGGGTCATCTACCACCCCTAGCAGGTGGTGCCGGACCAAACTCTGCTCCTCTGCCGACACTTTGTTTGTGACGACATCGAGTCCCTGATAAACCTGTATTTTATCAGAGTTAATGATTTCCCCAGAAAATCGGGTTGCCAACTCTATCGCCAGCTTCGATTTTCCTGTTCCCGTCGAGCCCAAGATGAATATCACTTTCTCTCGCTTCGCCACTGCAACTTCCATGATGTACTGAGAATCTGGAGCGTTATCTTGAATTTGGCTTCAACCTCAGAAATGATGCTCACCTGCTGGCATTAAATATAGACATAAACTGAATCAAAAACTAGATTATCGAGAAGGGTAGCAGAAAACGGAAATGCTTCAAACCAAGTAGGCATTAGCCTTCTTATGAATTTGTATGTATTAAAGACTAAATTGACCACGCAGGTAGAAATGTCAGTTAGCAGGAACGAAGCTTTGTTTAGTCAAAACTACAGATTTCAAGGCCTGCCTCTGTCGTAGGAAGCTTGAGCTTTGCTTCCATTTAGGTATCAAACAACGTAAACTGCCAAAGAAAAAGAAAGCTTTACTACTTGCCAGACTACCCAGGGAAGAAAATTGCTTGACCTCAACGCTCAAACTACTGCGAAAGGCCACAAGCCAGCTATTTTAATAGACCAAATCTATGTTAGGAAAGACAACACAAGATTTCTTATTCAGAAATCTTGACAGTCGGAAATTAGTAAGAGCAGTTCCAAGTCGCATCCCATGCAGATGCTTTATTTAGAAACAAATGGAAATCACATAGGATACTATTGATACCGCGAGAGATTATCAATAAATGAGACATCCAAGCTTATGAGCCTTCCATCTATGAAGACAATGACCCTCCTTTCACGTCCCAGGGACGAGAGGCTCAAGAGATCTCCAGGGAAGTAAATGAGTCTCATTCACGTCCCTTGGTGATTGAATACTAGGATTGTAGTTTTCCACAGGATTATTCTACAAATCCATTTGTATTCATAGTATTGATCATAATACCTAACTTCAACTCCTAAGGTTCTTTCTTTTTCCAAGAAAGATACTAAATCAGATGAAAATATGAATAAGTAACCAATGTCTTTAAACTTAAAAACTTATTCAGGCCATACTATACCTGTGAATTAACTTTTTGAAATCCTATACCGTCCTATTCCAACTATGCACACAAGTCTGTAGAGTTCTTATTCTAAAGGAATTGACCAATGATATGATATGGCTGAGATGAACTCCTGTGGCTTCAAGAATCTTTCCTTATACTTCCATCAAGAACATGAACTATATGTAAGAAAATAATGGAAAATGCAAAGTTCAAAACAATAGAGACTACCATTGCCAAGTTTCTTTGTTCTATGTGTAAAAAAAAAAAACAAAAAAAAAAAAAAAAAAAAAACAAGACCAAATTAAAGAAAGGAAAATTTGCTACGCCATGCTCATCATATGAAAATATCAAAATTCAATCAAAGAACAAGAATGTCATCAACCATGAAATTGGAGAGACTACCTAAAAGAAGCCTGTAAATGGATATGAAGAGGCTAAATCACTCGATAGGAAGAAGATCTAGCACTGTGTGAACTCACAACCACCTAAACACTGCATCGACTCATCGCCTTTGTGCGTTTGTGAAGTAAACCTTTTGCATCATTTTAAAGAAAAAGTTTTAGATTCATTGAACATGATAACGTCCTATGGGTCATATAAAAAAGGTAAGAGACCATGTCGATTCATGTTTTTCCTTTTATGTGCAAATTGGAATTATTGAGCAAGAACGTCTAATTAATCGAGGAAGCTAAAAAAAAGAAATATTTGAGATCTTTTTCTACATGATTTTTATTTTTCCAAAAGTACTTTAAGTTTCAAAAGATGCTAAAATGAAGAAACACTAGCTTAAAAATTTAAAGAAAAATATTTGTAATTTCTACAAGACGATTAAGATTTCAAAATCCTTTGTGAAATTAATAGCTTCCTCCAAGGTTGCCCTAATAAGTTAAGCATACATCCAAAAATTTCTCTTTAGTTTTTAAAAAAGAACCAATAGGTAAAGAAACAATTATGTTAGATTTTTTTTTGCATTTGTTATAAATTACTCCTAATCTTAACTGCTTAGATAATATAGTCATGAATTTCATTTAAGCCACAATCATATCCCTAATAATCCCTTTTTTTTAGAAATACCTTGAGTCTTTTTTGAGTTATTTGACAAGATGGAGTTAAATAGAAAAAAACCCAATACCAATGGCCGAGTAAAATCATAGAGTGGTCACTCTTTGATTCATAGTCTGCTTGATAAATCTAACAACGAGGTCCAAATCCAAGAAACTTTTCCTTTGTTTGCATATCTAATATTTAAATATTATTTTTAAGCTAACTATTACTATAAATTGAGTGTTACTATTACAATCCCTATTAACGATTTTCAAAGTATTCTCCTAGGAAGCAGTCAAATGCAGGAATCATGCTTTATGCACTTTAAAAATCAATTAACATTTTGAAGACCTATGACAAATAACAAAACCAAAATAAGATAAAAAAAAAGTTTATTGTGTTTCGCAACACAAAGTAAAAGTGTTACGGTCCTTGATCATAGACCTTGTCACTCGATGAAGGGGAGGATCATCAAGGGGAACAAGGGACGAACCAGGGCGGATAGACTTGCCTAGTCGACCTATATTTCTGAGAATGGGTAGAAGGAAGGGATTCGTGGAGAGAAGAAGCCAGGCTCATCAAAGGGAGACTTGAACCTTGGGTTCGTCAAGGAGAACGCCGATCCTAGGTTCCTTAGAGGAGAACGCCGATCCTGATTTGGGTAAAATTCGACTTGCTTCCTTCTTTTCCGTCAGTCCTCTTAAGGCAAATCTCGCCAAGGACTAGAACTACTGTTTTTACACTACTGCCATTGCAGGCTTACATGCTACCATAGACTGGATTAAAATAACATACAAATCCTAAATAAATTGAATGATCTTCTGAGTCACCAATTCACCCGCATCCCCTTTGGATGACTCATTCGGCTATCAAGTCCATAACATCACTCCCTCCTTGGGAACAGAGCTTGTCCTCACTCTCGAATGTAGGGAAGACGTGCTAGAATACTTGGAGGTCTTCCCAAGTGGCCTCTGCAACATCAGTATGTGACCACTGAACCAATATTTCTTTCCTTTCCGCATTCTGGCGAGCATTCAAAACTTTGATGGGAGTGAGCGAGACTTTACCTTCTTCAATTTGTGGTAAGGAAGGAATGGTTGTTGGTACTGATCCTTTGTGTGGTTTGAGCAGAGAGACATGGAAGACAACGTGAAACTTGGACTCTGGAGGAAGCTGGAGCTTATAGGCAACTTGGTCCACCCGCTGGGTAATTTTGAAGTGCCCAAAATACTTCGGAGAAAACTTGTGTTGAGTGCCCACAAGTGAATTTTGACGGTAAGGCTAGAGGCGAAGCCATACAAAGTCCCCTGGGTTGTACTGAACATCACGGTGACCCTTATCATAATAGTCCTTCATGTGAGCTTGAGCCTTTCAAAGGCGTTGGACAACATTTTCTAACAATTGATCTCATCCCATAAGAGCTTGGTCAACTACATCCACTCTTGTGTACCCCTTAGCATACGAAAGTAAGCGAGGGGGATCCCGACCATATAGTATTTTGAAAGGTATCTCCTGTAAAGCCGTGTGGAATGATGTGTTGTAGCAATACTCTGCCCATATAATGCATTGCATCCACTTTTTGGGACTGTGCCCCACAAAGCACCTTAAATACATTTCAATTGTGTGGTTCACCACCTCAGTCTGGCCATCGGTTTGAGGGTGATGAGCGGAGGATTATCTCAGTTTTGTATCGCATAATCTGAATAGTTCTTTCCAAAAGTTACTGGTAAAGATGACATCTCGATCACTGACTATTGATTTCGGAATGTCGTGGAGACGAACAATATTCTCAAAGGAATGAAATGTGCTTACTTGGAAAAATAGTCAAAAAGAATAGACTTCCCCGATGCCTTAGGGAGGCCCTCAATGAAATCCATAGAGATGCCCGACCATACTTGGGTGGGAAGATCGAGTGGTTGTAGTATCCCAGCTGGAGATAAATGGTCGGCCTTGTTCCGTTGACACACCAGACAAGTAGCCTGATACGTTGCAACTATGGATTTTAGACCTGGCCAATAAAAATCCCCACGAATCCGATGTAAAGTTTTCTGTAATCCTTCATGAGTGCTATCATGATAAGCTGATAATGCAACCGCCACCAAGGGAGGAGTATGAGATAAATAGATGCGTTGTTTATAAAGAATAATGTGGTCGTGTATTGACCACTGGGACGCCATCTTGGCCACTACAATTTGTTGGGAGAGCTGCTGCAGTTTGGGTGTGCTCTGATCCTCTTTGCGGATGGACTCCAGGAAAATAGGTGTTGGCTAACTAATGGCAGCAATTTGCAGTACATCGTCTAAACGACGTGAGAGTGCATGAGCAGCTTGGTTCAACGGACCCGACTTGTGTTCCATTGTAAAATTCAACCCCATTAACTTGCTAATCCAGTGCTGTTGGAGAGAAGTTGATATACGCTGGTTCACCAAAAACTACAAATTGGAGTGGTCAGTGTGGATGATAAAAAATCTGCCCCACTAGTAGGGTCTCCAATGGCGGGCGGCCTTCGCTAAGCCAATGAGTTCTCTTTCATAGGCCGGTAACTTGTGATGGTGGATCGCTAGCTGACGGCTGAAGTAGACTATCATATGCTGAGATTGTTGAAGCATCGCCCCAATACCGCTTCCAGATGCATCACATTCTACCACAAACACAGCTTCGAAATCCGTTAACTGAAGGACCGGTGCATATGCTAAAGCTTGTTTGAGAGTCTGGAAGGAAGTCTCTGTTGTGTCATTCCAGTGGAAGGCATTTTGTCGCAGTAGGTTGGATAAAGGAGCTGCTAGGGGCACATAATTGTGGATGAGCTTTCTATAGTAACCTGCTAAGCCCAAAAATCCCCTGAAGGCTGCAATGTTTCTTGGTGGTGGCCACTGAATGATAGCTTCAATTTTTCTCGGGTCCATGGTGACCCCAATTGCTGTAATAACGTGACCCAGATAGGCCACCTGACTTCGAGCAAAGGAGCACTTTGAAGGTTTTAAGTATAGATGATGATTCCAAAGAAGTTGGAATACCAGACACAGGTCTTGTAAATGTTGAGTCCATGACTTGCTGAAAATCAAGATACCATCAAAGAAAACTAAAACAAAATTTCTAAGATAGTCACAAAATACCTCATTCATTAAGGCCTGAAATGTTGAGGGTGTGTTGGAGAGACCGAAGGGCATGACAATGAACTCAAAGTGACCATGATGAGTACAGAAGGCGGTCTTCTCTTTATTAGGATGGTACATTCTGACTTGATGATAGCCTGAGCGCAATTCTAACTTTGTGAAAAATTTGGCCCCATGTAGTTCATCTAATAGCTCATCCACAACTGGTATATGGAACTTGTCCTTAATAGTCTTGGCATTTAATTCCCGGTAGTCCATGCAAAACATCCAAGTGTTATCATATTTTTTCACCAACTGGAGAAGAAAAGGGGGAGATACTCGGTCTGATGAGGCCTTGTTCTAACATCATTGTGCATTGCCGTTCAATTTTATCTTTTTGAAGGTGGGGGTATCGATATGGTCTCCCAACCACCACTTCTGAGCCAGCCTTCAAACGAATGCGATGGTCACATTGTCTCAATGGCGGTAGATTTATAGGTTCCTGAAAGAGGTCTGTAAACTCTTCCAACAAGATATCTAAATTGTTCTCCATGTGTTGTTGTCGCTGCAGTCCATGAAGATGGGCTGGAACCTCAGTGCGACAGCCCTGTAGTGTAATCCGTGGAAAATTCAAAGCTCATTGTCAACGCAGAGAAATCCCACAATATTGGCCCCAATGTCTGGAGCCACTTGATGCCCAATACCATATCAAAACCTGCTAGTGGAATGTTAAAAAATTCTGCCGAAAATTTGTGACCAGTAATAGTAAATAGGACTGACTTGCTGACCCCGTAGCTAGGAACCTTATCCCCATTGGCAACGGAGACTGAAGTGACTGGCTGAGAGTTAACTGGAAGTTGTAGATACTTTGTTGCTGTGAAGCTCACAAAATTATGAGTGCTGCCGGAGTCCACAAGACCTAAGAGTGGTTGATTGCCGAATAAGGCACATACCTATATTGTTTTGGTGGTCTGGAGTCATGTGACAATGTTTAATGAAATAGCAGGCTCTTCAGTGTCTAACTGTTCTATTTCTGGTTCTTCCAGTTCCTCATCTTCAATTTCTAACCAGAAGAGTTTCTTACATTGATGACCGAATATGTATTGTTCATCACAATTGTAACATAACCCCTTTTCTCTCCGTGCTTCCATTTATGCACTATTTAATTTTCGGATGAACGTTGGTGTGGTTGGGGGATGTTTAGGGGTTGAAGAAGGCAAGGCAGGAACACTACTCCACCACTGAGGGGCTGTGGAGGCCCCTCCCGAGCTGTTTTTCCCACTTCGCCACATTGGTCTTCGTGTTTGAAATTTTTGTTTGGCCTCCAATTCTCTTGCTAAGTTCTTGGCCTTGGCTAAATTCGGAGGTGAAAGTAGTTCCACTTCTAATCGTAGGGCCTCATTTAAGCCTACGGTGAACAAACTGACATGTTGATCAATTCTTACCATTTTGCTGGCTCGGGCAAATTTCTCATGAAATTATTTTTGCTACTGTGCTACACTTCTAGTTTGTCTTAAGAGTACTAAATCACCCAAAGGGTTGCTTTGAGTGGGCGGTCCAAATAGAATGGTTCATACTTCCTTAAATTCCTCCCCATCTATACCCCGATGTTCTAATTCAAGTTGATGGCCCCATAGCTGCTCTTCGTCAAGCATGTGGAAGGTGGCCAATCCAACTTTGTCTATTTCAGTTGTTCTTTGATTCGATTTTTTTTTCACAATGATACAACCAAATTAAAGGGTCCTCCGACCCATTAAAGACTGCAAAATCAAGTTTAGTATACCTTGGAACCACCCCATTGCCTGGACTGAAAATTCCCCCATAGCCAGTGTGCTCTATACATCCAACCTGATGTGCACTTTGTCCAGTCGAAGGTGCCCTTTCACCCTCTCTCGGAGTGGGTGTCCTTCCTGACATTCTCTCATATACCCGATTCGTGACCTCTTCTACCTGTTGAGATATTGCTTGAGAGAGTCGACTATACAGCAGTGTTGCTAATCGGCCCTCAGTCTCCTCTTGTCTAGAGTAAACCATTTCCGTGAACCTTGCCAGCAAATCCTCATGGCTTGAAGACTCCCCCATATTTACTTGCTCTGATACCAAAGTGTTACGGTCCTTGACCATAGACCTCGTCACTCGACGAAGGGAAGGATCGTCAAGGAGAGCAGGGGACGAGCTTGGGCAGATAGACTTGCCTGGTCGACCTATATTGCTGAGAATGGGTAGAAGGAAGGGATTCATGGAGAGAAGAAGTCAATCTCATCAAAAGGAGACCTGGACCTTGAGTTTGTCAAGGAGAACACCGATCCTAGGTTCCTTAGAGGAGAACGTTGATCCTGATTTGGGTAAAATTTGACTTGCTTCCTTCTTTTCCATCAGTCCTCTTAAGGCAAATCATGCCAAGGACCAGAACTATTGTTTTTACACTACTTCATTTCTGGCTTACATGCTACCGTAGACTGAATTAAAATAACATAAAATCCTAAATTAATTGAATGATCTTCTGAGTCACCAACTCACCCGCGTTGCTTTTGGATGACTCGTTTGGCTACCGAGTCCATAACAAAAAGTGGTCACGACCACTCCCAAAGTGCCTCCACATTTTGGATTTGGGTCTACTAATAGAAAAGCCAAATGACACTTACAATTAAGGACTCACAAAGACCAATTAAAATATTGTTAACAAAGGGATTTATAAAACTCGACTAGTTAGGCCATATAAGCCTAGACTCAACACTCATTTGGCTACGCATGCCAAATTTTGTAGCAACTTAGGCAACCAATACCTTTATGGAATTAGTGAGTACCCAATTCACTCAACCTTAAACACAACAATTCTAGCCACAAAAGATATATGAATAGTATGAAATGAGCTTCTAAACTTACTTGCACAATTTGCAATGATACATTTTTTACAAGTGAAGCTCAAATAAAGTCTCTATGGATGAAGATTTTAAAATCAATAACTCAAAACCAATTTAAACCCAATCAACCATGTAATAGAAAATCAAATTCAATCCCAACTTGATGATTTTAAAATACTAAATTTGGAAGAATATTATAATATGAGTTTAAAAACAGCCTCATGGAAACACTTCAAAAAGAAGAAAATTTAAAAAATTTAAGCCAAAATAATTGTTGGACTAATTAAATGAAAAAGTATACAAATACAAGTTCACCAGAAAACGAGCTAGCACAATGAATAGATTTAAAAATAATTGGATGAGCCTTCTTTCCTTGTGATTGAACTCCACAAATAAAAATAAACTTGTCGTTTTGGCTAGGAAATGACCTTTTGTCTTTAGTAAAAACTGATCAAAATATTGCAAAAAAATCATGAAAAGACACATAAAATATCTATTTTGAGCTGTTGATCACAATGATAGGTCACTTACTAAAAATATAGACCTTTTGAAGCCTAATCAAAGCTTGCAAGTTTCAACTTTGAATTTCTATCAGACGACATTTGGATGTCGAGACAATGTTTAAATGTTGATTGATCGCATATGAACTTCTATATGTCTTGGGAATCTAGATGTAGGTTGGATATTCAAAAGTCAGATGCTTGGCTGCTTCCTTGGATATTAGAATATCGATTGGCATTCTAAAGCTAAAATTGTTTCTCATCTCTTTGTTTCTAGCCTCCAAATGATAACTAAATGGTACTAAGATGCAATATTTGTTTTCAATATTTGGGCATTCAAATGTCAGATGTTCACTTCGGCTCTCTATTTTTGGTGTTCATATGCTAGCCACAATTCTCTTTTTGTAAGATGATTTCCAGGGGCATTCAGAGGCCCAACTTCCCTGGGACACCAAATTCACTTAAAAGTTCATCAAAACTTCACTTAAGCCATGAAGTTATTTTTCTTTATTTGTTATCATCAAAGTTACATAGAATGAGGATCTTGAGACCAACCACATCCAATAAATGTCATTAGTTGGGTGGGTTAGGCTATGTTGGTCATGGAGGAAGGTTAGATGAGTAGGTAAAGAAGCCCTTAAATGTGCCCAATAGAGAGTAGGATCGAGTCAAATTGTAGGTGGCTTAGCCTCAATATGAGTCGAGTGTAGGAGTCCTCAAGACAATGAGTCAACATACTTTCAAGATGAGGCAAGGAGCTCGAGTAAGGAGCAAGATAGAAGAGTTCAAGTTGCAGCAAGAGTTTAAATAAAAGATGGCATGGCCAATCAAAGTCTCATTCAAAGAAATCTATTAATCTAATAGGTCAAAGGTCTCTTCGAGTCCAAGCCAAAGAGGCTATAGCTAGTACTTGACAACATCCAATTCAGTAGAATGCTTTAAGTGGCTTATACCAGCACGAGGAAACTAATCATTGATAATCAATCAACTGAGCAACTAATCCCGAATTCAAAGATTTCTATTTGCATGGCCTTCGGGCACCGCCAACACCTTCCAATCTTCCATTCCATGCGATACCAAAGCTCAACTTGTGGTTCTCCATCCCCCTACAACACGAGTTGACCTTCAATCTCGTAGCCAAGCCACATTATCTTCACCATCACTCTTACAAGCCCCTTCTCTTTTCCTAATTACCGTAGCATCCCTTTCCATCACCTCAGGTTATCTCTCCCTGCCTAGCACATCCATAAGCTCTTCCTTTCCCACTCTAGATCCCTCTCTATCTCATAGAGTCCCACTTCTCTAATCCACAAAAATCTTCTTCCATACAAAGTGCTAGATGCCCATAAATCTTCTTCTAGCTTAACTCCAACTCTTCCATATCTCACATACCCCAACTGCTCCTCTTAGCTAGCTCTCACACATTGTCTCTCATAGAGATAAGTGTTCCTACCTTTACCTTTTTCATCCCCCGGCCTTACTTAAACCCTAGATTCAAAACCCTCGTGTTGTGCCTTGCTAGCCAAGTTTTACATAAAGCCCCTCTCAAAACTCCTATTAAACTGAAAGCCCAAGAGAGATTATGATTTAGAGATCTCTCTCCTTTATTTATAACTTAAATAACAATCAATAATTGTTATGGGTATTAAATTTTTAAAATTTCACTTTTATAGTTTAATTTTTTATGTTTTATAATATTTGTTATTTAAAGATATTTTTTGACAAAATCTTTTTCCACCAAAGAATTATCTTCTTGAAGATTCCCCAAGTGCGGATTTTTTATTTACTTTTTCTTCTAGAGGGAATTGATATCATTGAACATTTATATTAGGTAGTTTTCTCACACGAGAGTATTTTTAAGAATCATTCTATGACATAATTTGATTTCCACCAAAGATTAATTTATAGTACTTCCCTCAAGTGTAGGAATCTTCTCATTTTATTTTCAATTTAAAGCCATATGTTGGCATAATTTTAATTTTTTTGAAATAGGGGTCATTTAATGGCAGATATTAGTCGCGTACTATTTTTTCCCCTTATCTTTTATTTTCCTTGCTACTCTTCTTCTTGAGCCAATTGTTTTTGCCACCAACTGAGGGAGAGAGATAAGGATGCTGGGGTAGGGTGAGAGAGACTCAATGATATGTTGGGAGAGGGCATGGGAGGGGTGCAAGTCTTCATTGTCCCCATTGTCAGATGGTGGTAGAGGGAGACAAAGAATGAGACAAAGATATAGCTAGGTTGGGGGCACCCTAAAGATCGAAAGATAGGGAGAGAGACCAATGGGTTGGGGGATTTAATCACCATTGCCAGAGGCAGGGGACAAGATACGATGGCCGAGAGGGAGAGAGACAAAGAGGGGGAGAGAGAGAGGGACCAACAGAGAATAAGAGAGATGGAGATGGGGGAAGAGAGAGGAAGAAAGAGATAGGAAGAGAGAGGGAGAGAGAGGACCAAAGAGAGATTGAGAGTGCGGAAGAGAGACATGGAGAGGAGATAGAGAGAGAAGAGGGACGTGTTGAATTTTAATTTATGCATCTTAGAGATGTTAATTATGGTTATGAATTTTTATTAAGCATTTAATTCTTTGATGTTATTTTTATTTAATACTAAATCATCTAGTCACTATTATTCAAAACCGCATAAAATTGAGACACAAATTAAGGATGACAAAATTTATTAGGGGTCCAATTAGGGATCAAAGTTTTTTATTGAACATGTTATTACTAACTAATTTATATAAATTAACATATGAATTTTTTTATATCATTAAATTTCAAATTAAATAGTAATAAATAGAAAAAATAAATAAATAGAATAAGTAGAATAAATAAATAAATAAATTTAAAATTAAAAATACTTAAAAAAAGAAGGAGAGAGTAATTTTTCCTAAATCATCAAATGAAGCTATAAATCATCTTATTCATAGCAAAATTACAAAGGTAGTACCTTCACGTGTTAAAGTAAAAAAGATGCACAATTAAGCAACTTTATGTTTAGAAGTCAATTAAAAAAATCAACATTTGTTCATTTTTATGTTCAATCATGTTTATTTAGTCATTTGTTTACTTTGCCAGAATAATTTATATGGGTTTTTACTTATTTATTAAACTATATTATAATTGGAATGCTATAGAATAGTGTCTATGTGGTGAACAGTTTTTCTATTAGAACTATCAGGGGGTATGATGAGACCATCACATGGATTTATGCATCAGTGAATTGATGGTATTTTTTTAATTGTATTTCATATGGAGTGTTATGAAATGGTATCCATGGCGTGAGGAGTTTTTCCTTTGAAGCCATCAGGGGTACTATGGGACACATGGGCATTTGTTTTTCTTCAGGTGTTATTGAATAGATGGTGTTTATTTAGTTGGAGTACTATGGAATGGTGTCTATGTATTTATTAAAGTGTATTATAATTGGAGCACTATCAAATGGTGTTCGTGTAGCAAGGGTTTTTTCTATTAGAGCCATCAGAGGTACAATAGGACCTTCACTTGGATTTCTTATTTTCTTTACGTGTCATAGAGTTGATGGTGTTTATTTAGTTTTATTGCAATTGTTTGAAGTGTTATGAAATGGTGTCTATTGGGTGAGGATTTTTTCCATTGAAGCCACCAAGGGGTACGATGGGATTGCTGGTAGGGAAACTAAGTCTCATACTTTTCTACTAATGAATTGGTTTAGCTCTTCTTGCATTGCTTCAATCCAATAGACATCCTTAAGTGATTTTTGTTAGGAATTAGACGCCCTAATTCCAAAGTAACGAGAGCAATAATGATAATCACGGAAGAAAAGGAAAAACAAGCACAAGAACAAACAAAATTTATACGGGTTCGCCTCAAGGTAAAACTATGTCTTGTCTTCTACTGCTGCAATAATCCACTATGAAGATGAAATAGTTTACAAGAGAGATCGTACACACTTACAGGTATTTTCTCTAACCTCTCTCGGGCTGAAACTCAAGATGCTCCTCGAATGATAAAACCCAAATAGCAACGCCCCAAATATAAAGAGGAAACTAGGGCAAATGCGATACAAGAGTAAAATTCTCAAATTTCTCTTAATGAAACAACAGTTAATATATGGTGGACAGGGAGGGGGCTCCACCCCCACACCCTTGGAGGAGGGCTTCCCGCCCCCTCTTCCAATCCCCATGGTGACCTTATCACGAAAGTCAATCCGCGTACCAACTCAGTGTACGACATTGATTAGACTCCACAACTTAATAATTCTTGGATGTCTTCAGGTTCAAATTCAAAAATCAATGTCTAATCCATTTCTTTACGTAATTGGCCCGTACTTAGCATTTTTCCACTACATTCTCTTATGATTTGTTTTGTACAGGGGGTAGGGGGTTGGGTGGGGTGGGTGGTGTTATGGTCCCGGATCTAACACAATGATTCATAGGGAAGAAGAAGAAAAGAGAAGAATCAAGTCAAAGGGAAGCATGAAAACCCTAGGTTTGATAAGGAGAACGCACACCTCTGAGCTCGTTGAGGAGAACTCATAACCCTTGTTTACTTTAAATCAATACTTATTTTTTCTCATTACTCTTACCCCTTAAATAGGGTTTACCCTTACAAGGTTCAAGATAAAATATTACAAAAAGGCCCCTGTGGCCTATTAATTCTTTAACTGAAATAAAATAAAGTAAAGTAAAGAAAAATAAATAATTAGACTCTAAATAACTTAGCAATGTTATTGCATGCATAACATTACACCCCCCTTGAAGAAAGAGTTTGTCCTCAAGCTCAAAGGTAGGGTCTGGTTGCCGAACGTCTCCACATGTTCCCAAGTAGCATCTGTGGTATTTGTGCCAGCCTTCTGAACGACAAAGCTGGAGCATTCCACCTGAGAAGCATTTTTTTTTTATAATCCAACACTGCCAACATCATTTGCTGTAGCAGACCCCAATACGGTTAACCAACCAAACAACAAGTTGAACTATCACCTGCTCCATTCTGGCAACATATGCTTTGATATTAATAGCCTTGTGTGATTTTCCCCAATGGTTGCCTCATTGGGAAAATGCAGCATGTCCCCGATAACCTCAGTAATCGGATTGAGCTAATTCCTAATTAATTCTGGCAGCCCTAGTTGATCTAGTTGTCCTTCATTTTTTTGTGCATATATTTCTGCTATGGCTCTACAAAAAATCAAAAAAAAAATGCAAAGGGCACAATAGTCTTATTGGCTATTGGAAGATAGGCCCAAGCCTACATGACCAAGGAAGGCCCACATATCTAAGAGTATATTATAAGATGGGTGTTGGGTATACAACTAAAGTCCTACATTGACTAAAAGTGGGGAGGATCATGGATATATAAGCGCAGACACTATCTCTATTGGTATAAGGCTTTTTTGGTGGGTAAAACCCAAGAGTAAATCCATGAGGGCTTAGGCCCAAAGTGGACAATATCATGCCAATATGGAGATAGATAGTGTCTATAATCCTTACAAATGGTATCAGAGCTATGCCCCAGAGTTAGCCATGGTGGATGGGATCCTTTGAATGTCGAACAAAGGTGGTGGGCCTCAAATTAGAACACTAAGGGATCCGTGGATGTACTCTATTGGATTGGTGGTGTGCTCCGGATTCTTCATGGATGTATCCAGGTCCCAACACGGTGAAGAGGAGTTGATTTGGATAGAGCATGCTCTCGAGATAGGTGCTACTCCATGTAAGGCGTGTGCTTCCAACGCATTGGAGTGAACCATCCAGGTTGGTAGAGAGTGGACGGATGGATGATTATTTGAGGGGAGGCTCGGTGGTCCTTTGTTCGAGGGGAGGATTGTTGGGTATACAACTAAAGTCCCACATTAACTAAAAGTGGGAAGGATCATGGATATCTAAGTGTGGACACTATCTTTATTGGTATGATGCCTTTTGGGATAAAGTCCAAGAGCAAATCCATGAGGGCTTAGGCCCAAAAAGGACAATATCATACCAATGTGGAGATAGATAGTGTCCATAGGCCTTACAAATGGTATCAAAGTCATGCCCCAAAGTTAGCCATGGTGGATGAATCCTCTGAATGCCTAATGAAGGTGGGCCTCGATTAGATCGCAATAAGATCCGTGGATGTGCTCTATTGGACAGGTGGTATGCTCCAAATTCTTCATGGACGTATTTTGGTCCCAACACGGTGAAGAGGAGTTGATCTAGATAGAGCATGCTCTCGAGATAGGTGGTACTCCATGTAAGGTGTGTGCTTCGAATGCATTGGAGTAAAAAATCTGGTTGGTTGAGAGTGGATGGATGGATGATTGTTTGAGGGGAGGTTCTAGGGGAGGATTTTTGGGTATAAAACTAAATTCCCACATTGACTAAAAGTGGGGAGGATCATGGATATATAAGTGTGGACACTATCTTTATTGGTATGAGGCCTTTTGGGGCTAAAACCCAAGAGTAAATCCAAGAGGGCTTAGGCCCAAAGTGGACAATATCATACCAATGTGGAGATAGGTAGTGTCCATAGTCGTTTTAAATGGGCCACATGGCCCACAAGATGGACCCAATAACCTAAGAAGTAGGACCCACCATGATTACCACAAGCTGACATCCTTATTACATAAGTTGGAAGATCAAGGACTCACCAAGGCATCTTTATCTTATAGTCACGTCCTAGAAGAGTTATAGTTTGAGTTATGTTTATCTTTTATCTATATTGAGTTATTTAATTATGCTAGGACTTATCTTTAAGAGTTAGAGTTTTGGTGTAATTGGGACAAAGGTAGTTTTATTGTAATTGGACTCTACAACCTTCTGCTATTATAAATGGAGGTTCATGTACTCTAATTATAATAAGTCAATGAAGTCAATGAAGTATTTCTTTTTTCCATAAATTCAACATGGTGTCAGAGTGGGTTTTTGAGTTGACTTGGTCAACCCACAAAGATAATGAGATTCTTTTCTCTAAACCCTAAACCCTAAGTCTACGTTCATAGTGAATTTTTTTTCAGTAGTTTACTTTGCATTTTTAACTTCTATATTGATATTTTAATATTTTAAATTATATATCGAAGAAAGATATTTGAGTCTAATTTCAAAGGAAAAACTATTATTTTCCAATCGGAGTTATCGACAAAGAGAAATGGATTTTTGAATGAACGAGGTCAGATTGCGAAAGAGGTTCGAGCATCAGCAGAAAGCTTCAACTTCCGAGGCATTTTATGCTATCAAGAACTAGACTTTATATGGAGAAATATATATCAAAAGAAATATTTGTAAGTCTATTATTTTACCTATTCAACCAATTTTTTTATCTGAGTTATCTACAAAGAGAAATCAATATTTGAATCAGCAAAGGTAAAAATGCAAAAGAGCTTTGAGCAGTAGCAGAAAGCTTCAACTTTCAAGGTATTTTATAATATCAATAAAGAGAATTTATATAGAGAATTATATATCAAAATAAATATCTGTAAGTCTATTTTCTTAACTATTCAACCAAGTCTCGGTATGACTTTTTTATAAGTAGATATTGATCTTGGAAGAGTCAATGGTCATTCTGGAAAAAAAAGAAGAAATAATGCTTAGTTCGGCTAGATGACTAAGACTGAAATATATCAGATTATTTATCTTCTTATAATTAAATTTTATGAAGATAAGTTATACTTAGATGAAATTTATTTAAGTCTAGTTTCAGACGAAGAAAATTTAATGTCAATCTGAACTATATTTAAATATATATTCACATTGGAAGAATCAAAGGTCATGCTGGTATTCGGTTGTATTGAAAAATCCGAATTTATGCCCTTTGTTTTGCGTCACTGTTTTGAGTTGCTATATCAGAAAAATATCTCACTTCTCACTGGTTTAAGGGCTTATTACTAAATCTATATTATTTGGGCTAGTGCTGCATCTATGATATTTGGTTCAAGTTGGGATCACTGTCATTACCTCCCAGCTTGAGGGGGAGAAGAAGAAGAAGTACAAGAAAGACGTATTTTATTCCATATGTTGGGGATAAGTTTATGTGACCCAAATATTCAAGAAAGAGAGAACACAAAAGATGAAGCTTATGCATATAAGAAAAAATATTTATATCGTATTATAATTATTTCATGGGTCCTTCTACAAGGTTTATTATTTTGGTTTGTGTTATATGTGTTGGAAGATGGTCGCGTTACATTACAATTGTTGCTATTATGTCTCTTTGGATGAGACATTATTATTGAAGAAGAGGTAGCCTCATTACCTTTTCTCATACCATAATTTATTTGACTCTAAAAAATATCACGGTTGGGACACCATGAGAGTCGGTGCCCGAATTGGGACACCATGATAAATTTAACTCTTCAAAATATCATGGTTGGGATACCATGAGAGTCAATGTCCAGATTGGGACACCATTATAAATAAACCCACAACCTCCCCCCCCCCCCCCCCCCCCCCCCCCCCCCTTTATTTTGGCTTTTGTTACTCCTACCACTTGATAGTTGTTGTTCTGTGGAGGGACACGGTGGTGGACACTTCAAAGAAATGCCGACAGACACACTACCTACCGAAGACGGAATGTGCCCTACATCTAGCATTAGGACTAGAGTATGGAGCAATGTCTTACCGGCTAGGAGTGATTTTTAATCTCACTTATATTTTTCCAACAAGGCCTCATGGAAGGGCGGCGTGAGGGGGAGTGTTGGAAGATGAAGGCATATTGGAATATGTGCCATTTTATATTAAAATAATTTATACATCATTTGCAGCAAGCTGGGAGTTCATGATATTCTCTTACCCCTAGCTTGAGGGGGAGTGTTGGGAGATAGGCCCAAGCCCACATGACCAAGGAAGGCCCACATATCTAAGAGTATTATAAGATGGGCCACACGACCAAGGAAGGCCCACAAGATGGGCCCAATCACATAAGAAGTAGGACCCACAATGATTACCACAAGCTGTCATCTTATCACATAAGTTGGAAGATCAAGAAGGACTCACAAAGGCATCTTTATCTTATGGTCATGTCCTAGAAGAGTTCCAGTTTGAGTTATGTTTGTCTTTTATCTATATTGAGTTATTTAATTATGCTAGGACTTTTCTTTAAGAGTTAGAGTTTGGGTATAATCGGGACAAAGGTAATTTTATTGTAATTGGACTCTACTACCTTCCTCTATTATAAATAGAGGTTCATGTTCTCTGATTATAATAAGTCAATGAAGTATTTCTCTTTTTCATAAATTCAACATCAGCCAATTGGCATTGTGGATGATATTTTATCATATCAAACAAACTATGTTGGAGGTCTAACTTGGCAGCAGCAATGTCGCTATAATTGGGCTGAGAAGTTGGTGCAAAGACTACCTAGTGATGTAGAGAAATTTGTGTTCCATTATCAGATAAAACATTCATCATACTGTCCATTATCATGTTGACGCCAAACTTCATTTTAGCTCCATTACCAACCTCCCCCAAATAGAAAGATTTCTTCCCCATGACATATGTTACAATGTGGGACCCACCATGGTGCACGAGCTGGTGGGACCCACCATGAGGATGTGGGATACCAAGAAGAGTCCTCCCAAGCTAGCATGAGTTAAGAAGATGAGAAGCACAAGCTCAAATGAGTTAGAAGACTTGAAGATCAAGTGGGACCCACAAAGATACCACGAGCTGGTAATCTTATCAATATGAGTTGGAAGATCATGTGGGGCCCACAAGGATAAGGTCACGAGCTGGCCCCCTTCCTTATATTCACATTATTGAAGAAGTTTTCTAGTTCAACTCATATTAGACTTCTATTATATTGTGTTATTTTTTTATGATAAACTTATCTTAGAGAGTTAGAGTTGGAATGTAATTAGGAGATTGAAAGGTTAATTATATAAGGACTCTATCACTTCCTCTACTATAAATAGAGGTGTTGTAATTCTAAATTAATTAAGTTACACATCTCCTTCTTGAGTAAAACTCTTTTTTTTTCTTCTCTCTACCCTAAAGCTCTTCTTCTCCATTCACTTGCTCAGAATATTAGAAAAGGGATCCTAAATTCAACATGGTATCAGAGCATTAAATTTAGTATCTCTCATCAAAAGGATTCTCTAAAGAAGTTATGATCAACACCACTCAAAGAAGGCTTTTTTGTGAAGAAAGATCACAAAACATGAGATAAGTGCTTAATATTTTTTTAAATCATGTTACTGGTTTCTAAATTTATAAGATGATTTAAAGATGAGTATGTGAATGCTTTTCATTTCATGATATTGTGGATATGCATGCATCTCCATCTAGATGAAGCTATCAATACAGTTTTGTAGGTTTGGAAATTCTGTTAACCGAGACCAGTCCATGATCAGATTGTTGGAATTTTTTTTTGTGGGAACAAAAGCCCCTTAATATTGAAGATTTTTATTGAGTCTCATATGAGTGGTATTAGGAAAAAAATCAGAATAATAATTTAGCATCAATGCTAAAGTTCTTCATATCGAGTTTATGAAGAATACTACTTGGTGTTATTGTTAGATTTTTTTTTTCGAAGGACCTATCATGGCCGAAGGGAATATTAATATCAAAAGTGTTATACTGAGAATTACCGCTATACCCTTACATGGGATATCAAATTTTATGAGTTGGTCTACATCAGTTCAGAGGTTTTTTATAACAAAACACCTACTTGGTCACCTCACCACCCAAGGACCACCTATTGATGAAGATGATATTTTTTATAACAAATGGTTGAAAAGTGATACCTTTTTTATTAGTTGGCTAATCAACAACATGGAAGAATATGTCTCCAACAATGTCATTCACCTTGACACTGCTAAACAAATTTGGGAGACATGTGTTAAATTGTGCTCTTGCCCGAATACTTTACATAGACCATATGATATTCTCCAAAGGATGTTGAATACTAAAAAAGGAGAAAATATCCTTGAGTACTTGGCCCGCTTTAGAGGCTTTCTTCAAGAGTGGAAGTTAGCTCAACCTTCAACCATAGATATTTCTATCCAAGACAAGCAGAAGGAAACCTTAATTACTGCTATTTGCCTTGCAATGCCACGAGTCAACTTCTGAGTGCTTTTGTTATCCCCAAGTTTGATGATGTCTGTGCAACACTACTCCGTATTCCAAGCATTTCTTCCTCCACTACTGAAGTATCATCCACTATGTATTCAGATCATAGAGGACCATCATCTGACCTCGACCGAGGCCGAGGCAGATTTTTATAGAGGAAGCCGAGGAAGAGGTGGACGGACTGGTGCCGGTAGAGCAGATGGGAAAGAATGTACTCATTGTAACAAAATTTGGCCACACTATAGATCAATGCTATTACAAGGATTACAAGGCATGCAGTTACTATTGACAATATGGTCATTATAAAGAAATATGCTATAAAGCCAATGGCCAGTTAGAATTGACAAAGGCTAATCAAGCCTTTGTAAGTGATACAAAAGAAGAAGAACCCACTAAATTAGCAACATAGAAATTTTTTACTGATGAAGAGTATGAACTATTTCAGAAAATGAAGACAATGCTGGGTTCTTCTCCTAGTTCCTCTGCAACTACTGCTGCCACTACTGCTTTGGGTATGCTATATGCCTCAACTTCACCCTAGATAATTGACTCAGGAGCCTCCGACCATCTTACAAGTAACAAAAATTTATTACATTCTCTATCTCCATGTCTTTCATACAGGTTTGTTATCATAGCTGACGGTTCTCAAACAAAGTCCAAGGGAAAGGATCCACTTCTGTCACACCATCACTTTCGCTCACTAATATTCTTTTCGTTCTTACTTTCCCTTTGAATCTATTATCTGTTAGTCATCTGACAAAATACTTTAATTGCTCTGTTACTTTCTCACCCACTTCATGTGTATTTCAGGATCTTATAACGAAGTAGGTGATTGGTGGAGGCCATGAACAAGGGGCGCTTTACTACCAAAAATGAATATGGTTTCCTCTACTGAAAATGAGACAAGGTTATGACACAATCGGTTGAGACATCCATCTAAACAATCTCTTCATTATATGTTTCCTTCTCTTAAAGTAAGGTCAGAATTTCATTGTGAGGTTTGTCAATTGAGTAAACATCCAAGGAGTACATACTCTCCTCGTTCAGAAGTCAAAAGTGTTACTCCATTTTCTTTAATTCATATTGATGTCTAGGGGCCCTTGAGTGTCTCCAACATTTCTCAAGCAAAATATTTTATTACATTTATTGATGATTTCACTCGCACAACTTGGTTGTTTGTATTTAAGGAGCGTTCTGAGATACCATTTATTTTTAAGTCATTTCATGTTATGGTACTCACACAGTTTGGTCAGAAAATAAAAATACCCCGGTCTGGTAATTCCAAAAAATACATATCCAAAGACCTTGACTCTTTTGTCAAGGAAATGGCATTATCCATCAAACATCATGGTCTACACTCCTCAACAAAATGGTGTAGCCGAACGGAAAAATCCTCATATTCTTGAGGTATCTTGAGGTCAATTATATGCCATGAAAGTTCCCTACTTTTATTGGCCTCATGCAGTTCTTACGGCTTGCTTTCTTATAAATCGTCTACCATCTTCCGTTCTTGGTAATAAATCTCCTTACTCTAGATTATTACCAAATGATGATCCATTTTCACTACCTTTGAAAGTCTTCGGATGTCAATGCTTTATTCATAATTCACTTCCTAGACACAACAAAATTGTTCCTAAATCTATCAAGTGTATCTTCTTGGGATACTCTCGCACACAAAAGGGTTATGCTTGTTATAGTCCCACTCTTCAAAGTTTATTTGTGTCCTGGGATGTAACACTTTTTGAAGACTCCTCATTTTATTCTGATAGTGCTCCTCCTGATCTGTCCTCAGTACCAGGTTCCCCTCGATCAATTGTGCCCTATGGTACATAGATTATTCAACCCCCAAAGCAAGTGGCTAACACCACACCTGTCGATTTAATAGATCCTAGGGGTGGCTTCGAACTGAGCCGGCTCACAAGTGGCTCGGTTCTGGCTCGGTTTGATTCGGTATACCTGGATCTCGAGCTGAGTTTGAGACCTGTGATCGGCTCGTTTAAATTAATGAGCCAAGATCGACTGAATCAAGGTTCATCTCGAAAGCTCACGAGCCGGCTTGTTAATGAGCTGGGTGGAGAGTGGGAACAGGGAAGCGGGAGTGGGAGCTAGAGCGAGAGTGAGAGGGGGGGGGGGGGAATTCTTCCTCCCCTCGTCACCGCCACTGTTGTCACCGTCGAGCTCGCCAGCTGCCTTTGTCATCGTCGGTTCGATTTCTTCCTCTCCTCCTCTCCTTTCGCCTATGTTTCTGTTGTTGTCGCAGCCGTCATCCCCGACGACAGGCCGGCCCTGCTAACCACCCCTCCACCACCACCTGTGAAGACGATTTCGCATGTGCGAGATCATAAAGTAAAAAAAAAAAACTTTTTCTTAAACTCTCCTTCCTCATGGCTCATGAAGAAAATGAAAATAC
Source organism: Aristolochia californica (assembly GCF_029961685.1). Taxonomy (NCBI): domain Eukaryota; kingdom Viridiplantae; phylum Streptophyta; class Magnoliopsida; order Piperales; family Aristolochiaceae; genus Aristolochia; species Aristolochia californica. Next base: position 40,918,496 of record NW_027181992.1, on the reverse strand, counting down.
ATTTTAGTAGAAATAAGTTTATAGGGACTATTAGTGTCTCATGTTTTTTGTAAATATTTTTCTAATTGAAAATTCTTATTAAAAATCATATACTTTTCTAAGCAAGATTTTCCTGCCAAGATGGGCTAGAAAACCATATAGAAAATTGAATAAATATTTGATAGTTGATGTTGTAATACTTTTAGCATGTGGCAATTTTCGTAGCAATTTTGTGTTTGACATTTTATTTGATTAAAATTTTATCGATAAGTATAGTAATATATTGGATTGATTATTAATTTTTATTTGTTTCCATAGAAGAGGCAATAAGAGGTCCATTTAACTTTCCTAAGAAAATTATAAAATATTTCTTGAAATTTTCTAATAAGTCACTAATAGTAATAGGAATTTATTTAAAGGTTTTTTTTGGAAATAAGTATCAAAGGAAAAACATTTTTAGTTTTTTCTAGAATATAAATTTTCAACCAGGGCCAATAAGGAAGCCATAGTAAATTTATGGCCAGATTAAAAAATTATAAAATAAGCTAGACAACATTTCAAGTAAAAGAGATTAGTATTGGTGCGTTCTAATCCATTATTGAAATTCAATCTTGAACCTCGCCTATCATTCTTTTTTTAAAATGTATGCATAATTTTATATATAATTTATTTGATATATATTTTCTATAGAGCATTAAATGTATGTTAAACTCGAACTCAATTAAAATTATTAGGCTCGAGTTTGATTACAATTTTAGGCTCGAGGCTAGGGTCAGCTTGAGCTCAAGTTCAAAATATTTAAATCAAGCTCGGCTTGAACAACATCCGGACTCAGCTGGATTCGATGCCACCCTTATACGCAATTTTAAGTAGATGTCATTCCCAATTTTATGTAAAATGTATGCATACTTTTATATACAATTTATTTGACATGCATTTTTTGAAAAGTTTTAAATATATTTTGGAGCATGAACTCGAGACATGTATTTTTGAAAGTTTTAAATGAAAGATGAAGCTCGAGCTCGACTCGAACTCGGTTAAAATTATTAGGCTTGAGCTCGAGTTCAAAATATTTTAATCAAGCTTGGCTCGAACATAGGCAGGTTCAGGCTCGGCTCGACTCGATGCCACCCCTAACAGATCCCACAGAGGTAAGTCCTTCAGCCCCAGTTCTTTTTGGCCCTCAATATGATACTCATCCTATTACTGTAAGGAAAGAACCTAGACCTTCTACTTCTCATCCTATTTCAAATTTTGTGTCTCATCATCGCCTCTCACCTTTATGTTGTTAGTTTCTTTCTTCTATTTTCTCTATATTTGTTCCACAGTCCTATCAAGAGGCTCTACAACATCCAGGGTGGAAGGCACCAATGAATAAAGAAATGAAGGCACTTAATGACAATCCGACATGGTCATTGGTTCCTCTTCCATCAGATAAAAAACTTGTTGGCTGCAAGTGGATTAATATTGTCAAACATAATCCGGATGGGTCAATAGCACGACTGAAGGCTTGACTAGTTGCCAAAGTTTATACTCAGTGTTATGGAATTGATTATGAAGAAACCTTCTCTCTAGAGGCAAAAATGAACTCGGTACGTATATTATTATCTTTGGCAGCCAATTCATCATGGCCGATATATGAACTTATTGTGAAAAATGCATTTCTGAATGGGGATATTAAAGAAGAAATTTTTATGCAACAGCCACATGGGTATGTGGTTGAGGGGGAGTCAGTATGTCGACTAGAAAAATCTTAGTATGGTCTCAAGCAGTCCCCTCGGGCATGATTTGAGAAATTTAGTCAAGCCCTCATACGGGCCGACTTTTAAAGATGCTTTGGAGATCACTCTGTATTTATTGAAAACACACCGAGAGGTAAGGTAATTCTGGCTGTATATGTTGATGATATCATTTTAACTGGTAGTGACTCCGAGGGCATCCCAAAAACAAAGGAAAAAATATGTGCTGAATTCAAGACAAAGGATCTTGGACTACTCAAATATTTTTTGGGTATTGAAGTATTACGATCCAGACATGGGATTGTGCTATCCCAAAGGAAATGTGCTCTTGATCTACTAGGGGAGACAAAAATGATGGGATGCAAACCAGCAGACACTCCTATGGACTGAAATACAAAATTATGTAGAGGCATTGGAGAAGATGTAGTTATTGGAAAATATCAAAGACTAGTGGGAAGGCTTATTTACCTGTGTGTAACAAGGCCAGATATATCATATACAGTAAGTGTGGTAAGTCAATACATACACAAGCCACAACTTAGTCATTGACAAGCACTTGAAAGGATACTATGATATCTAAAAGGACCTCCAGGAAGAGGGATTCTCTATAAAAACCATGGTAACTTCAACATTGAAGGATTCTCATATGCAGACTGGGCCGGATCCCCGAATGACAGAAAATCTACCTTGGGATTTTGTACGATGGTTGGAAGGAATTTGGTTACATGAAAAAGCAATAAGCAAAATATAGTAGCACGGTCTAGTGCAGAAGCAACATATAGAGCCATGGCACACACTGTTAGTGAAATCCTATGGATAAGATCTCTTCTCATTGAATTGGGATTCTACAAAGAAGCTCCGGTGGATCTATATTGTGATAATCAAGCAACAATACAGATTACATTAAATTCAACCTTCCATTAAAGAACAAAGCCTATTAAAGTGGACTGCCATTTTATACAAGAAAAGTTCCAAGCATGTTTTTTTTATCTCTATGGCATATATTCAAGTTGTAGAGATTCTCACCAAGCCGGTCACTCACAAGATTATGTTTACCATAAACCCCCTATTGAGGCACCCTGTTCAACAAGCTCTTCACACTTGGAGAGTGTCCGGTTCCATACCGTGACCTTAAATCCTTTTTTTCAGGAGATTTATAGACATTGCCTTCCCCATGATTCCTAAGCCCAGAAATCCGACCTCCATTTCTGCAATTTCTCTGGCATAGGGTGATCCATGGACTCGGGAAAAAAACTGCTACTCTAATTCTCTGTTAAGCTCCCTAGCCATGGATCGAGTCACCTGACGATCTCCTCTTGGTTCCAGATTGGGAGACGACCTAGAGGAAGACTTGGGATTTTTGGAACGCCCTATTGCAGAGAACAACCAAGCTTTCGAAGGAAGCTTGCACCTTGGACCTTGTTGGGAGAGAGAATCTGATCTCAAGATTAAACTACTGATCAATGCTTAATTTTTCATTCACGCACCCGTCCTCCATATAAGAGAGGATTAGGGTTGACGTACACTGCAAAGGCCAACCAAAGACCCATGAAATTAATAGGAATTACATCGCAACCAACAAAGTCATAAACCTAGGAAAATTACATGATTTACCCTTGGCGTCTACTAATCACTTGATCAGATATGGAGTCCATAATATCACCCCCCTTCTGGAGAAAGAGCTTGTCCTCAAGCTCAAAGTGTGGATAGAGGGCACGGAAGGCTTCTAACTGTTCCCAGGAGGCTTCAGCAGGGTCCTTCTCGGCTCAATGGACTAAAATCTCCCATGAACCTTGGACACGTCGAGCTTGCAAAACATGAGCTAGAGTGGGCAAAACACAACCATCCTCTAAATGTGACAAGGGTGTGTGATACATAGGCGAGTCGCCCTTGAACGGCTTCAACAGTGAGACATGGATGACATCATGAATCTTCGTATCCAGAGGAAGTAGCCGCTTATAAACGACGTTTCCCACACGATACACGATCTGGAATGGCCCATAGAATTTAGGGGACAATTTATGACGTTTGGAGGCCGTAATTGAAAGCTAGTGGTAAGGTTGAAGATGAAGCCAGACATAGTCCCCAGGAGCATACGAGAGGTCATGATGGCCCTTGTTATAGTTGCGCTTCATCGTAGACTGAACGTGCTGCAAGTGAGCTTTGACCTGGTCGAGCATACGATCATGTTCCCCAAAGCCTGGTCGAGAGCAGCCACACGAGAAGAGCCAGCCACATAAGATAAGAGATGAGGGGGCTCACGATCCTAAACCACACTAAAAGGTGTACTCCGGAGTGATGTGTGGTAGGAGGTATTGTAACAAAACTCTGCCCAAGCGAGCCAACGGACCCAACTTTTGGGATGATCCCCCACGAAGCAACGCAAATACATCTCAATAGTCTGGTTGACCACCTCCGTTTGTCCCTCTATCTGAGGGTGGTATGCTGAAGAGAAGGCCAATTTGGTGCCATGTAAATTTAAAAGCTCCTTCTAAAAGGTACTAGTAAACACTGCATCGCGGTCACTTGTAATTGACTCCAGTAAGCCATGAAGGTGGACAATCTGGTCCATAAAACTCTGAGCCACGTGGGTCGCTGTTTAAGGATGTGATAGAGGAAGGAAGTGACCATATTTTGAGAATCGATCCACCACGACCAAGATAGTAGATTTACCGGAGGATTTAGGGAGGCCATCAATAAAATCCATAGACACATCCGCCCATACTTGAGAAGGGAGCAGGAGAGGCTGAAGCAGACCTGCTGGGCTTAATGACTCGGTTTTGTTCCTTTGGCAGACCTGACATGCAAATACATATTCAGACACCATCCGTTTCATACCTTGCCAATAGAAGTCATGACTAAGGCAAAAATATGTCTTTTGATGGCCTTCATGAGTGTTGTCGTGATATGTAGATATGATGGTGTGGAGTAAGGCTGAGGTAGGACAAAAATAAATTTGATTCTTGTAAAGAATGAGTCGTTCTTGAATGGCCCAGTTGTTGTCCATGGTGTGCTACTAAATGCTTTGAAACAGAACAATGAGCTCCGGAGTTTGCTTAATTTCGTCCCGAAGGGAATCCAACAAAAGGAACCGTGGTTGACTAATTGCATGCAGCTGTGGCTCGGCCACCTCCCGACGGGATAAGGCATCGACCCCTTTGTTGAGTAGTCCTGGTTTCCACCTGAAAAATCGAAGACCATCAATTTACTAAGCCAATGATGTTGGGGGGAAGTGGTGAATTGTTGCTCCAATAGATACTTCAAGCTATAGTGGTCTGTGCAGATAACGAAGTGTTGACCCCAAAGATAGGGCCGCCACTGCTGAATGGCTTTGGCTAAGCCGATAAGTTCATGTTCATATGCGGCTAATTTGTGGTGGTGTGGTGTGAGGTGCCTGCTGAAATAGGTGATGGGATGGCCATGCTGTTGTAAGACCACACCAATGCCGCCTCTGGAAGCATCACATTCTATAATAAACGGCTCTTCAAAATTGGGAAGTTGGAGCACCGGAGCTATGGCTAAGGCATGCTTCAACTGAGCAAAGGATGAGGCAGTGGCTTCAGACCACGCGAAGGCATTTTGCTTTAGTAAACTATTGAGAGGAGCCGCAAGCAGGCCATAGTCATGAATAAACTTCCGATAGTACCTGGCCAGGCCTAAGAATCCCCGTAAGACATTGATTGAATGTGGAGAGGGCCGGTCGATGACTGCTTGAATTTTGTTGTTGTCTGCCTTCACGCCGGAGGCAGATATGACATGTCCTAGATATGCCACCTCGGTGGTACCCAAGGAACACTTGGATTTCTTGAGGAATAAATGATGTGAACGCAGGAGGTTGAATACATGGCACAAACACAGAATATGCTCGTCCCAGTACTTGCTATAGATCAAAATGTCATCAACGAAAACCAGAACATACTTCCTTAAGAGAGGGAAAAATACCTCATTCATAAGGGCCTGAAATGTGGATGGGGCATTGGATAGCCCAAATGGCATGATGAAGAATTCAAAGTGGCCATGGTGTGTGCAGAAGGCAGTCTTCTCCACATCTGCAGGGTGTACCCGAATCTGGTGGTACCTGGATCTCAAATCCAATTTAGTAAAGAATTGTGCCCCATGTAATTCATCCAAGAGTTCATCCACCACTGGTATTGGAAATTTATCCTTGATTGTATGTGCATTCAGCTCTCTATAGTCCACACAAAAACAACCAAGTGTTGTCATGTTTTTTAACTAATAATACTGGGGACGAAAATGGTGACCGGCTGGGCTGAATAATGACCTGCGACAACATGTTTTGACATTGCCGCTCTATTTAATCTTTTTATAAATGGGGGTAGCGGTAGGGGCGCACTACTACTGGCTCAGTGCCCACTTTCAAATGAATCCGATGATCACAAGCTCGGATAGGTGGGAGTGCTGCTGGCTCCTGAAATAAATCAGCAAATTCAGTAATGAGTGAGTTTAACTTACAACGGTCAGATTCCATAACTTGGAGATGATGGAGAGTGCAATGGAATGCTGCATGAGTCCGATGAAGGACAATGGGTTTCTGGGAAGAAATGAAACTCATAGTGAGGGATTTGAAATCCCATGAAATAGGATCCATTTGCTGCAGCCATTTAATACCCAAAACCAAGTCAAATCCTGCCAATGGAATGACCAAAAAATCTGCCACAAATGGGTGGCCTTCAATAACAAAAGTGATTGTTGAACAAACTCCCGCTCTGGAAATATTTTCCCCGTTGGCTACCGAAACTAAAGTGCCAGAATTCTGCTGAATCGTTAAGACAAACTATTGTGCTGCTGGTTGGCTTGATGAAGTTGTGGGTGCTGCCCAAATCAACTAAGGCCAGTAATATGAGGTGTTGGAGTACGGGGCGGACCTGCATAGTGTTTGTACTTAGTAACCCTGTCATGGTATGTAGGGAAATTATTGGTTCGACCACTACTGGTTCTTCCTCTTCCTCAACTGGTATTGGGTCTTCCGGATCCTCCACCTCTAACCAAAACAAACATTTGCATAGATGCCTCGGAAGGTATTGCTCATCACAATTGAAACAAAGCCCTTTTGCTTTCCTCTGTTCCAGTTCTGGTCATGAAAGGCGGCGAATGAATTGGCCCGGTGGGGTTAACTTGTGTGCTTCCGATGTTGGAGAGGTGTTTTGGCCTTCGCACAGAGTGAGGGTAGTAGTGTGGGGTGCACTAGTGGTCACACGGCCTTGTCATGGGGGTCTATGCCCCAGAGATTCTTTCAAGACCCTTTGCTTGGCATCCAAGGTACGGGCTAGATTCATAACATGTGCTAAATCCGATGGGCCATGTAATTCCACTTCCAGGCGAAGTGCTTCCACTAGGCCAGCAGTAAACAAATGAACATACTGAGTGGGACGCACATACATACTGGCTCATGCCAGCCGTTCAAAGAACACCAAGAGGATTACTTCGGGCTGGGGGACCGACCCTCAACATGCAATAGTCTTTAAAAATATCCCAATCATGGATATGGTGTTCAGAGTCAAACTGATGGTACCATAGCTTTGCTTCATCGAGCATATAGAAGGTGCTAAAGGAACCCTGTCATCCATTGGTGTTCTTTGATTCCAAAAAATTGATCACATCGATGTAACCATATTAAAGGGTCGGAGAAGCCATCATAAGTTGGAAAATCGAGTTTGGTATACCTGGGCACGATGGAGTGGCTAGGTGCGTGGATCCCCCCTGGGCTATGCTGTGCTGGATGCAGAGGAGGCATTGTAGATGGAGGTGGTGGGGGCTGTTGGTTGGAAGGCCAGTTGTCGCGACCTGGAAGAGCCGAATCCCAAGCCATTCACTCTTGCATTTGTTGACAGAGTTGAAGAACAATCTCCCGAAGAATCATGATTCAATCTGCACTTCATTCATCTGATTGCACAATTCATTTGGAGTAGAAGAATCGTTGATGGTGGTTCTGTCTGATACCACATTGTCAAGCTCCCTAGCCATGGATCGAGTCACCCGGCGATCTCCTCTTGGTTCCAGATTGGGAGACGAGCATGAGGAAGACTTGGGAGTTTTGGAAAGCCCTATTGCAGAGAACAACCATGCTTTCGAAGGAAGCTTGCACCTTGGGACTTGTGGGGAGAGAGAATCCAATCTCAAGATTAAACTAATGATCAATGCTTAATTTTTCATTCACGCACCCATCCTCCATATAAGAGAGGATTAAGGTTGACGTACACTACAAAGGCCAAGCAAAGGCCCACGAAATTAAGAGGAATTACATCTAAACCAGCAAAGTCATAAACCTGGGAAAATTACATGATTTACCCCCCGCGTCTACTAATCACTCGATCAGCTATGGAGTCCATAACATTCTCTACTTAGTTTTTTCCTTTCTTTGTTTAGACTCTGAATCCATTGCTTGAGGACTCAAGTTTGTCATTGATGAAATTAAGTCAGTTGTTCCAAATTGAAGAGGTCATCTACCGCAGAACATAATGCATACCAATAGGTGGAATTAAAATTTTTAGGTGACCCACATCTTCCTTTGTGACCAAAGAAATGAGATAGTATGTTGAGCTGGCCTAAATATTGACCGATCAGTTTTATTTTCTCCAAATTGTGTTCACAGATCTTAACAACACTACAAAATTTACAGAATTCTCAAGATCTATAGATGCACCATACGATTCCCTTTTATTCTCTACATATTCTAGGTGCTGCTCATCTGCATCCTTTTTTACAGTTTTTTTTCTGCTGTTGTGCCCCTTTATGCACTGCAACAACAACAACAATTTGAAAATTTGTTAGGCTGTTCAACCCACCAGTCTCCCCATTCTTTCTCACATCGTCTACCATATAATTTCCAGAACTCACACCTGGTTGAAGAATTGCAATGAATAGTGTCTGAACAGAATACATGGATTCCAAAAAATTAAGTACAAAGTTTTCAGAATGACTGGTACTGTAGGATATACGACAATGAACAGACGCACAGGTCATGTACTCATCAACATCAAGAAAAATCATCACCCTTAAAAATTTCTCTACCATTCCCGAAATCCCAAAAAAATTCCCATCTCGCATTTCAGACACAAAAGCCTGAACTCCATCAAAATTGGAGTAACCTTTCTATTTCTCTTCCAACGGAACACCCCCAGCACCATTGGAGAGGGTTTTCATGAAACATCGAGGGACTTGAGAAAGGTGAAGACAAATTTTGGAGAAAATCATTTCAGAAACTTACCCCAAAATTTGTTGAAGTCAATTTCCCACTGGGCTACCGAGAGCGAGAGTGAGAGTGAGAGTTCTGAAGCCAAAGCCAACTGGACCTTTTTCCGATGGAGCCTCACCTTTTTCGATGGCGAACAACAACCCTTTGGGGCTTCTCCGCTTGGGGATTTTCCGTCCCCTGTTCTGAGAGGAATTTAGGTTGAAATTTTTTTGACACATAGGAGGGATGGCCGAATTGTTTTGCCAAGACAGAGGCAAATCAGAAATTTTCCATCTTCTGTTATGGGAGATATTCTGCTGGATATGAGAAGTGTTTTTCTTATGCTGAACTTAAATCAGTTATTACCGATGAGGTTTTGGCTGAATATCCTTCCGATTTTGAATTTCCAGGGTCCCAATTTCAGATTTCCCTGCTCTGAACTTTGGCTCTGGATTTTCCTCCTCGGATTTTTGATGCCGAACGACCTTCCTCTCTATGGCCTTACCAAAATGCCTCTCAATTGCAGAAATTTTAATGGAAGATTCACACATTTCATCACACAATGCTAAAACCTCTGTATGTAATTCTTTCGATGCTAAATCCCCTCTACATATTTCTCCCAATAGATTGAGCATGGCAAACCATTTTTCTCGGGACAAAGAATTGCTCATTGTGTTCTCGCTCTAATACCAGTTTTACAGTCCCGGATCTAACATAGCGATTCGTAAGGAAGAAGAAGAAAAGAGAAGAATCAAACCGAAGTGAAGCTTGAAAACCCTTGGTTTGTTAAGGAGAACACACATCCCTGAGCTCGTTGAGGAGAACTCAAAACCCTTGTTTACTTTAAATATATACTTGTTTTTTCTCATTACTCTTACCCCTTAAATAGGGTTCACCCTTACAAGGTTCAAGATAAATATTACAAAAATGCTCATGTGGCCTATTAATTCTTTAACTGAAATAAAAAATTAAAGTAAATAAAAAACAATTAATTAGACTCCAAATAACTTAGCAATGTTATTGTGTGCATAACAGGTGGCGGGGGTTTAGCAAACCTGTATTTCTAGGCTTTTGGAAGTTCTTGGGTGACTTCTATCCTTGGACTTAACATAGGATCATGGGGATATTTTTCAACTTATTTTCTCTTTCTAAATTTATTTCTTTAAGTTTCTGTTGAACTTCATACACATCTTCTTTTTAATCACCTCTATCTTGCATTGTACAAAGTATTACAAAATTATTTTCATCAAATTTTACATGGATAGACTCATCTATGGTTTGGGTTCTTCGATTGAATACCATATAAGCCTCACTCTTTCTCGAGTAGCCCATGAAAATCCCTTCATCAAATTTGGAGTCTAGTTTGTTCAAGTGATCCTTTGTTGTAACAATTTACACCTACAAACAAATACTCTAAAATACTTGATGTTGGATGTTAGGTGTTGTACTCTTCCAAAGTTTATAGGAACATTTTTTCTTAAAGAGGGTCTCAAGTACAATCTATTAACAATATAACAACTAGTGTTAACTGCTGAATTCAAAAGCATTTTGGGGGATTGAACTCATTGAGCATGGTTTTATTCATTTTCTAAAGATCCCTATTTTTTTCTTGTAGCCACTCCATTTTGTTTTGGAGTCCTAGGTGATGAAAATCATGCTTGTATCCTTTTCTATTTTAAAAAATTTCTTATTCTCCTAGAAACTCACCACATATTTAACTCCTAATCCTAATAATTTTATAATTTTTTCTTTTTGGATTTTATTGGCTCATTTTAAAAATTCTTCAGGTGCATCATTCTTAGGGGCCATAAACAAAGTCCAAGTTTATTTAATATAATCATTGACTATTAAAAAAATAAATAATTTTTTTTACAGAATATAATGTAATAAAGCTTAAGTAATTTTATTTTTCATCCTTAATTGGACAAGGGGCACTCTTGTAATTTCATCAAGACTTATCAATAGCAATTAAGGTGATAGTAGCTTATCCCAATTAAGACTTAAGGGTGAATGGTCTCTCCTTCACTAAAATTCGTGCTCACTCTCCTTCCACCTTTTCTCTTCTTCTCTCTTTTTTCTTTTTCTCCATCTGTCTTCACCTCTTACCACTAGCCTCTACACAGAATTAAGCTCTAGAATATAACATGGTACCAAAGTAGGGTGTTGAATTTATGGAAAAGTGAAATACATTATTGACATCAATAACTTGTTGTAATCAGAGTACATGAACCTCTATTTATAATAGAGGAAGGTAGTAGAGTCCAATTTCAATAAAACTACCCTTGTCCCAATTACACCTAAACTCTAACACTTAAGGTACTTCCTAACATAATTAGGTAACTCAATATTGATAAAAGACAAATATCACTTAAACTAAAACTCTTCTTGGTTGTGACCCTAAGATAAAGATACTTATGTGAGTCCTTCTAGATCTTCCAACTGATGTGATAAGGATGCCAACTCTTGATAATCATTGTGGGTCCTACTTCTTCTGGACTTGGGCCCATCTTGTGGGCCTTTCTTGGTCATGTGGCCTATCTTATAATAATCTTACATATGTAGGCCTTCCTTGGTCGTTTGGGCTTGATCTTATCTTCCAACACTCCCCCTGAAGTTGGGGGTGAAAGAACAACATGAACTCCTAGCTTGCTGCAAATGATAAATAAAATATTTTTGTATAAAATGGCACATCTTCCAATATGCCTTAATCTTCCAACATTCTCCCTCACGTTGTTGCGTCATTTCATGAGGCCCTGCAGCATTATAAGTGAGAGTAAAAAATCACTCCTAGCCGGTAAGCCATTGCTTCATACTCCGGTCTTAATGCTGGATGTAAGGCATACTCCACTTCTATCGGTAGTGTGTCTATCGGCATTGCTCTGAAGTGTCCACACCGTGTCCCTCCATAGGACAAAGACTCTCAAGGGGTAGGAGACATAAAAGTCATTACAGGAGGGAGGGGGGGGGGGGGGGGGGGGGGGGGGGGGGGGGATAACATAGATGTAATCATAAGTTCCTCTATCATGGACTTCCAACCACAAATAATTTTCATCTTTTTGACGGGGATGAAGTTCCTCAGTCGTGGACTCCCAACCACAAATAATTTGTATCTTTTAGACGGGGATGAAGTTCCTCCATAATGGACTTCCAACCACAAATAATTTTCATCTTTTTGACGGGGATGAAGTTCCTCCGTCGTGGACTCCCAACTACAAATAATTTTCATCTTTTTGACGAGGATGAAGTTCCTCCATCGTGGACTCCCAACCACAAACAATTTTGATCTTTTTGACGGGGTAAAATAAATGATGAAATGAGGCCGCCTCTTATTCAATAATAATGTCCCCAAAGAGACATAATAGCTTCAACTGAATATAACATGACCATCTTCCAACACATATAACACAAACCAAATAGTAAACTTTGACAAAGAACCCATGAAATAATCTGATATAAAAATTTCTTCTTTGATGCACAAGCTTCATCTTTTGTGCTCCCCATTTCTTGAATATTTTGGTCACATAAACTTATCCAAAACATAAGGAATAAAAATATCTCTTTCTTGTTCTTCTTCTACTTCTCCCCCTCAAGCTGGGAGGTAATGACAGTGATCCAAGCTTGAACCAAATATCATAGAAGTAGCAATAATCCAAAATAACAGAGATTTGTAATTAAGCCCTCAAACCAAGGAGAAGTGAGATATTTTCCTGATATATCAACTCAAATAGTGAAGCAAAACAATCGGCATAAATTCGGATTTTTCAATACAGCAGGATACCAACATCACCTTTGATTCTTCCAATTCGAATATATTTTTCAATATAGATCAGATTGACATGAAATATTTTCCTTATGAAACTAGAATTAAATAAATTTCATCCAAGTATGAATTAACTTCAGTAAATATAATTATCATAAGATAAATAATCTGATAGTTTTTGGTTTCTGTCATCTGGCCGAACTAAGTTCTGTTTCTCCTATTTTTTCAGAATGACCATTGACTCTTCCAAGATCAATATCTCCTTATAAAAAAATCATACTGAGAATTGGTTGAATATTTAAGAAAATAGACTTACTTATATTTAGTTTGATATATAATTCTCCATATAAAGTCACTTTCTTGACAGCATAAAATACCTCAGAAATTGATGCTTTATGCTGCCGCTTGAACCTCTTTTTCAATCTGACCTTTCTTGCTTCAAATATCGATTTCTCTTTGTAGATAACTCAGATAAAAAATTGGTTGAATAAGTAAAAGAATAGACTTACAGATATTTCTTTTGATATATATTTATTCATATAAACTCTAGTTCTTGATAGCAAAAAACAAAGATTGCTGCTGCTACTCGATCCTTTTTGCAAACTGACCTTCGTTCATTGAAATATCGATATCTTTCTATCAAGAACTCCGATTAGAACAAATAATTATTCTTTCGAAAGTAGACTCAAATATATTTTCATCAATATATATCTTGCAATATGAAAAACTACATATAGAGGTGAAAATTGCAACAAAAACTACGGGTGTAGGGACTGAAAAAGAAAAAAACTACGAACCTAGACCTAGGGTTTAGGGTTTAGAGAAAATGATCACATTACCTCCATGAGTTGACCAGGTCAACTCACAGAACCTGCTCTGATACCATGTTGAATTTATGGAAAAGTGAAATACTTCATTGGCATCAATAACTTGTTGTAATTAGAGTACATGAACCTCTATTTATAATAGAGGAAGGTAGTAGAGTCCAATTACAATAAAACTACCCTTGTCCCAATTACACCCAAACTCTAACACTTAAGGTAAGTCCTAACATAATTAGGTAACTCAATATTGATAAAAGACAAATATAACTTAAACTAAAACTCTTCTTGGTCGTGAACCTAAGATAAAGATACTTTTGTGAGTCCTTCTTGATCTTCCAACTGATGTGATAAGGATGCCAGCTCTTGGTAATCATTGTGGGTCCTACTTCTTATGGGCTTGGGCCCATCTTTTGGGCCTTCCTTTGTCATGTGGCCCATCTTATAATAATCTTACATATGTGGGCCTTCCTTGGTCGTTTGGGTTTGATCTTATCTTCCAACATAGGGATTGTAGGGTTTAAGGTTTAAAGCTGCTCAAAAGTTTCATGCAAATCTAAGAAGATAATCTCAGTCATACAACCTTTCAATGCAGAAAATTTCAAATCAGCCCATCCAAGTGATTGAAAAATCTCTTCTTTAGCCAAGATAATTTTTAGTAATTCTTTTCCAACCTTCCTTTGTCTTAATTTATTGTTGGAAGACACCTCAAATGGCTTCAAGGTAATATCCTTTCCCACATCAAGGAGATGGTGTTGTGGTCCTGGGTTAAGTACTTGGCTTTCCGCTACCAAACAGATAAGTCTTTTGGTATGTATTGGCTAGGTGCTTAATATTTGGTATTAGAGTGGGCACCACATTGCGAGTTTGAATCTAGGCATGGTCGATCATATCATCCCATATGCATGTGGCCATGTAATAGTGGACCTTGTCGCTACGTGTTAAGCCGTCGTGGTGGTCGGCTCGTGAAGGTGGGTATATTGTTGTGGTCCTGGGTTATCTACTTGGCTTTCCACTACCAAATAGATCGGTCTTTTGTTATGTATTGGCTAGGTGCTTAACAACGACCTAGTAGAAGGGGTGACCTGGCGGAGGGGGTGACCTAGTGGTGTCGCTAGAGAGGGCCACTGTGAACGTCGGATCATAGCGCAGGAGCTTGTTGAGAGTTGATCGTAAGGGCTTGAGGGCAAGCTCTTTCTCCAAGGGGTGTGTGATGTTTTGGTCCTGGGTTAAGTACTCGGCTTTCCGCTACCTACCAGGCCGGTCTTTTGGGTAGTATTGGCTAGGTACTTAACATTTGGAAGGTAGGTAGCGGAAAAGCCAAGTACTTAACCAAAGACCATAATAGATGGCACAAAGGGTAATTAGGTGCTCTTCTAATAAGGATGACACAAGGGTATACTTATGTAAGATGATGTATGCCTACTTATGTCTTTTATTTTTGAAGGCTTGTAACCCTAAGGGCATTGTAGTCATTGTAACACTCTCTCATAAAATATAAATAGAGATTGTAGGTAAGGGGTAGATCATTCAAGTCTCCCCTCTTCTCAAAAATCCATCCCTAACTTTTCTCCCATCTCCACAGCTCTCTATAGTTCCATCTCTCTCAAGTTATCCCTCTCTTTATCTCTTCTTTTTTCTTCCTCTTGTTTTTTCTCCTCTTTTAGTTCCACTCCTCTCTTTCACCCTCTACTCGAGGACCTTATCATGAGATCCTAAATCAAACATGGTATTAGAGCATTGAGTTTAGGATCTCTATATTAAGTTGGTGATTAATGTTGAATTTAGAACCCCTTTACTGAAATCATGAGCAAGATGAGAGAGGGAGAAAGAAAAAGAAAGAGAGAGATGGCTCTCAGGTAGAGAGGCGAGAAGAGAGAAAAAAAAGGAAAAAGAGTTTAGGCTAAAGAGGAAGTCTTGATGAGAGAGAAGTGGAGAACTAACTCACTTTCTTATTATTAATTCGATTACAAGCACCTCTATTTATAGTAGAGGAAAGTAGTAGAGTCCAAGTACAATTAAACTACCATTCTCCTAATTACTTCCAAACGATAACTATTAAAGATAATTCAATCATAATAAAATAACTCAACATAATTAGAAGAACAACATAAATCAAACTAAAACACTTCTATGAGGACGTGATCATATGATAAAGATGACAACTCATGGTTATCATTGTGGGTCTCACTTGATTTTCCAACTCATGTGATAATGATACTAGCTCATGGTTATCTTTGTGGGTCCCACTTGATCTTCAAATCGTCCAACTCATTTCAGCTCATGCTTCACATCTTCCAACTCATGCTAGCTCATGTGATGACTCATCATGTAATCTCACGGTGGGTCCCACCAGCTCATATAACCATGGTGGGTCCTACATTATAACACTCCCCCTCAAGTTGGGGGTGAGAAAACATCGTAAACGCCCACCTTGCTAAAAATGGTGGACAAGATCTTATGAGTGACTAGTTTGGTGAGAATGGCAACAACTTGGCTTTGTGAAGAAGTATGTTTGAGAGATAATATGCCGGTTTGGACTTTTTCTCGTATGAAATAGCAGTCTACTTCAATGTGCTTTGTTCTCTCATGGAAGACCGGATTTGATGTGATATGTATTGCTGCCTGATTATCACAATACATATCCAAATGAGCTTCTTTATAGAATCCCAGTTTAGTGAGAAGGGATCTGGTCCATAGGAGCTTACTAACCGTGTGTGCCATGGCTTTGTATTCTGCTTGTACACTAGACCTTGCAACTACATTCTACGTTTTGTTTCTCCATGTAACCAAGTTCCCTCCAACAATTGTACAATATCCTGAAGTAGATTTTCTGTCATCCAGGGATCCAACCCAGTCTGCATATGAGAATCCTTCTATGTTGAAGTGACCATGGTTCTTATAGAGAAGCCCTCTTCCTGGAGCTCCTTTCAAATCTCGTGATATCCTTTCTAGTGCTCGCCAGTGATTGAGTTGTCTTGTGCTTGTATTGACTCACCACACTTACAGCAGATGATATATCCGGCCTTGTTACACGAAGATAAATGAGTTTTCCCACAAGTCTTTTATATTTTCTAATATCCACATCTTCTCTAGTACCTTTAGACAACTTTTTATTTGAGTCCATAAGGGTTTTTGCTGGTCTACAACCCATCATTCCTGTCTCCATTAGTAGATCAAGGACATACTTCCTTTGAGATAGTACAATCTCATGTCTGGATTGTAGTACTTCAATACTCAGAAAATATTTAAGTAGTCCAAGATCTTTTGTCTTGAATTTTGCACATATCTTTTCTCTAGTTTTCTGAATGCCCTTGGGATCACTACCAGTTAAGGCAATATCATCAACATATACTGCCAAAATCACCTTGCCTTTCGGTGTGTCTTTATTAAACATGGAGTGATCTATAGAACATCTGTGAAATCCTGCCCGTATGAGTGCTTGGCTAAATTTATCAAACCTTGCATGAGGAGACTATTTCATACCATAAAGAGATTTCTTCAATCGAAATATCGACTCGTTGCATATATATTTCTTCCTTGATATCCCCATTAAGAAAAATATTTTTCACATCAAGCTGATATACCTGCCCAGAAGAATTAGTAGCCAAAGATAATAAAATACGTACTGAGCTCATTTTGGCCACCAGAGAGAATGTTTCCTCATAATCAATTCCATAACACTGCGTATAGCCTTTAGCAACGAGGCGAACCTTAAGGTGAGCAACGGACCTATCCGGGTTGGGTTTCAAAATAAAAACCCACTTACAATCAACAGGTTTCTAATTTGATGGAAGAGGAAAAAGAGCCCATGTTTGATTTTCATAGAATGTCTGCATTCCTTCGTCCATTATCGCTTTCCACCCTGGATGTTTGAGAGCCTCCTGATAGGACTGTGGGACTGATATGGAGGAGATAGATGAAAGAAATTGATAACATAAAGGTGATAAATGATGGTGAGACACAAAATTAGAAATGGGGTGAGAAGTAGAGGGCCTAGTGCAAGTTTTGGCATCTTTTCGCAAGGCATTGGGATGAGTATCATATTGTGGGCCAAAAAAAAAAGGAGAAGATGGACTTACCTCAGTGGGATCCGTAAAATTAGTAGGTGTGGTGTCAACCAGTGTGTCTGGGAGTTGCACAAATTTTGTATCATGGGGCACAACCAGTCGAGGAGAAGCTGGTACTGAAGATGGACCTAGAGGAGCATAGTCAGAGTAATATGAAGAGTCTTTAAAAAGAGTTACATCCCTAGACACAAGTAACCTTTGGAGAGTGAGATTATAAAAAATATAACCCTTTTGTGTGTGAGAGTATCCTAAAAAGATACACTTGACAGATTTGGAATCAAGTTTATTATGTTGAGGGAGATAATATGAACAAAACATTGACAACCGAAGACTTCAAGGGAAGTGAAAAAGGATCATCATCTGGCAACAATAAGGAGTATGGGGATTTATGATTGATGGATAATTCCATTCTCTTTACAAAAGGAGTCAAGGTCTCTAGAAGTATATTGTTTGGCATTATCAAACCGAAGTACTTTTATTTTTTGACTAAATTGAGTGAGTACCATAGCATGAAAGGATTTAAATATGGATCGTATTGCAGAATGTTCTTTAAAGAGAAATAACCATGTGGTATGAGTAAAATCATCAATAAATGTAATAAAGTACTTGACAAGAGAAATATTTCAGACGCTCAAGGGTCCCCATACATCTGTATGAATTAATGAATAAGGAGCAACACTTTTAAGTTTTGGATGAGGTGAGTATGTAGTCCTCTGGTGTTTGCTCAGTTGATAGACTTCACAATTTAACTCTGACCTTTCTTTAAGAGTAGGAAAAGGATGATGAAGAGATTTTGCAGATGGATGTCCCAACCAATTTATTTGAGGCATGTCCAAGTAGTAGAGCCCCCCTTGTTCACGGCCTCCTCCAATCACCTGCTTCGTTATAAGATCCTAAAACACACAATAAGTGGGTGAGAAGGTGGAGTAATTAAAATATTTTTTGAGCTGACTAATAGATAAAATATTCAAGGGAAAAGTAGGAACAAAAAGAATATATGTGAGCGGAAGTGATGGTGTAACAGAAGTGGATCCTTTCCCGAGAACTTTAGTTTGAGAGCCGTCAATAATGGTAACAAATTTAAGAGAGAGATAAGGAGAAACTAAGTGTAGTAGATTTTTGTTACCTGTGAGATGCTCGGAGGCCTCTGAGTCAGTTATCCAGAATGAAGAGGAGGCAAATAGCATACTTGAAGCGGTGGTGGCAATAGCAGTTGAGGAGGAACTTGGAGAAGAAACCATCAATGTTTTCATTTTCTGGAATAAGTCATACTCATCATTGGTAAGGGTTTTCTTTTTTGTTGATGTGGTAGACTAGTCCTCTTTTGTATCACTTACTAAGGCTTGATTAGCCTTCATCCAATCCGGTTTTCCATGGACTCTATAACATGTCTCTATAGTGTGGCCATATTTTCCACAATGGGTGTATTCCCTGTAATAGCATGTATCTATGATGTGGCCATATCTCCCACACTAAGTGCATTCCTTGCCATCTGTTATGATAGAACCATTCCTTCCACCTCTTCCTCATCCTCTTCTATAATTTCTTCCACGACCTTGGACGCGGTCAGATGATGTTCCCCTATGCTCAGAGTACATAGAGAATGATACTTCAGTAATAGAAGAAGAAGTGTCTGGAATACGGAGTAATGTGGCACATACTTCATCAAAAGTGGGAATAGCAGAGGTGCTAAGAAGTTGACTTTTAGCAACTTTGAGATATGGCTTAATGCTTGCAAGGCAAATGGCAATGACTAAGGCATCTTTCTACTTGTCTTGGATAGAGACATCCTTGGAGGTAGGCTGAGCTATTTTCCATTCTTAAAGAAGCCTTCTAAAATGAGCCAAATATTCATGGATATTTTCTCCTTGTTTAGTGTTGAACATTCTTTTGAGAATATCATATGGCATGTGTAAGTTGTCGGAGCTAGAGTACAACTTAGCACATGTCTCCCAAATTTGTTTAGTGGTATCTAGATGAATAACATTGTTGGAGACATGTTCTTCCATGTTGTTGGTGAGCCAACTAATAACCAAAGTATCATATTTTAACCACTTATTATAAGAAATATCTTCTTCATTAATAGGTGGTCCAAGTAGGTCCTTTGTTATAAGCAACCGGAGAGCCGATGTGGACCAACTCATGAAATTTGATACCCCTTGCAAGGGTATAGTAGTAATTATGAGTATATCACTCCTATTACCCATGTTTTCTTCAACCATAACACGCAAATCAATGTAAAAAAAATTCTCCAACAAATAATAATAAAAAAAACCAAGTAGAGTTCTTCAACCAACTCAGTTAATGGAGAGGCATAGCATAGAAGCTAAGTAATCATATTTCTGAAACCCAATGAATAAATAACCTTTCACAATAGGCTCAATACCAATCTTCTTTATCAGAAAATCTTGTTCCGACAAAATTATAACTTTTTTTATGCATAAAATCTCAACATAAACTGGTTTTCAATCAAAATATTTCCAAAATGACAAAACTGCCTTGGTAACTTCTTCTAATCCGAGATGCATAAATCTCAATAATCTCATAAGGTGAAAATAGCCATAAAATCATCTCTAAACCATCATCTAAATTTGAAATCCAGTAGCATGAATTAATAATAAGAATAATAAAAAAACTTATCTCATGAGCTTTAATCTTGCTTTACAAAGAGCCTTCTATGAGTAGCTTTGATCATAACTTCTTAGAGCATTCCTTTTGAGGTGAGGATCCTAAATTTGATGCTCTGATACCATGTTGAACTTAGGATTTTACTGAAATCTTGAGCAAGGTGAGAGAGGGAGAAAGAAAAAGAAAGAGAGAGTGAGTTCTCGGGTAGAGAAGAGAGAAGAGAGAAAAAAAGAAAAAAGAGTCTAGGCTAGAGAAGAAGTCTTCATGAGAGATAAGTGGAGAACTACTTCACTTTCTTATTATTAATTCAAGTACAACCACCTCTATTTATAGTAGTGGGAAGTAGTAGAGTTCAAGTACAATTAAACTACCATTCTCCTAATTATATCCAAACTATAACTCTTAAAGATAAGTCTATCATAATAAAATAACTCAACATAATTAGAAGACTAACATAACTCAAACTAAAACTCTTCTATGAGGACGAGATCATACGATAAAGATGCCAGATCCAACTCATGTGATAAGGATACTACCTCATGGTTATCTTTGTGGGTCCCACTTGATCTTCAAATCTTCCAACTCATTCCAGCTCATGCTTCACATCTTCCAACCCATGCCAGCTCGTGTGATGACTCATCATGTCATCGCATGTTCTCATGGTGGGTCCTACATTGTAGCAATTGAGGTTGTCTAGCCTTGGTTGAAGTACTTTTAAAGAAGCAAGGATTAGGCTACACCAAGATATGTTCTTCACCCTTATTGTTTTTTCTTCTCTCCAATGACATTGCTACCAAGGATCTGATCTCAGAAAGAGATGATAATTTAGATTTGAGAGTTAATTGTTGCTTAGAAGATTGAGGATCTTCCTACGTGGATTACCCATCTTTCCACTTTTTGAAGGCTTGCATGAGTCAAGTTTGGTGTTGCAAGCCACTTACCTTAAGAATCTCTTATTTGATACCTAAAGTAATTATTCCTTCCACGCTCGGCTAAGGGTTAATGCATGAGGATTTAAGACTTCCATGATTAGAAAGATATGAGATCCACCCTTCTATTTGATAAAGATTCTTTCTATTTGATGAAATATTGTTGATTGAAATTAAGCTCGGGTTGCTACTAGCTCAGGTTGGTTCCTCTTTCCCCTCTCAGTTGGGTCAATTGCTTTGAGTGACAGGGTTGGTTCAAGTTGGTAAAACAAGTGAATTGAATATTTACTAGTGATAGGTGAAGATCATATGAATATGAGTGGTAAAGATGATCAAAATACCCTTGAGAGGGTTAAGAGATTCCTTATCAGTAGAGATCTCTTAGGACATTTGTCTAAAATGGCTCTACCCATAGATGAAGATGATAGTTCCTATATCAAAAGGGTAAAAAATGACACACTTGTCATTAGTTGGCCCATTAATAGCATGGAGGAACATGTGGCTAATAATGTTTCCCATCTTGAGACTGCAAGTTAGATATGGGACACTTGCTCTAAGTTTTATTCTAGCAATAGAAATTTACAAAAATTGTATGTTGTGTTTCAGAATATGTTCACTACAAAACAAGGAGAGAACCTACATGAGTTCTTAGTTAGATTTAGACGGGTGATTTAGGAGTGAAAACTTGCTCAACCCTATTCAACCAATATATTGGTTCAAAAAAAAACAAAGGGAGGCCTTAGCAGCTACTACCTACTTGTCCAATATTAAGCCATATCTCGAAATGGTCAAAATCCAACTACTTGGCTCTTCTAGACTTCCATCATTCGATGATGGTAGTGCCACTTTACTTCGAATACCAGATACTTTTTCCACCTATCATATTGAAGTATCATCATCTATGTACATAGGAAATAGGGGTACATCTTCTACCACTCAAGGGCACGATAGAAATTATAGAGGTCGAGCAAGAGGTGGTAGGAATGGCTTTGGTCCTTCAAGGTCAGACAACCGAGTATGCACTCATTGTGGTGGATTGAAGCACCTGGTAGATACTTGTTGGAAGCTTCATGGTAAAACAAACTGGGTCATTTCCAAACAAGCATCAGTTTAGAATGAGAAGAATGCTGCCAAATCTGAGTCACAAAGAGGAAAGAAGACTCTCACCGATGATGATTATGTTCTCTTCTAGAGGATGAAAACTCTAATGATATCTTTTTAAGCACCTAACCAGCACTACCCAAAAGACCGACCTGGTAAGTAGCGAAAATCCAAGTACTTAACCCCAACATCATGACAGTACTCCCACCGTTATGAGCCGATGTCCATGACGACCCATTCTAGCAGCCCACTTTAGTGACCCAAACCGCCCTTTTGTGCTACACAGATCCCTAGGTCACCCCCTCTGGGATTTGAACTCACAACCGTGGTATAGCTCTGATACCAAATGTTAAACACCTAGTAAATACTACCCAAAAGATCGGCTTGGTAGGTAGCGGAAATCTAAGTACTTAACCCTAGGATCATAACAATACTCCTGAGGTTAAATACTTGAATTTCCGCTACCTACCAGGCTAGTCTTTTGGGTAGTATTGGCTAGGTGATTAACATTTGGTGTCAGAGCTATACTGTGGTTGTGAGTTCAAATCCCCAAGGGGGTGACCTGGAGACCTGTGTAGCGCAAAAAGGTGGTCCGGGTTGCTAGAGTGGGTTGTCGTGGTCGTCTGCTCATAACGGTGGGAGTATTGTTATGGTCCTAGGGTTAAGTGCTTGGCTTTTCGCTACCTACCAAGCCAGTCTTTTGGGCAATATTGGCTAGGTACTTAACATTTGGTTTCATAGGCATACCACTGTTGCGAGTTCGAATCTCGAAGGGTACGACCTAGTGGCCAGATTAAAATTACTGGTAGGCTCAAAAAGTGGGTCAGGCCAGTGTCGCTAAAGTGGGCCGTCGTGGACGTCGGTTCATAATGGTGGGAATATTATTATGATCCTGGGGTTAAGTACTTAGTATTGTTATGATCCTAGGTTAAGTACTTGTCTTTCTGCTACCAAACAGATAGATCTTTTGGGTAGTATTGACTAGGTACTTAACATTTGGTATGAGAGCTATACCATTTTTGTGAGTTCGAATCCCAGAAGGGGCAACCTAGAGCCAAACGTGGTTAGAGCGACAAAACAGGGCCAGGTCGCTAGAGTGAGGCCACCATGGACATCGGCTTATAATGGTGGGAGTATTGTTGTGGTCCTGGGGTTAAGTATTTGGTTTTTTGCTACCTACCAGATCAATATTTTTGGTAGTATTGTGTAGGTACTTAACATTTGGTATCAGACCTATACCACGGTTGCGAGTTCGAATCCTTGAGGGGCGATCTAGAGGGGGCAACCTAGAGACCTGTGTAGCAGAAAAAGGTGGTCCCAGTCGCTACACAGATTTATTATTTTGGTTGGTGTTATATGTGTTGAAAGATGGTTGTGTTACATTATAGTTGTTGCTATTATGTCTCTTTGGATGAGTCATTATTATTGACGAAGAGGTGGTTCATTACCTTTTCTCATACCATAATTTATTTGACTCTAAAAAATATCACAGTTGGGACACCATGAGAGTCGGTGCCCAGATTGGGACACTATGATAAATTAAACTCTAAAAAATATCACTGTTGGGATACCATGAGAGTCAGTGTCTGACTTGGGACACCATTATAAATAAACCCACGACACCCCCCCCCCCCCCCCCCCCCCCCCCCCCCCCCCCCCCCCCCCCCCTTTAATGGTTTTTATTACTCCTGCCACTTGAAAGTCATTGTTCTGTGGAGGGATAGTGGTGGACACTTCAGAGCAATTCTGATAGACACATTACCTACAGAAGACGGAGTGTGCCCTACATCCACCATTAGGACTGGAGTATTACTGGCTAGGAGTAATTTTTACTCTCACTTATATTATGCCAGCAGGGCCTCATGAAAGGACGCAACAATGTGAGGGGGAGTGTTGGAAGATGAAGACATATTAGAAGATGTGCCATTTTATAAAACAAAAAATTATATACATCATTTGCAGCAAGCTGGGAGTTCATATTGTTCTCTCACCCATAGCATGAAGGGGAGTGTTGGAAGTTAGGCCCAACCCCCCATGACCAAGGATGGTTCACATATCTAAGAGTATTATAAGATGGGCCACACGACCAAGGAAGGCCCACAAGATAGGCCCAAGAACATAATAAGTAGGACCCACCATGATTACCACAAGTTGACATCCTTATCACATAAGTTGAAAGATCAAGAAGGACTCACAAAGGCATCTTTATCTTATAGTCACATCCGGGAAGAGTTCAAGTGTTATGGTCCCTAGCAATGGATCTAGTAACTCGGATAGGTAATTGTGAATCCAGCACTGTATTAGGGTTTTTGATCACGTAATGAAGAAAAGAACTCCCCTTTTTCTTCCTTTCCTTATTATGCTTGAAAAGGAGTTTCCTTTTCTTGATCCTCTACGTAAATAAAAGAGTTAACTTGTTGTTCTTGATCAGGAAGGGTGAAACCCTTTTTGAGGTTCACGGCAATGAGGGTAGGAACCCTCTAGGATGCTTGCTGCTACCCACGTAAGGAAGATTAGGACTTTCCCAATACTCCTTCACTCGGTTTAAACTAAAGCTCCTCCTTGATGGTGCTGATCGAGTATGGGATCAAACCCTTTCTTCTCTTGCTCAGAATTAGGGAATTTTCTTCCCTCTTACTACTATATACATGAAGAGGCTAAAGCCCTCCTTTGAACTAGGAAAAGAGTAATTAAACCCTTTTCCTCCCTTTGATATTGAATACTCTTACTACAAACAGAATTTAAGATGAAAGAATGCAAGATCAAATCAAGAACATACCTTGGAACTCGTCAAGGTGACCTCCCAACCCTAGAGCTCGTCAAGGAGAACTCCCAATCCTGTTTAACCTAATTCTAGATTTGCCTTTCTTATATTTTCGTACCCTTTAAATAGGGTATTTCACGTCATAAGTGTTTTAGGCTAATAATGCCAATTTTACCCCTACGTCCTTGCTTGTTACATAATTAATGAAAAATTAAACTGAAAGCAATATAAATAATGAAAGTTAAACTAGTGAACTCTATGAGTCATTGTCTTCTCCTTTGGGTGACTCGGTGTGTTATTGAGTCCATAACATCTAGCTTGAGTTATGTTTGTCTTTTATCTATATTGAGTTATTTAATTATTCTAGAGGTTATTTTTAAGAGTTAGAGTTTGGGTGTAACTTGGACAAAGGTAGTTTTATTGTAATTGGACTCTATTACCTTCCTCTATCATGTAGAATTTAGGATCTCATGAAAGGAACTTTAGATCAGCAAGAAAGAAGAAGAAGAAGAAGAGAGAAGGAGAAGAGAAGAAGAAGAACGTGGAAGGAGAGAGTTTGGATTAAGGGAGAAGAGGGTTGCGTCAAAAAGAAAAATGAGGGCTGGACGAATTTGTGGAAAGTGAGGCAAGTGCTTCAATGCCCTACCTCTTAGCCAATGCCTTTATTTGTAGTTTTACAATGCCCTTAGGAATACAACTTGATAAAACAAAAGACATAAAAGGAATACATATTTACACTTCTATGCCATCTTTATGGAAAATACCATATTTTACATATATGCCACTCCTTTGACGTGTGGGCTTCTTGTCTTGAGCTCGTGGGCTTGTGCCCATCTTCCAACATATCATAAATAGAGGTTCATGTACTCTGATTATAATAAGCCAATGAAGCCAATGAAGTATTTCTCTTTTTTCCATAAATTCAATATGATCTGGTAGGTAGCGAAAAGGCAAGTACTTAACCCTAGGATCATAGCAATACTCCCACCGTTATGAGGCGACGTCCACGGTGGCCCACTCTAGCGACCCGGACCACCTTTTTGTGCTACACAAGTCTCTAGGTCGCCTGCTCAGGGATTCGAACTCACAACCGCGGTATAGCTCTGATACCAAATGTTAAGTACCTAGCCAATACTACCCAAAAAAACTGGCTTGGTTAGTTGCAGAAAGCCAAGTACTTAACCCCAGGATCATAACATATCTCCTCCATCTTCTCTAGCACCTTCAACTATTGTTGTTACCACTACTGCTTCAAGTATGCTTTTTTCCACTTCCACCTCTTCCTCCTAGATTATTGACTCAAGGGCCTTCGAGCATCTTATAAGTAATAAGAGTCTATTACATTCTCTATTTCCTATCTACCAATTTTACCAAGTAAGTTTGTTTGATGGATACCAAACAAAATTTCTTGGGAAGGGCCCTCAATTTCCTTTAAAATTTTATCTGTTAGCTAGTTAACCCAACATTTTAATTGCTCCATCACCTTCTCACCTTCTTCTTGTGTCTTCCAAGATCTCACAATGAAGCAGATGATTGGTGGTGGCCATGAATAGGGGGACCTTTATTACTTGAACGTGCCTCCAGTCACTATGATTGCCACTTCTCAGATAGAGGCAAGGTTATGGTACAACCGGCTTGGTCATCCATCCGCAACATCACTTCGACACTTATTTCCATCCATAACAACTTTATCAACTTACAACTATGAAATCTGCCAATTGAGCAAACACTAGAGGACATCATATTTTCCTTGAAGAGAACTTAAAAGTGTTGCTCCTTTCTCATTAATTCATTCAGATGTATGGGGCCCTTAAGTGTCTCAAACATTTCTCAATTTAAATATTATGTCACCTTTGTGTCACTTGGCTATTTTTGTTTAAAGATCGGTCTAAAATTTTTTACATTTTAAATCCTTTCAAGCTTTGGTATCCATTCAGTTTTGAAAACAAATTCAAGTATTTTGATCAAATATTGCCAAAGAGTACCTATCTAAGTGAATTTAAATCCATTTTATTCATCAAACATCATGTGCCTACAGCCCTCAACTTATCGGTGTAGCTGAAAGAAAAAACCGACATCTCCTTGAGGTAGCTTGTGGCCTACTCTACTCTATGAAGGTACCCTACTTTTACTTACCTCATACTATTCTTACAACCTGCTACCTTATTAATAGGCTACCTTCTTCGGTCTTTAGCCACAAATTCCCATACTCATTATTATTTTCGAATGAAGACTCCTCCCTTTCTTTGTTTGGTTACACATAATTTGTACATATCACATCTCCTCAAAAGACTAAACTTCAGCCAAAATCACTTGTGTATTTTTTTTGCGTTACTCTCGTGCCAAAAAAGGCTATGCCTATTATAGTCCCTCTCTTCAGAGGTTGTTTGTCTCTAGGGATGTCACCTTTTTTAAGGACACATCTTTTTATTTCTCAAAATATGCATCCCCGGGTCTTTCATAAGTTCAGCCAACTTCGAAGACCGTTGTGCCACTTGAAGTGGGTCCACTTAAGCCCCCTAAAGACTTGACCAACACCAATCCAGTAGGGTTTACGGATCCCTCTAAGGTAAGTCCATATTCCCTTGTTGTAGTTGGCCCACAATTTGATACACGACACATAACTCTACTGAAGGAGCCCCAAACTTGCACTAGGCCTTCCACTTCTCATCCTATTTCAAACTTTGTTTCTCACCATCGATTGTCTTCTTCATGTCATCAGTTTCTTGCATCTATTTATTCCATCTTTGTTCCACAGTCCTATCAGGAGGTTCTGAAACATCTAGGAAGGAAGGCTGCCATGGAATAAGAAATGCATGCCTGATATGAAAATCAGACTTGGGCCCAAGTTCCTCTTCCTCCCGACAAAAAACCCATGGGCTGTAAATGGGTTGTTACTATCAAACAAAATTCAGATGGTTCTATTGCTTGCCTCAAAGCTTAACTCATTGCCAATGGGTACACTCAGTATTATGGAGTGGATTATGAGGAAACTTTTTCTCAGTGGCTAAATTAAACTCAGTGAGCATCTTACTATCTCTAGCTGCTAATTCCTCTTGGCCGGTATTTCAATTGGAAATCAAAAATGCTTTTTTGAATGGGGACATAAAATAGGAGATATATGCATCAACTACCTATTCTTTTGGTTGAGGTAGATTCTGTATGCAAATTGAGAAAGTCTTTATATGGGCTTAAACAGTCTCCTCGGGCTTGGTTTGACAAATTTAGCCAACCAATGTTACGGTTTGGATTCAGCCAGTGCTCAGTAGATCATTTTGTCTTTATCAAGAATATATAAAAGGGAAAAGTATTACTAGCAGTTTATGTGGATCTATCATGTTAACTAGTGGTGATGCAAATAACATAAAAGAAGTAAAAATAAAAGATATCCCAAGAACTTAAAACAAAAGATCTTGGACTTCTAAAATATTTTATGGGAATTGAGGTATTCCAGTCAAAGGATGAGATTATATTATCTCAAAGAAAGTATATCTTGGATCTACTAGAGGACACATGGATGATGGGAAGTCGACCAACAAATACTCCTATAGATGCTAATGTAAAACTATGTGCAAGCTCTGGAGAAGATGTTGATATAGGAAAATATCAGAGGCTTGAGGGAAAGCTTATCTACCTCACCATAACCAAACCAGATATATCATATGTAGTGAGTGTGGTGAGTCAATATATGCACAAACCAAAACTTACCCATTGGCAAGGCTGGGATAGCATACTAATATACTTAAAAGGAGCTCCTGAAAAAGGGCTTCTCTATAAGAATCATGGCCACTACAACATTGAAGGTTTCTCATATGGAGATTGGGCTGGATCACCTAATGATAGGAAGTCAACTTTTGGGTATTGTACCTTAGTTGGAGGTAACCTGGTTACATGAAGAAGAAAAAAGTAGGGTTGCAAGGTCTAGTACAGAGGCAGAATACAGAGTTACCCCACACAATCAATGAACTCCTATTGATGAAATACCTACTTACTGAATTTGGATTCTATAAAGGAGCTCCTATGGAATTATTGAATACAGGCAGCCATTCATATCACTTCAAATTTTATCTTCCATGAGAGGACAAAACACATTGAGGTAAACTGGCATTTTATAAGGGAGAAATTCCAAGCTGGTATCTTATCTCTCAGTCAAGTTTCATCATCACGGTAGGTGGCATACATTTTTACAAAACTAATCACATTCAAGATCTTAACCATTATATGCGGCAAGCTGGGTATCTACGATATTTTTTCCCTACCAGCTTAGGGGGGAGTGTTGGAAGACACCTCAAATGGAATCAAGGTAATATCCTTGTCCACGTCAAAGAGGTGGCACAAATGGTTATTAAGTGCTCTTTCTATAAGGATAGCACAAGGGTATAATTATGTAAGATCATATATGCCTACTTATGTCTTTCTTTTTCAAAGATTGTAGCCCTAAAGGCATTGTAGTCATTGTAACACTCTCTCATAAACTATAAATAGATAGAGGCTCAAGGTAAGGGGTAGTTCATTTAAGTTTTCCCTCTTCTCTCAAATTTTTTCCTAAATTTTCTCCCATCTCCCAAGCTCTCTCAAGATATCTCTCTCTCTAGCCATCCCTCTCTTTCTCTCTTCTTCTTTCTTCCTCTTCTTTCTTCTCTTCTTCTTCTTCATCTCCTCTTTTTTACCCTCGACTCGAGGACCATATCATGGGATCATAAATCGAACATTTATCAATTTATTCATTGATTTGATCAAGGCATATGGTTTTATTATTTTTTATTACCATGAGTCTTCTTTCTACGAAAACCTCTATTTTCGTCTTTTAGTCAAACTTATGCCAAAACCTGCATTGTGGGTTTCTTTGGTTGACCATTTATATTTCTAAATCTCCATTGGGAGGGCTTGTCAAGCCTCCTTCTAGTTTGTGAGATTTCATTTTTTTTGTTGAAACCCTAAATTTGGGTTTGATAATTTAAACCAGTGAATTGTGTTTCATGTGCCTTCAAACCAGTTGGAAGACAGGGTCCAAGCCCACACAACCAAGGAAGACTCACATATTGAAGTGTAGTAGAAGATGGGCCCAGGCCCATAAGACCAAGGAAGATCCATGAATCCAAGAGAGATTGAAGATGGTCTCAAGACCTACAAATCAAGGAGAATGCCCATAGGCCCACATATATTGATGGCAGGATGGTAACTAAAGGGTCATCTCATAGAGATGGCATTGATGTAATTAAGTGAAAGTTCCAGGGTTAAAACCCTATGTTTAGAGGTATTATTGTAATATTGTAGTTACAGAAATCTATAAATAGAGCTTCAGGGGGGGGGGGGGGGGGGGGGGGGGGGGGGGGGGGAATAATCAACTCTATAGCCCTTCTTCCTCCAGTTTTCTCCCAATGAGTTTCCCTCCCTTTTTCTCCATGAGCTAAATTCATGGAGTCTCGAAAATCAACATGGTATCAGAGCTTTGATTTTCAGGATTCCGACTATGGTTTTTCAGATTTCATTCTCCTTCGTGTAGGGTTAGAAATTTTTTTCTCTTCTTTTATTTCTTAGTCTCGTGCAATGTTTTGCTTTCTTAGTTTGATTGAATCATCCTACCTTGAGTCTCAATGTCTCTAAAGCTGAACTAACAAGTGCTAGTTCCTTAATATTTTTTTTCCTTCCTGCTCGTTATTATTGTTGTCTTCCGTCCTTGAAAACTTGTTTGAATTTCTCTACGGCCATGGCTTCCGCCTTGGTGTAGATGCCCGCGGCTTTTCAGTACGCCACATAATTCTCTGTGACTTTTTTGGAGTACTAATGACGGGTGAGAGGCAGGATCATTGTCACTCTCATAAATCTCTCGAATGACCCTGTAACAATGTCTCAGAAGAAGTCATCACTGGAGTTGAGGTTGTCTGTCATCTTCTTTTTCTTCTCCTTCGACCATTTTCATCTGCGCGTTCTCTCTGCTTCTCCTTTTTGCCAGAGACTTTGGCGTCGATGTACTATTAGAAGAAATGCTGGGGGATATATGAGACACACTCTTGCACCATCTCCTTGGCTTTCTTGGATATCTTCGTGCTTCGCGGCAGTGCTTTCTTCATGATTCGACTCATGTTAGCGATCGGAAGGAACTTGTCCTGCTCCCTCGGCGAGAACTCGCTGTTAGCGTTGCTGTTATTCTGTCCCCTCGATTCGTTGTTTGAGTCTGCTATTCAAAAATATTACGGTGGAAGAGTCTCTATTGGATTTTCCAAGCTGTCTCTACTATCACTGTGACCTCGTGCTATTCGGGAGTGTATTGCGGGGAAGATGATATTTCTAGAAGGTCTATTCTGGAGTGAAGGTTTTTTTTGTTTTTTGGAAAGTCTTCTCTGTCTGGAATTGCTGTCAAAAAGTTTCCTCCCGAGCCGAGCTTCCCGAGCACCAGCTATGCATTGCTGTTTTTGGAAGTTGCCATTGTATATGTTCGGCTTAAGTCCCGGTGATGTCTCTTATTTTGGAAAGGTTCCGTTTCGATTTCGTCGTCGAGATTTCTCTACTGGATGCTCCTTCTGAACACTGTTGATATTCGGAAAGGAAAGTTTCCTTGTTTCGAGCCGTTCGCAGGAGGAAGAAGATGATTAAATATTTCCTAAGTTAAGAAATAATATTTCAGTGCCTAAGTTCGAAAGGGTTAATTGAGCGCAATCCTAACTCGCCCGAGTCAAGCCAGCGCCGAGTTAACCCAGCCAACCACTTTTTTGTTTTAGATCGAGTCAAGTTGGACCAACCCATACCTGGTCAACTCGGGTCTAGGTCAACCTGACGCTGGCCCCTTAACTTTGGCCTCGATATGCGTGCCCAAGATTTCGACACGACTCGATAATTTTTTTTTCTCTTGCTGGATTATTATTTTTGAAGAATTGACAGATGATTCCTTGGTCAGCATATTATTTGGTCTAGATATGTGCATTATATTATTTCATGGGTGATATTACAAGGATTATTTTGGGTCGTGTTAAGTGGGCCCAAGCCAAGCCCATTTCAGCTATTGTTATTGTGTCTCTTTTGATGAGACAATATTATTGAAGAAGAGGTAGCCTCATACCATTATTTATCTTCATCCCCATAAAAAAAGAATCAATTTTTTTGGTTGGGAATCCATGGCGAAGGAGCTTCATCCCTGTAAAAAAAAGGAATCAAATTTAATTTTGGTTAGAAGTCCATGATGGAGGAACTTCATCCCCGTAAAAAAAAAGAATCAAAATTTTTTTGGTTGGGAGTCTATGATGGAGGAACTTCATCCTAATAAAAAAAAGAATCAAATTTATTTGTGGTTGGGAGTCCATGACGGAGGAACTTCATCCCCGTCAAAAAAAGAATCAAATTTTTTTGTGGTTGGGAGTCCATGACGGAGTAACCTCATCCCCATAAAAAATATCAAAATTTTTATGGTTGGAAGTCCATGACGGAGGAACTTATTGTTATATATAAGAAATTTTGGGATAAAAAATTTAGGATACAAAAAAGTTCTACAACAAAGTATACTCCCAGCAAGAGATACTTTAGAAAAAGAACAAATTCTGGCCCTACCACATCCAGTAAAGGGTCAAATGCACATTGCCCCAAGGGAAAACCCCCAAGCAAATGCAAATGTTGGATATGCCAGAAAGAAGGACATTTTTCAAAAAATTGTTCAAACACTGAGAAAACAAGGCAGTACAAAACTTACATGCCACTCGCCGAAGCAAATGTATTGGACATGATCCAATATGATGACATCCAGTCAGATGATGAAGTATATGAATTTCATCTCGAAAATGAGTCCACCTCCTCGAAAAACTCAGAAAATATGAGTGACTCTTCAGGCACAACCTTTGCCTGATAGATTTCTTATATTCGGTTATGCTTTTGCCTTCCCGATATATAATACTACAGCAAGCGTGGTGATTTATTCCATGATCTATTCCACTATTGTCGTAGTAAAATTTTCTGCTACTGCATCATGCATTTAATAGAGAACTCATTTATTAACCTGATACTCTTACTACTCAAAGATTTTTCTTGTATTACAAACAGGTAAAATGGATCCACTCAGCAGCACACTAACGGGCCTAGCAGCAAAAATTGCCTCGCTCATGGTATTGCTCTCAACCCTACAGTCACTATTCGACAGTCTTTTAGTTCTCTCAGAACGCGGAGACATACATGAGAATTGTGCCTGATATGGGTTAAGTGGAGTCCTCTTACAACTCAAGGTTAAAGAATTAACCGAAGAGTTAAAAGAACTCACTAAACGGCATGATATGCCAAGCTCCTCCGGGACTTCTACCAGATCTCCATCGCTAGAAAAGGAAGCCACAATGTCAACTAATCAGCAGACGGATGACTTTAGTGTTTTGATAAACACAGGTTGACCTGGGATTTCTACCGGTCATGCCAGTCATGAGAAGGAAATCACAACCCAGACTTCTTTGAAGATAGCTGGAAAGGAAACCTTAACGATTTCGATGAAATCGGAATCAGGGCTGTCCAAGCTTTTTCAGCATCTTCCTTTGTCCGGAACTTTCGGTGAGAATTTCCGGGAAATCCTATGACTTGAGCTTGGGCATCTTCCCAGCTATCATATATTCCTGTTGCTCTTCCTATGAAGACAACATACCAGTATTTTTTTTTTTCTGGTTTTCCGTATATACTTGTAGAGGCTTCTCCTGTTGAAGCGGTGTCTACAGGTTGGTATACGGTTTCTTCATGGGTCATTCTGTAGATTTCTCTTTGCAGAATGATTACCAAATCTTCTAAGAATTGCTTAGATAGCATATTCTTGAAGTTCAAGTTGTTCAATCCTGATTTGGTGTTTCAGGTCTTTGATAACTTGTTTTAACCCTACTGGACCAAGTCCTAAGAATCGTCCATCTCGGATTATTCTTCTTCCTTCGTTGTTATAATCTACAACTAAAGGATTTTCTTCGAGCTCTTTGAGTTTGGCTTGAACTCGTGCGAGTCGATCTTTTAACTGTCGAATCCAGACTCTCTGGAATTCGATTTGATTATCATACCTTCTGGTCATGATATATCTTCGCAGTCGCGAATAATCTATAAGTCTTATCGCTGGATTAGACCTATTTTGTTCCATAATGGACTTTCGGTTTTGTACATTTGTTCCTTACAAATGTTACTTGGGATGTGACCGGTATGGGTCGTAACTGTTTGGGAGTATGTATACCTAAACAGAAAGAATCAAAGTTAAGCTTTGACTTCTTTGACACATACAAAACCAAGTCTAATACTCGGCTCTGATACCATTTTTACGACGACGAGAGCCTCTAGCAGACTCTGACAGCGGAATACTGATACCAAAGCACTATTGCTATGATATCGACACAAAAGTCTCTAGCAGACTTGTACACAGCGGAAGACAACCTAGGGATGAGGGCAGCGGAACTAGAATCCTAGGGACAACTACCTGTCAGGCAGTGGAGAAAACATCTAAAGGCAGCGGAAAACATCGATGACTCACACAATACTATTCCTACAGTCACATTTCGTCAATCCTATCATTTTACCATTAGGCCACTGTCCTGCTTCCTACCACATGTTACTGCTATATACTCGTTTGTGTCTATTTCATAGCTATCTAGTAGGCCCAACATGACTTCTGCTGCTACCTAGAACTTCTTCGGGGTTTGACCCTATTCCTGCCGGCTTACCACCACATGGGCAGTTCCGTCGATGCGGTCCTCACGGTCTTCAGAGGGCCCCGAGCCGTTCATATTAACCGTTGCGGCTCCATGGCTGCTTCAGCAGGGTAGAGCACAGCTCCGTTTCGTTTTCTACCTCGGAGCGTAGCCGAATAATTCCAAGTCTCTAGCGTCTGTCCTATTTGGCACTATTTCGATACTATTTCCTTTTGACGAGTGAACAGTAAACATGAATAGTAATCATGAATAGTAACCATGAATAGTAAAAATGAACAGTACTTTTGAACAGTAACTTTGGAACAGTAAAAACAAACACTGTGGAGATCAATACATAGATGCGGAACATGAACAGTAATAACAACTACTGTGGAGATCATATTTATATATGCGGAACATGAACAGTAAAAAAAACTACTGTACGAATCACAATATTACAAACATGCGGAAATATATAAAAAACATTGTTCAAAACAAAAGAAAGTAAAAATAACTAAATACATACCCTTAAAAAAGGGAAAGAAAAACTACTTATCTACATAACTCCCGAAGTTACCGACCGTGGCACCGGTCGGTTCCCTCTTTTCTACTCAGCCATTACGGCTGTTTAAGCACATACCGTGCTTTTGGAACTTGCTGGAGAAAGATCGCCGGAAATCGCCAAGTCGCTCCAATCTTCAGTGTCGCTTTGATTGTCGATACTGAATTTTTCGATGTCCTAAACCTCTGGAGGAGCATCTTATTTATAGCTGAAGATTTTTCAGCTTTTCCACCTTTACCCTTGATTGAAAGGTGTGCGTTTAAAGACAAAGGGTAACTTTTGTCTTTTTGGCATGTCTCTTTTGCCCTTGCATTATTACCTTTCGGCGCCGAAAGCAGGGGTAGAAATGTCTTTTCTGCTTGTGACATCATGATGATGACGTGCAGGAATCTTTTTAGCCGTCTTTGTGGACTTTGGTGTAGCCGTCATTGATGACTTTTTGTAGCCGCCATTGCGGACTTTTGAGCCGCCTTTGCTGACTTTGTTTTTGTCGTGGGCCTAGTCTGCTGACGTGGCTGCTGGCTAGTCTGTTGACGTGGCTGCTGACTGCTCATTCGGACAGCTGCCTTTCGGTGCACAGTTTACAGGTGTGCTCCTTCGAAAAAGTCTTCTGGGCCATCTGGCAGAAGCTTTCCTTTGTTGTTTTGCTGAAGGGGATTTTTCCTCCAAGGAGTTTCTTCAGCGTAGCTTCAAGACTGGTCTGGACGGAGGCCGGAGTCTCTTTATAGCTTTTCGAGATGATCGTCAATGGGACGGAGGTCTTGTAGACGAAGCTTCTCTTTTTCTGAATCAGCTGCTTCATGAGCTGTATCAGGTTCTTGAGCCCGTGGATACGTCTGGTTGGCCAGACTGCTTCTGGGCAAGGCTTGGCTTTTGGAATATGTCTGGGATCATATTCCATGTTGGCGTCACCTTCTTTGATGCCTTCAATAGTCACGACGGAAATGCTTGGAAACATTTTTGTGTCAGTAACAATTTCAGCAATACAGGAAACGAAATGAAGTCGAATTCCTTTACTCTTGGTTATGGAGATGAAACTTTTGCAAGCCTCCATAATTTCCTTTGGCAGTTTCTCCAACACTGATAAATCGGTGGAGTGCAATACCATCTGTTTTATGAATCCATATGCGTAAAGCATGGATGCATATTTTGAGTCTATTTCATGACTCAGCTTCACTTGATTCCAACTGTTGCTGGGCTCAGTGGTGAAGAAGGGAGTGTTCATCCCTTGCTCAATTTGTTCATTCCATCTCTGGAATTGAACAGTATGATCGGATTCGATCTTTGAACGAACGCTGTCCACCTTTTGAGGGCGTAGCGAGGGTTCTTCAGACATAATGTCCGAAAGTTTTAAAGGTTTAAATTTCTTTAAAAACTCAAACTCATTAAAACTAGTTTTATCTGGTTTATTTAGGCTTTTCAACCTTGTAAACTCAGACGGGGTAACCAATTTTGTCTTGAATGATTTCTCATTACTAGACAAGTCCGTTTCCATCTGGGATGGATCCGTTAAGACTTCCTTTTCAGCTCTAGACTGACAGGTAGAAGTCCCTGATTCCGATTTCAATGAAATCGTTAAGGTTTCCTTTCCAGCTCTTGACTGGCAGGTAGAAATCCCTGATTCCCCTATCTTCAGAGAAGATTGGGTTGTGGTTTCCTTCTCATGCCTGGCATGACCGGTAGAAATCCCGGGTCGACCTGTGTTTATCAAAACACGAAAGTCATCCGTCTGCTGATTAGCTGACGTTGTTGCTTCCTTTTCTCGCGATGGAGATCCGGTAGAAGTCCCGGAGGAGCTTGGCATTTCATGCCGTTGAGTGAGTTCTTTTAACTCTTCGGTTAATTCTTTAACCTTGAGTTGTAAGACTTGTCCACTTAACCCGTAACGGGCACAATTCTCATGAATGTCTCCTCGTTCTGAAAGAACTAAAAGACTGTCGAATAGTGACTGTAGGGTTGAAAGCAATACCGTGAGTGTGGCAATTGCTGCTGCTAGGTCCGTCAGGGTGCTGCTGAGAGGATCCATTTTACCTGTCTGTAACACAAGAAAATTCTCGAGTAAGAGTGTCAGGTAAATAGTTTTTATCTCCTTTAATGTGTTCAACAGTAAAAGAGAATTGAAAGAACCATTGTTGCCAACGGAGTAACCTACCGCGACAAAGTGAATCTTCTAAATTTCTTGTCATAAAACCGACAAAATTTTTACAGTCAGTTCTTACCAGAAATTCTTTGGGAGCGAGATAAATATAAAACTTTTTTATCCCATTCTTTACTGCTAAAATTTCTTTTTCATAAGAATGATAGTTTGTTTCAGCAGATGAAAATGTTCCTGATGTATATTTGCATATTCTTTCAGAATCATTGATTTTGCATTTTAGGACTGCTGCCCAAGTGTGATCAGAGGCATCAGTTTCTAAAATCAGATTTGCATCTGGATCGGGTAGAGTTAACACTGGGAGGTGTTTCATCATTTGTTTGATCCGGATTACTTCGAGACTATCAGTGGGTGTCCATTCCCATTTGATGTCTTTCTTTAGTTTCTTTTGAAAGGGTTTCCTAATTTTTGCTAAATTCTTTATGAATTGTTCAGCATATGTTAGGCATCCTAAGAAACGTTGAAGTTGTTTTATATCTTCAATTTCATTCGGAAAAGCAGCTAGTTTTTCCAGAATATGATTTTGAAGAATGATTTCTCCTTTTGAGATGTTTAGACCTAAGAAGTCTATCTTGGTTTTAAACAACTCAGATTTCTTTTTGCTGAGTGCTATCCCAGCAGTTTTTAAGGCATTTAAGACCTTAAGTAATTGCTCTTTATGTTGATCCTTGGTTTCTGAAAAGACTAGGATGTCATCAACATAGACTAAGCAAAATTTAAAGAATGGTTTGAGGATATCATCCATTCTTCTTTGAAATATGTTGGGAGCTTGTTTTAACCCAAAGGGCATTACAAGCCACTCATAATGTCCTAAAGGACAACTGAATGCAGTAAGGGGAATAGCTCTTTCGGTTAGACGAATTTGCCAAAACCCAGATTTGCAATCAAACTTAGAAAACCATTGTTTTCCTCTTATGGCAGCTATTAATCTTTCTTTGTTAGGAAGATAGTAGCCATCCATTTTTGTGGCTTCATTAACCTTTTTATAGTTAATGACCATTCGAGCTTTTCCTCGTTTTATCTCTGCATGATTTCGTACCAGGAAAGCAGGAGATGTATGTGGAGAATGACTTGCGTGGATTAATCCTTGAGCTAGCAAATCATTGATCTGTGTTGAGAATTCTTCAACATCAGAAGGAGTGTAAACCATAGGTTTTTCTCGGATTTCTTTTTTAGGATCAAGAAGTTCGAGGTCGGCATATGGTCTTCCGCTGCCCTCATCCCTAGGTTGTCTTCCGCTGTGTACAAGTCTGCTAGAGACTTTTGTGTCGATATCATAGCAATAGTGCTTTGGTATCAGTATTCCGCTGTCAGAGTCTGCTAGAGGCTCTCGTCGTCGTAAAAATGGTATCAGAGCCGAGTATTAGACTTGGTTTTGTATGTGTCAAAGAAGTCAAAGCTTAACTTTGATTCTTTCTGTTTAGGTATACATACTCCCAAACAGTTACGACCCATACCGGTCACATCCCAAGTAACATTTGTAAGGAACAAATGTACAAAACCGAAAGTCCATTATGGAACAAAATAGGTCTAATCCAGCGATAAGACTTATAGATTATTCGCGACTGCGAAGATATATCATGACCAGAAGGTATGATAATCAAATCGAATTCGAGAGAGTCTGGATTCGACAGTTAAAAGATCGACTCGCACGAGTTCAAGCCAAACTCAAAGAGCTCGAAGAAAATCCTTTAGTTGTAGATTATAACAACGAAGGAAGAAGAATAATCCGAGATGGACGATTCTTAGGACTTGGTCCAGTAGGGTTAAAACAAGTTATCAAAGACCTGAAACACCAAATCAGGATTGAACAACTTGAACTTCAAGAATATGTTATCTAAGCAATTCTTAGAAGATTTGGTAATCATTCTGCAAAGAGAAATCTACAGAATGACCCATGAAGAAACCGTATACCAACCTGTAGACACCGCTTCAACAGGAGAAGCCTCTACAAGTATATACGGAAAACCAGAAAAAACAAAATACTGGTATGTTGTCTTCATAGGAAGAGCAACAGGAATATATGACAGCTGGGAAGACGCCCAAGCTCAAGTCATAGGATTTCCCGGAAATTCTCACCGAAAGTTCCGGACAAAGGAAGATGCTGAACAAGCTTGGACAGCATCCCGAAACAGATGATCTATCGGCAAAAACTTTTAGATCGTTTGCAAAGAACGAGAGATGGCCTAGCCTTCACCCTCTTACTAAGAAACATGCTTCAACCAGAAGATGATTCTATCCACTCTATGGAAATGTATTATTTCCATTGGGACAGATACACGAATCGCATCCATCAATTTCGATGCAAGATCAAAAGTATTAAACAAAAGCTAAACCTCCTAGCTTTGTAAAAAATGAATGAGTTTTTCTATTTAATGGATATGGAAACTCCATTGCCATTAGGCCTTCCTGACATCACCGGATGGCTTAAAAACCTAGTGTACTTTGCAACACCTTGCATAGCACCTAGAAGAAAGGATCCAGCACCACCTGCTTTTAGGATCGCTTCAAAAGCATCATCCTCCACCGATGATGAAGTTTACGCAGAATATAATACCTTCGGTCGCCAACCGATTTATTATGTTCAAGAAGAAAAACCATCTTCTAGTAAACAACAAGAGCAACACGACAGTGAACCAGAAGCCTGGGAATCTGATGAAGTTGCAGAAGAAAATACCAAGAAAACAGACTACTCTGCTAAAGACAAAAAGGCAGATGATCTTGGTAAAAGATTTCGAATGCTTTGTGGTAGCGACCACTTTGAAGCAGAAACTTCAAGGGTACGAGATACCTACATGGAAGATAGCTTTCAAGATAACTTCCGAAACCGTACTGCGGTTCACCCGCAAGAACAAGAAAGTTTCTCCCACTCCAAAATATCCCTGGGAGGACAAAGGTATTCGACAAAATACACAAATGTCGATCCTTCAAATGCTACTAAGGGACACCAAACCATAGATAGCATAAACCCTTTTGGATTTTATCTCAACTTGGATTGCCCCAAGGATGGAGAAAAAGTCCTTAAAGATTGGGAAAGAAGCATGAGCAATGCTGCAAATATGCATGAATCTTGGAACCAAGAATCAGCATTTAATTTCTTTACCCATGCTTTACAGGGTAATGTAGCTCTTTGGTGGGACAACCTTCCCGAAGACCAAAAAAGAGCTAATACCTCAATATCGATAGCCAATATCTTGAAAGGATTAGTGGCTAAGATATCAAAGGAATTTCTAGGAATACATCCAACCCTAGAAGCCTACAATGAGAGTACTAAACAAAGAAAACGTTTAGAAACTCTTCAGAAATTAAACAAGTTACAAATCTGTAACATTTGTTTTTATGAGAAGTATTACTGCGAGTTTGCAAGTTACTTCTATAAACTGCAAAAAGAAGATCAGAAACCTTATCTGTCTATCTTTTATGCAAAATTGCCAGAACCATTTGCACATGTAGCTGAAAAAGACAACATTACAAAGTATTGGCAAAACAATCCAGAACTTGGTACATTAACCATGGACATTTTCCTAAACATTGATACTTTAGGAAGAAGACATAGATTTGTACAAGACATGTTGGCAAATCTTTGTGAAGCCCAAAAACTACAAAAGAAAAGTAGTAAGGCAAACAAACAAACATTATGTTGTTCAAACCAGAACAAAAATGTAGGAGCTTATGGTTGCAAAACCACCTCCCATAAGCAACGAAAATATCCTAAGAAATTTCAACAGAAAAAATTTAGGATACAAAAAAGTTCTACAACAAGGTATACTCCTAAAAAGAGATACTTTCGAAAAAGAACAAATTCTGGCCCCACCACATCCAGTAAAGGGTCAAATGCATACTGCCCAAAGGGGAAAACCCCAAGCAAATGCAAATGCTGGATATGCCAGAAAGAAGGACATTTCGCCAGAGATTGTCCAAATGAAAAACAACAACGACGGTACAGTACATACATGGTACTAGCCGAAGAAAATGGATTGGAAATCATCCATTATGATGACATCCAGTCAGAAGATGAAGTATATGAACTTCATCTCAAAACTGAGTCTTCCTCCTCAGAAAACTCAGAGAACATGTCAGACTCTTCAGGTTCCTTCTCTGAATGAGTATACGCATAAACGCAGAGCATGTTGCATCTGGAAATTCTTATATCACGGTCATGCTTAAACTACCTGGATATATCAAATTCCATATACACGCTCTCGTAGACACAGGAAGTTCATATTGTCTAGCTCGACAAAATCTACTTCCCACGGATCTATGGAAACCGCTTGAAGTACCTCTTCAAGTAACAGTTGGCTCCGGCGACACTATCTCTCTCCCTGCCGAAGCTCGAAACATTCATCTCGACATTGGAGGTGAAAAGTTTATGATTCCAAAACTCATTAGTTTAGGATCAAACATAAATACAGGACCAGATTTAGTCCTAGGAAATGAATGGCTCATGTTTCATGCCCCAGTAGAGCAAACACCAGCCTACTATAAACTTCGATGTCGCACTCGACGTGAGATCGATAATACTGCTGTATTTGTCTACGCAGTAAAACCCACTGAAGCCTATGCCATTTCTGGCAATGGAGATGTCCTCCATCAAGCCTTCAAAAAACGCAGCAAGCGTGGTGATGAGATTCCTCCCTTAGAAACTCTGCTCCTCGCTTCCGCTGCCTCATCCTTGTCAATTTCTAGCTGAAAAGGAAGTCTTAACGGATCCATCCTTGATGGAAACGGACTTGTCTAGTAATTAGAAATCATTCAAGACAAAATTGGTTACCTCGTCTGAGTTTACAAGGTTGAAAAGCCTAAATAAACCAGATAAAACAAGTTTTAATGAGTTTGAGTTTTAAAAGAAATTTAAACCTTTAAAAATTTTGAACATTATGTCTGTGGAACCCTCGGTACGTCCTCAAAAGGTGGACAACGTTCGTTCAAAGATCGAATCCGATCATACTGTTCAATTCCAGAGATGGAATGAACAAATTGGACAAGGGATGAACACTCCCTTCTTCACCACTAAGTCCAACAACAGTTATAATCGAGTGAAGCTGAGTCATGAAATAGACTCAAAATATGCATCCATGCTTTATTCATATGGATTCATAAAGCAGATGGTACTTCACTCCACCGACCTATCAGTTTTGGAGAAAATTCCAAAAGAGATTATGGAGGCTTGCAAAAGTTTTTTCTCCATAACAAAGAGTAAAGGAATTCAACTTCATTTCGTTTCCTATATTGCTGAAATTTTTAGTGACATAAAGATGTTTCCAAGCATTTTTGTCGTGACTATTGAAGGCATAAAAGAAGGTGACACGAAGATGGAATATGATCCCAGACATGTTCCAAAAGCCAAGCCATGCCCAGAAACAGTCTAGCCAACCAGGCGTATTCACGGGCTCAATAACCTGATACAGCTCATACAACAGCTGATTCAGAAAAAGAAAAGCTTTGTTTACAAGAACTCTGTCCCACTGACAATCGTCTCAAAAAGCTATATAGAGACTCCGACCCCTGTCCAGACCAGTCTCGAAGCAACGCTGAAGAAACTACTCAGAGGAAATATCCCCTTCAGCAAAGGAACCAAGGAAAACATCTGCCAGATGGCCCAGAAGACTTTACCAAAAGAGCACACATGTAGATTGTGCACAGAAAGACAGCTGTCTGAATGAAAAGTCAACAGCCATTAAGGCCCAAAACGAAATCAAAGTCAACAAAGGTGGCTATAAAAGTCCGCAAACACGGCTACAAAAGTCATCAAAGGTGGCTATACCAAGTCAACAATGGTGGTTACAAAAGTTTCCTGCACGTCAGCATCATGACGTCACAAGATGAAAAGATATTTCTACCCCTGCTTTCGATGTCAAAAGGTAATAATGCAAGGAAAAAAAAAGAAAAACCAAAAAGACAAAAGTTACCCTTTGTCTTTAAACACACAACTTTCAATTAAGGGTAAAAGTAGAAGAAACAAAAAAATCTTGAGCTATAAATTCGAAGCTCCTCTAGAGGTTGAGACATTCAAAAATCGATGGACATTCAAAAAACACTCTTTCGAAGAAGAAAAAGAAGAAGGCGATTTCCGGCGAGCATCCTCCGACAAGTTCCTTAAAAGCACGGTATGTGCTTAATAGCCGTAATGGCCGAGTAGAAAAGAGGGAACCGTCCGACGGCATAATCGGTAACTTTGGGAGTTATGTAGATAAGTTGTTTTTTCTTTCCCGTTTTTAAGGATATGTATTTGTTGTTTTTATTTTGTTTGAACAATTTTTTTACTTTCCGCATGTTTGTAATATTGTGATTCATATAGTTGTTGTTATCACTATTCATGTTCCGCATCTATATATATGATCTCCACAATGTTTGTTTCTTACTATTCCAAAGTTACTATTCAAAAATATTGTTTATTTTTACTATTTATGGTTACTATCTATGTTACTATTCATGTTTACTGTTCACTCGTCAAAAAGAAATAGTATCGAAACAGAGCCAAATAGGACAGAAGCTAGAGACTTGGAATTATTCGGCTACGCTCCGAGGTAGAAAACGATATGGAGATGTGCT
The DNA here is from genome assembly GCF_029961685.1 of Aristolochia californica. Taxonomy (NCBI): domain Eukaryota; kingdom Viridiplantae; phylum Streptophyta; class Magnoliopsida; order Piperales; family Aristolochiaceae; genus Aristolochia; species Aristolochia californica. Next base: position 40,874,612 of record NW_027181992.1, on the reverse strand, counting down.
CTACCCTGCTGAAGTAGCCATGGAGTCACAACGGTTAATAGGAACGGCTTGAGCCTATTAGATAGCTATGAAAATAGACACAAACGAGTACATAGCAGTGACATGTGGTAGGAAGCAAGAGTAATATAATGGTAAAATGATAGGATGTATGAAGTATGACTGTAGGAATAGTATTGTGTGAGTCATTGTTGTTTTCCGCTGCCAGTAGTTAGTGTGTAGTTGTGATCCCTAAGATTCTAGTTCCACTACCCTCATCCCTAGGTTCACCCTGTTTAGGCTATTGAGTCTTCTAGAGACTCGTTATGTTTGAAATTGGTATCAGAGCTATTAGAGCTTTCGGTACCATAATCCGCTGTGTGTCTGTTTATGTCTGTTTGTTTGTAAATTTAGTATCAGAGCGTAGGTTTAAACGTCCTACAGATTGGACCAAGTCTAGTCTATATGTGTCAAAGAATTCAAATCTTAACTTTAATTCTTTTTGTTTAGGGATGCATACTCCCAAACAGTTACGACCCAAATCGGTCACATCCCATATACCATTGGTATACTACAAATGTACTAATGTACCAAAGATCCCAACTGGTAGGTCAGAAGGAACTCAACGGTCCTTCTTATGACACCGTGTTAAAAACTAGACACGCAAATGTTTGTCCAATAATAAGCTATCCACATGGATGGCATGATATGAATAATCCAATATTAAATAATATAATGAATTTAGTTGGTGATATGCATCACAACTTCTTTGTGAAAATATGCTGGGAAAAATACACCGCTGAAAACATTGCTTTCCAATGCGTAGGAATAGAAAGTGACGTCAATGAACAAGTACAAAAACTCAAGAGAAGAATTAATGCCCATCTTGAGGTACTAAAATATGAAATACTGAAAAAATAGTACGTTTCCTTACATATCTACAAAGCTATGTAGATCAAGAAATAAATCACTCTAGGATCATAGAACCTATCCAAGAAGTGAAAACTAAAATGGTTAACAACAAACCATGTGGAAAAGAATTACAAGAAGTTATTTGCAATATAGCCTCTGTAAAAAATCATCAAGGGACAGATTGGGATCATCTTATACGAGACATTTGTGCCTTAACTCAAAATGAAGAATTGAGAGAACTTTTTATACAATATATCTCTCCTTTTATCACTTTGAATCAATTGGAACGACTGATTGAAATCATGTTCCAAAAATTAGAAGAGACATTAGCTCATCTAAAATTCCTAAATGTCTGAACAAATAGGAATAGAATGTACTTCTCTCCAAAATAGTGTACATGTACATCATGAAACACAGGGATAATACGATGAACGTCCTAATCTCATGCAGGATGGACAAAAGTCAACAATAAGTATCCCAAGGATAACTGAAGTGTACAATAAAGATTGGCTTGAGTTCCAAAAGAAATCCTTCGTCTTTCGAAAGGAATTATCTATAGAACTACAGGATATCGATTCCGGTACCTTCTGCTACAGATTACTAAGTGAATGTGACTTAGCTAAGCTAAAAAGGTTAAAATATATCCATTATGGACTAGTTCGTATAGGATTAGACCCCTTAATACGAATCAATCAGAATTTATGCTTCATAGCAGCTATCGTAGATAATTCTATGAAGCATAATTTTGAAAAAGCCCTATTTGGAGGAGTTAGAGTTAACTTAGGATTAGGCCCAGTATCCTTTACAACGTGGCCCAATCTACAAATAGATTTGGAAGACAAGCACATCCAAGATACCTTGTCCCTAAAAATCTATACAGACAACTGGTCGAAAAATGGAATTCAACCAAGAAGAAGAGTTATGTGCATACTTGTATGCATGGTAGCCCGAGGAATCAACACTAGAAAGGTTCCAGTTAAAGATTCAAAGAAACTCACAGAATTAGCCAAAAACATTGGTTATTCTAAGAACTTGACCCCAGAGAGTTAACATGGCCAAAAAAATGGGTAGCCCAACCTTTGGCACCCAAACACCTTCCCCTCTCCCGAAAAACCATAATGGAGATAGAAGGAAAACTAATGATCACAAACACTCGATCCAGCTTTTCTATCGAATTGGATAGGCCCTCAACCTCAACAAGTAGAACCTCAAACAGTTCCCGTTTCGAAGGAATAGGAAATCCAAGATCCAATGTTTATGTTCCTCTTCACATCGATGATGGCACATAACCCATATAAAGCCTTAGGCCCACCAATAGGAAAAAGTGACATCATCACCAATTCCAATCAAACCTTAGAGTCTTATGGTAAGACCATTAATAGGTTAGAAAAAACTACTGATAATCTCCAACAGAAAACAAATTTCCTCTATGATGAACATAAAATAGAGAAATAATAAAGTGTCAAAACATCTTAGAAAATATTCTAGGAAAAATTGACCATGGAAATAGTTCTATTTTCTTCAAAGATTTAATAGAACTAAAACAAAGTTTAGATAATCTAAACAAAGATAAAATGCAAGAACTTTTAACAGAAGTCATAGCATTAAAATAACATCTAGGTTCAAAAGAACGTCTAGGTTCTCCAGGTCCATCAAGGTATAAAACACCTTTTACACCTTGGACTCTAGAATGATCCACAAGAAGAAACTTTTAGATCGTTTAAAATTAAAAAGAGAAGGCCTTAACCACGCCTTACTCCAAAGAAATACTCTTCAACCAGAAGATAACACAATCCCATCGATGGTATGGTAATACTATTTTTGGGAAAGATATATAGATCACATCTACAACCTTAAATGCAAGATCAAGAAAATCAAACAAAAGCTAAAACTTTTAGCTTTTTAAAATGATCTATAGAGAAAGACTACTAGATCAAATTCGCATGGTATGCTCAATGAAAGACAAAAATTGGCAAGCCAAAGAAAATCTCAGATCAATGAATGAAACCGATATAGCTTATCGAGCATATCTGATTGAATGGTGAAGATTAACCCATAGAGAAATTCTACTACGATATATGATCAGAAGACTTCAAAGGAAGGTTCAAGAAATTGCTCTATGATAGAGTTTTTCTATTTAATGGATATGGAAAACTCCATTACCATTAGCCCTTCCTGACATCACCGAATGGCTTAAAAACCTAGTGTACTTTGCAACTCCTTGGATAGCACCTAGAAAAAAGGATCCAACACCACCTGCTTTTAGGATTGCTTCCAAAGCATCATCCTCTACCGATGATGAAGTTTACGAAGAATATAATACTTTCGGTCGCCAACCGATTTATTATGTTCAAGAGGAAAAACCTTCCTTTGGTAAACAAAAAGAGCAACACGACAGTGAACCAGAGGCCTGGGAATCTGATGAAGTTGCAAAAGAAAATACCAAGAAAACAAACTACTCTGCTAAAGACAAAAAGGCAGATGATCTTGGTAAATGATTTAGAACGCTTCGTGGTAGCGACCATTTTGAAGCAGAAACATCAAGGGTACGAGATACCCAAATTGAAGATAGCTTTCAAGATAACTTCCGAAACCGTACTGCGGTTCACCCCCAAGAATGATAAAGTTTCTCTCACTCCAAAATATCCCTGGGAGGACAAAGGTAGTCGACAAAATACACAAATATCGATCCTTCAAATGCTACTAAGGGACACACTTTCATAGATAGCATAAACCCTTTTGGATTTTATCTCAACTTGGATTGCCCCAAGGATGGAGAAAAAGTCCTTAAAGAATCGGAAAGAAGCATGAACAATGCTACAAATATGCATGAATCTTGGGACAAAGATTCATCATTTAATTTCTTTACCCATGCTTTATAGGGTAATGTAGCTCATTGGTGGGACAACCTTCCCAAAGACCAAAAAAGAGCTAATACCTCAATATCTATAGCCAATATCTTGAAGGGATTTGTGGCTAAGATATCAAAAGAATTTCTAGGAATACATCCAACCCTAGAAGCTTACAATGAGAGTACTAAACAAAGGAAACGTTTAGAAACTCTTCAAAAATTAAACAAGTTATAAATCTGTAACATTTGTTTTTATGAGAAGTATTATTGAGAATTTGCATGTTACTTCTATAAACTGCAAAAAGAAGATCAGAAACCTTATCTGTCTATCTTTTATACAAAATTGCCAGAACCTTTTGTACATATAGCTGAAAAAAACTACATTACAAAATATTGGCAAAACAATCCAGAACTTGGTACTTTAACCATGGATAATTTCCTAAACTTTGACACTTTAGGAAGAAGACATAGATTTGTACAAGACATGTTGGCAAATCTTTGTGAAGCCCAAAAACTACAAAAGAAAAGTTGTAAGGCACAAAAAAAGACATTATTTTGTTCAAACCAGAACAAAAATGTAGGAGATTATGGTTGTAAACCCACCTCCCATAAGCAAAGAAAATATCCTAAGAAATTTCGTGAGAAAAAATTTAGGATACAAAAAAGTTCTACAACAAAGTATACTCCCAGCAAGAGATACTTTAGAAAAAGAACAAATTCTGGCCCTACCACATCCAGTAAAGGGTCAAATGCATATTGCCCCAAGGGAAAACCCCCAAGCAAATGCAAATGCTGGATATGCCAAAAAGAAGGACATTTTGCAAAAAAATTGTCCAAACACTGAGAAAACACGGCAGTACAAAACTTACAAGCTACTCGTCAAAGAAAATGGATTGGACATCATCTATTATGATGACATCCAGTCAGATGATGAAGTATATGAACTTCATCTCAAAACTGAGTCCTCCTCCTCGAAAAACACAGAAAATATGAGTGACTCCTCAGGCACAACCTTTGCCTGATAGATTTCATATATTGGGTTATGCTTTCACCTTCCTGATATATAATACTACAGCAAGCGTGGTGATTTATGCCACGATTTACTCCACTATTTTCGTAGTAAAATTCTTTGCTACTGCATCATGCATTTAATAGAGAAATCATTTAATAACCTGACATTCTTACTACTCGAAGATTTTTCTTGTATTACAGACAGGTAAAATGGATCCACTCAGCAGCACACTGACAGACCTATTAGCAGCAATTGCCACACTCATGGTATTGCTCTCAACCCTACAGTCACTATTCGACAGTCTTTTAGTTCTCTCAGAACGAGGAGACATACATGAGAATTGTGCCCGATACGGGTTAAGTGGAGAACTCTTACAACTCAAGGTTAAGGAATTAACCGAAGAGTTAAAAGAACTCACTAAATGGCATGATATTCCAAGCTCCTCTAGGACTTCTACCGGATCTCCATCGCGAGAAAAGGAAGCCACAATGTTAGCTAATCAGCAGATGGATGACTTTAGTGTTTTGATAAACACAGGTCGACCGAGATTTCTACCGATTATGCCAGGCATGAGAAGGAAATCACAACCCAGTCTACTTTGAAGATAGGGGAATCAGGGATTTCTACCTGCCAGTTTAGAGCTGGAAAGGAAACCTTAACGATTTCAAAAAAATCAAAATCAGGGACTTCTACCTGTCAGTGTCGAGCTAAAAATGAAGTCTTAACGGATCCATCGTAGATGGAAACGGACTTGTCTAGTAATGAGAAATCATTCAACACAAAATTGGTTACCTCGTATGAGTTTACAAGGTTGAAAAGCCTAAATAAACCAGATAAAACAAGTTTTAATGAGTTTGAGTTTTTAAAGAAATTTAAACCTTTAAAACTTTCGAACATTATGTCTGAGGAACCCTCGCTACGCCCTCAAAAGGTGGAGAACATTTGTTCAAAGATCGAATCGGATCATACAGTTCAATTCCAGAGATGAAATGAACAAATTGGACAAGGGATGAACACTCCCTTCTTCACCAATGAGTCCAGCAACAGTTGGAATCAAGTGAAACTGAGTCATGAAATAGACTCAAAATATACGTCCATGCTTTATTCATATGGATTCATAAAGCAGATGGTACTTCACTCCACAACCTTATCAATTTTGGAGAAAATTCCAAAAGAGATTATGGAGGCTTGCAAAAGTTTCATCTCCATAACAAAGAGTAAAGGAATTCGACTTCATTTCGTTTCCTGCATTGCTGAAATTGTTACTGAAATAAAGATGTTTTCGAGCATTTCTTTCGTGACTCTTGAAGGTATCAAAGAAGGTGACGCAAAGATGGAATATGTGCTATGGACTCTATAGCATCACGAGTTACCAACAGGCGTAGGAATTAATGAATGTGTTTTTCAATTTCCATGTAATTGTTTCTTGGTTTGGTTTTGTCTTTGGTTTGGGTTGGTTTAGCATTTATTGGTTTGAGCCATTGACCCAAGAGGTCTTTAGGGTTTTGGACGTCCTCAACCATTTTTAAGGGGACGGCTAGGGTAATGAGAATTATGAATTGAGTCTAGTTTAGCTAGAGTAAATTAGATAAACAGGTCAAGAGCTCCTTCAAGCTCTCTTCCGTTTTTCCCCCAATTCTCCTTTCCGAAATTCAATTCCCATCAATCCCTCATTCCATCTCAACATCAAGCAAGGTAATGGAAGGAAGAGAAGAGAGGAGGGTGACAAGATCCATGGCTCGTGAGGATCCTAACAACGTGGTATCAGATAGGTCCACCCTCGGTGATTCCTCTTCTCCAGAGGATATACGTCAAGTACTTTCAGAACTTCAACAACGATCCACTCTTCAAGGTACTGAAATTTCTCACATCAATAATACATTACAAACACTAGATTCATCTCTACAAACCGTCATCCACCTACTTGCTGCACTTCAAGCACCAACGCCATCACCAGCAACCAATTTTCAATCACAACCAGTACCTCACCAACAATTCACGCCACCCCCAAATCCACCCCTACGCCAACCAATGGGTTCCATGGCAACTCACGCACAAGGACCATCAACGGTTCCCAGGTACTTTAAACTTAACTTTCCTACATATGATGGCTCTAAAGATCCTTTACTGTGGTTCACGAAATGTGAACAATTCTTCAATCATCAACAAATGGTGGAAATGGACAAGGTTACTTTGGCCGCCTACCACATGCTCGATGAAGCGCTCATGTGGTTCCATCACTACCGAAATGTCCATTCCATTCAGGATTGGCTGCACTTTAAACATGCTTGCCAATTGAGGTTCGGACCTCCAGCTAGCAGCAACCCCGTGGGGGAATTGATCAAATATAAATAGACCAGCACCTTAGAAGTTTACCAAAAAACGTTCCAAGAAAGGTTGGCCCGAGCTAGTGAATTTGTTCCTCCTCACTACATGTTCAGATTTTTAATGCTGGATTGACAGAGGCAATTAGATTGGAAGTGGAATTACTTGGTCCGACAGATTTGGATTCAGCAATGAATTATGCCAGAGCTATGGAACACAAACAAAGAGTTCTAAAAGAGTCTTTACAGCAAAAACTATTTTGGAACAATAGAATACATGGTACTGCATTTGGGCCACGTTTTGGGTCCTCTACCCCTAACCGAGCAGATCAGGCTACCAATGTGCCTTCACAGACTATGCCACGTAAATTTTTGACTAAACAGGAAATGGATGCTCGAAAGGCAAATGGCCTATTTTTAATTGTGACGAACTATTCCTGCTAGGACATACCTGTAAACGCTTATTCAGTATTGAACTGTTGGAAGAAGATTCAGAAGAGCTTATTGAAAATGAAATTGTTGAAGAGGTACAGCAAGAACCAGAGCTCTCCCTCCATGCGATGCATGACCTACGTACTTCTAATACCATGCAGGTAAAGGCCAGGTCATCATCTCATGCTACTTGCTTTAGTTGATTTGGGCAGCACACATAATTTTATCAGTGAACCAGCCGAGCAACAATTGGGATTGGCAATTCAACAACAAAGGGGACTCTTAGTTTCTGTAGCCAATGGGGCCAAAATTGCTAGTGTGGGGTTATGTCCTAACACCCCCTTCACCATTGAGGGGCATTCATTTCAGGCAGATTTACTAGTCATTCCATTGGCTGGATTTGATTTGGTGCTCGGGGTCAAATGGCTCCAGTTATTAGGACCGATATTATGGGACTTTCAGGCTCGGACTATGACATTTTCAGCACCATAGGGCCAGATTACATTACAAGGCATTGTGGCACAGGTACCTAACGCACTTCACTCTTTGCAGCTTCAACACACTGGTGATGATCACTTATCTCCTTTACTAACAGCATTTGAGGATTTATTTAATGATCCTACGGGTCTACCACCAGTGCGTCATTGCGATCCCCGCATTCGTTTAAAGTTGGGAACTGATCCAGTAGTGGTGCGGCCTTATCATTACCCGCATATCCAGAAAGATGAAATAGAACGACAGTGCATGCATATGCTCGCTCAGGGTGTGATCCAGCCCAGTCGATCTCCTTTCTCCTCACCAGTGTTACTTGTACGTAAAAAAGATAAATCTTGGAGATTTTGTGTCGATTATAGGCAACTCAACTTGCACACAGATAAGGACAAGTTCCCCATTCCAGTCGTGGACGAGTTGCTGGATGAGTTACATGGTGCTACAATTTTTACCAAATTAGATTTGAAATCGGGTTATCATCAAATACGAGTTCACCCGGCGGATGTGGAGAAGACTGCCTTCTGCACACATCACAGTCATTTTGAGTTCCTCATCATACCCTTCGGTCTCTCCAATGCACCCTCCACCTTTCAAGCCCTCATGAATGAGGTCTTTACATCACTTCTGCGCAACTATGTGTTAGTCTTTTTTTATGACATTCTGGTCTACAAAAAAAAATTTGGAAGAACATCTCCACCACCTCCATCAGGTATTTACCAATCTACGCTCTCATCATTTGGTTTTGAATAAATCAAAATGTTCTATGGGTACATCTCAGGTGGCATATTTGGGCCACGTCATATCAGCTGTGAGCGTGAAAGTTGACCAGGCAAGATACAAACAGTTACAGATTGGCCAATTCCCACCTCCATCACAGCATTAAAGGGATTTTTGGGCTTAGCGGGAAATTATAGAAAATTTATCCAATCTTATGGCCAGATAGCAGCACCACTCAACAATCTGCTAAAAAAAATGCCTTCCACTGGTCTTCTTTAGCAGAACAAGCCTTTAACATGTTAAAGGCCTTAGCCTCAGCGCCAGTCCTACAATTACCAGATTTTGAGGGAGACTTTGTGGTGGAATGTGATGCCTCTGTGGGAGGTATAGGGGCAGTGTTACAACAATTGGGACACCCCATTGCTTATTTCAGCCGTCAATTGGGACAACACCACCATAAGTTAGCTGCATATGAGAGGGAATTGATTGGGTTAGCCAAGGCTGTCCAACATTGGCGACCTTATCTTTGGGGACGACCGTTTCTCATTCGTACAGATCATTGCAGCCTCAAGTATCTTCTTGAACAGCGCCTCACCACATCCCCACAGCAGCATTGGTTAACTAAACTCATGGGCTTCGATTTTACGGTTCATTATAAGCCAGGTAGTTCGAATTTGGGGGCTGATGCCTTATCACGTCAGGATATTTCTGCCACACAAATTTATGCTATCAGTCACCCACGTTCACTGGTATTAGATTCTATTCGTGAGGAAGTACATCAATATTCAGATCTCATGTCATTATATCAGGATATTCAACAGGGACAACTGCTCCTCATTGGACGATTCAGGATCGTCTCATTCTCTACAAAAACAGGATCTTTTTGCATAATACATCCCCACTTCTTCACACCATCCTGTCCTCTATCCATGATAGCACACATGAGGGTCGATAGAAAATATTTTTCCGAATCAGTCGGGACTTTTACTGGAAGGGCATGAAGAGCACAATTGCTGATTATGTAGCTGCTTGTCAGATTTGTCAAAGAAACAAGGCCGAATCTTTAAGTCCGAACGGCCTACTGCAACCTCTGCAACTACCATCTCAAATCTGGTCTGATATTTCCATGGACTTTATTGCTGGACTTCCCATTTCATCAGGTAAATCGGTGATATTTGTCGTCGTTGATCGGTTTTCAAAATATGGGCACTTCATTGCTTTGGCGCATCCATATACTGCTGCTCAGGTTGCTCAATTATTTATGGACAACATTGTCCGATTACATGGAATTCCCTCATCCATTATCAGTGACAGGGATGCCATTTTTACTAGTATCCTTTGGAAGGAATTATTCAAATTACAGGGCACCCAATTGGCATTTTCGTCTGCCTATCATCCACAAACGGACGGCCAAACAGAGGTTGTCAATCGCACGATTGAAATGTATCTTCGTTGTTTTGTGGGGGACACACCTAGAAGATGGGTGAAATGGCTTTCATGGGCAGAATTTTGCTATAACACATCTTACCACACGTCACTGGGCACTACTCCTTTCAGGGTAGTTTATGGCAGAGATCCACCTCGTCTGTTACCATATGAACCTGGGGCATCGAAAGTCCTCACTTTGGACCAAGCATTAGCTGAAAGAGACGCTATGCTCACTAAGGTACGTACACATCTACAGGAGGCCCAGCACTCTATAAAACGCTTTTATGATAAGAAGCACCGAGAGGCATCTTATTTCCCTGGAGACTATGTGTGGTTAAAGCTTCAACACTACCGCTAGCTGTCTCTGACTGCATCAAAGCGCCATAAGCTGTCTCCAAAATATTATGGTCCATTTCAGATATTGGACAAAATTGGGCCCGTGGCGTACCGCTTGCAGCTACCACCGGAATCAAAGATCCACAATGTCTTTCACGTCTCCCAATTGAAGCCCTTCCTGGGTGACTCGCCCCCTACTACACACTCCACTGCTGCCACTACATCAGGGCAGAGTCTTTTCTGGCTCAGGTAATACAAGCACGCCACATTCACGGTGATTGGGAAATTCTTGTCCAGTGGGCAGATGCCGATCCCAGTGACGGCACATGGGAGCCGTTATCAGCATTTCGACTTTTATATCCTTCCTTCAAGCTTGAGGACAAACTCTTTCTCCAGGAGGGGGGTGATGTTATGGACTCTATAGCATCACGAGTTACCAACAGGCGTAGGAATTAATGAATGTGTTTTTCAATTTCCATGTAATTGTTTTGGTTTTGTCTTTGGTTTGGGTTGGTTTAGCATTTATTGGTTTGAACCATTAACCCAAGAGGTCTTTAGGGTTTTGGACGTTCTCAACCCTATTTAAGGGGACGGCTAGGGTAATGAGAATTATGAATTGAGTCTACTTTAGCTAGAGTAAATTAGATAAACAGGTCAAGAGCTCCTTCAAGCTCTCTTCCATTTTTCCCCCAATTCTCCTTTCCGAAATTCAATTCCCTTCAATCCCTCATTCCATCTCAACGTCTAGCAAGGTAATGGAAGGAAGAGAAGAGAGGAGGGTGACAAGATCCATGGCTCGTGAGGATCCTAACAATATGATCCCAGACATGTTCCAAAAGCCAAGCCTTGCCCAGAAGCGGTCTGGCCAACCAGGAGTATTCACGGGCTCAAGAACCTGATACAGGTCATACAACAACTGATTCAGAAAAATAAAAGCTTTGTCTACAAGACCTCCGTCCCACTGACGATCGTCTCAAAAAGCTATAAAGAGACTCTGGCCCATGTCCAGACCAATCTCGAAGCAACGCTGAAAAAACTCCTCAGAGGAAATATCCTGTTCAACAAAGCAACGAAGGAAAACTTCTACAAGATGGCGTAGAAGACTTTTCCGAAGGACCACACCTGTAGATTGTGCACAGAAAGGCAACTGTCCGAATGAACAGTCAACAGCCATGTCAGCAGACAAGTCATCAGCCATTAAGGCCCAAGACGAAATCAAAGTCAACAAAGGCGGCTACAAAAGTCATCAAAGGCAGCAATACCAAGTCAACCATGGTGGCTACAAAAGATTCATGTACATCAACATCATGACGTCACAAGAGGAAAAGACATTTCTACCCCTACTTTCGGTGCCGAAAGGTAATAATGCAAGGGAAAAAATGAAAAGTCAAAAAGACAAAAGTTACCCTTTGTCTTTAAACACACACCTTTCAATTAAGGGTAAAAGCGGATGAAACAAAAAATCTTCAGCAATAAATTTGAAGCTCCTCCAGAGGTTGAGATATTAGAAAACCGACGGACATTCGAAAAACACTCTTTCGAAGAAGAAGAAGAAGGCGATTTTCGGTGAGCATCCTTCGACAAGTTGCTTAAAAGCACTGTATGTGCTTAACAACCGTAATGGCTGAGTAGAAAAGAAGGAACCGACCGGCGGCACGGTCGGTAACTTCGGGAGTTATGTGGATAAGTTGTTTTTTCTTTCCCTTTTTTAAGGGTATGTATTTAGTTGTTTTATTTTGTTTGAACAATGTTTTTATATTTTTGATTTAGTTGTTTTATTTTGTTTGAACAATGTTTTTATATTTTCCACATGTTTGTAATATTGTGATTTGTACAATTGTTGTTATCACTGTTCATGATCCGTATCTATATCTATGATCTCCATAGTGTTTGTTTTTTACTGTTCCAAAGTTACTATTCAAAAATACTATTCATTTTTACTATTCATAGTTACTATTCATGTTTACTGTTCACTCGTCAAAAAGAAATAGAATCAAAATAGTGCCAAATAGGACTGAAGCAAGAGACTTGGAATTATTTGGCTACGCTCCAAGGTTGAAAACTAAACGCAGCTGTGCTCTACCCTGCTGAAGCAGCCATGGAGCCGCAACAGTTAATAAGAACGGCTTGGGGCCCTTTGGAGACCGTGAGGACTGCATTGACAGATTGCCCACGTGGTGGTAAGCTGGCAGGAATAGGGTCAAACCCCGAAGAAGTTCTAAGTAGCAGCAGAAGTCATATTGGGCCTATTAGATATCTATGAAAATAGACACAAACGAGTACATAACAGTGACATGTGGTAGGAAACAGAAGTAATATGATGGTGAAATGATAGGATGTATGAAGTGTGACTGTAGGAATAGTATTGGGTGAGTCATCGTTGTTTTCCGTTGCCTATAATCAGTGTGTAGTTGTGATCCCTAGGATTCTAGTTCCACTGCCCTCATCTCTAGGTTCACCCTATAGTCCGCTGTTTAGGCTGTTGAGTCTGCTAGAGACTCGTTGTGTTAAAATTTGGTATCAGAGCAATAGTGCATTCGGTACCAAAATCCGTTGTGTGTCTATTTGTTTGTTAAAAATGTAAAAAATGGTATTAGAGCTATTAGAGGTTTTGGTACCATAATCCGCTGTGTGTCTGTTTATGTCTCTTTGTAAAATTGGTATTAGAGCGTAGGTTTAAATGTCCTACAGATAGGACCAAGTCTGGTCTTTATGTGTCAAAGATGTCAAAGCTTAACTTTGATTCTTTCTATTTAGGTATACATATTCCCAAACAGTTACAACCCAAACCGGTCACATCCCATGTAACATTTCTAAGGAACAAATATACAAAAACCCAAAACTTCCAATATGGAACAAAATAGGTCTAATCCAACGATAAGACTTGCACAAATATATCATGACCATAAGGTATGATAATCAAATCGAATTTCAGAAGGTCTGGATTCGACAATTAAGAGATCGGCTCTTACGAGTTCAAGCCAAACTCAAAGAGTTAGAAGAAAATCCTTTAGTTGTAGATTATAACAACGAAGGAAGAAGGATAATCCGAGATGGATGATTCTTAGGACTCTGTCTAGAAGGATTAAAACGAGTTATCAAAGACCTGAAACATCAAATCAGGATTGAACAACTCGAACTTCAAGATTATGCTCTCTAAGCAATTCTTAGAAGATTTGGTAATCATTCTGCAAAGAGAGATCTATATAATAACCCAAGAAGAAACTTTATCTCAACTTGTAGACACCGCTTCAACAGGAGAAGCCTCTACAAGTATAGACGGAAAACCAGAAAAAACAAAATACTAGTATGTTGTCTTCATAGGAAGAGAAACATGAATATATGACTACTGGGAAGAAGCCCAAGCACAAGTCATAGGATTTCCCGGAAATTCTCACAAAAAATTCTGGACAAAGGAAGATGCTGAACAAGCATGGACAACATCCCGAAATAGATGATCTATAGGCAAAAACTTTTAGATCATTTACAAAGGTAGAGAGATGGCCTTGTCTTCAATCTCTTACTAAGAAACCTCTTAGCTTTGTAAATGGATGAGTTTTTCTATTTAATGGATATGGAAACTTCATTACCATTAGGCCTTCCTGACATCACCGGATGACTTAAAAACCTAGTGTACTTTGCAACACCTTGCATAGCACCTAGAAAAAAGGATCCAACACCACCTGAGTTTAGGATCGCATCAAAAGCATCTTCCTCTACCGATGATGAAGTTTATGCAGAATATAATACTTTCGGTCACCAACCGATTTATTATGTTCAAGAGGAAAAACCTTCCTCTAGTAAACAAAAAGAGTAACACGACAGTGAACCAGAGGCCTGGGAATATGATGAAGTTGTAGAAGAAAATACCAATAAAAAAGACTACTCTACGAAAGACAAAAAGGCAGATGATCTTGGTAAAAGATTTAGAATGCTTCGTGGTAGCGACCATTTTGAAGCAGAAACATCAAGGGTACAAGACACCCACATGGAAGATAGTTTTCAAGATAACTTTTGAAACCGTACTGCTATTCACTCGTAAGAACGAGAAAGTTTCTCTCACTCCAAAATATCTCTGGGAGGACAAAGGTATTCGAAAAAATACACAAATGTCGATCCTTCAAATGCTACTAAGGGACATGCTTCCATAGATAGCATAAACCCTTTTGGATTTTAACTCTACTTGGATTGCCCCAAGGATGGAGAAAAAGTCCTTAAAGAATGGGAAAGAAGCATGAGCAATGCCGTAAATATGTATGAATCTTGGGACAAAGATTCAACATTTAATTTCTTTACCCATGCTTTACAGGGTAATGTAGCTCATTGGTGGGACAATCTTCCCGAAGACCAAAAAAGAGCTAATACCTCAATATCTATAGCCAATATCTTGAAGGGATTGGTGGCTAAGATATCAAAAGAATTTCTAGGAATACATCCAACCCTAGAAGCTTACAATGAGAGTACTAAAAAAAGAAAATGTTTAGAAACCCTTCAAAAATTAAACAAGTTACAAATCTGTAATTTTTTTATGAGAAGTATTATTGCGAATTTGCAAGTTACTTCTATATACTACAAAAAGAAGATCGAAAACCATATCTGTCTATTTTTTATGTATTTTTGCCAGAACCTTTTGCACATGTAGCTGAAAAATACTACATTACAAAATATTGGCAAAATAATCTAGAACTTGGTACTTTAACCATGGATAATTTCCTAAACTTTGACACTTTAGGAAGAAGACATAGATTTGTACAAGACATGTTGGCAAATCTTTGTGAAGCCCAAAAACTACAAACGAAAAGTAGTAAGGCACATAAACAAATATTATGTTGTTCAACCCAGAACAACAATGTAGGAGCTTATGGTTGAAAAATCACCTCCCATAAGCAAAGAAAATATCCTAAGAGATTTCGTGAGAAAAAATTTAGGATACAAAAAATTTCTACAATAAAGTATATTCCCAACAAGAGATACTTTAGAAAAAGAACAAATTCTAGCCCTACCACATCCAGTAAAGGGTCAAATTCATGTTGCCCAAAGGGGAAACCCCCAAGCAAATGCTAATTCTGGATATGCCAGAAAGAAGGACATTTTGCAAAAAGATTTTCCAAATGATAAACAACAACGGCAGTACCGTACTTATATATTACTAGCCGACGAAAATGGATTGGAAATCATCCATTATGACGGCATCCAGTTAGAAGAGGAAGTATATGAACTTCATTTGGAAACTGAGTCCTCCTCCTCGGATAACTCTGAGAACATGTCCAACTCTTTAGGCACCTTCTCTGAATGAGTATCCACATAAACGTAGAGCATGTAGCTTCTGGAAATTCTTATATCACTGTCATGCTTAAACTACCCCGATATATCAAATTCCATAAACACGCTCTCGTAGATACAGGAAGTTCATATTGCCTAGCCAGACAAAATCTACTTCCCGTAGATCTATGGAAACCACTTGAAGTACCCCTTCAAGTAACAGTCGGCTCAGGAGAAAATATATTTCTTCCTACAAAAGCCTGAAACATTCATCTCGACATTGGAGGTGAAAAGTTTATGATCCAAAAACTCATTAGTTTAGGACCAAACATAAACTCAAGACCAGATTTAGTCCTAGGAAATGAATGGCTCATGTTTCATGCCCCTGTAGAGCAAACACCAGCCTACTATAAACTTCGATGTTGCACTCGACGTGAAATCGATAAGTCTACTGTATTTTTCTACGCAGTAAAACCCACTGAAGCCTTTGCCATTTCTGGCAATGGAGATATTCTCCATCAGGTCTTCAAAAAACGCAGCAAACATGTTGATGAGATTCCCCCCTTAGAAACTCTACTCCTCGCTGAATCCTGCGAATCAAAAGTTCAACAACTTCTATAATCCACTTGTTCTAAGAAACCCTTAGAATGGTAGAATAAACAAAAACCATATGCTGACCTTGAACTTCTTGATCCTAAAAAAGAAATCCGAGAAAAACCTATGGCTTACACTCTTTCTGATGTTGAAGAATTCTCAACACAGATAAATGACTTGCTAACTCAAGGTTTAATCCATGCAAGTTATTCTCCACATACATCTCCTGCTTTCCTGGTTCGGAATCATGCAGAAATAAAACGTGAAAAAGCTAGAATGGCCATTAACTATAAAAAGGTTAATGAAGCCACAAAAATGGATGGTTACTATCTTCCTAACAAAGAAAGATTAATAATTTCCATAAGAGGAAAACAATGGTTTTCTAAATTTGATTACAAATCCGGGTTTTGGCAAATTCGCCTAACCGAAAGAGCTATTTCCCTTACTGCATTCAGTTGTCCTTCAGGACATTATGAGTGTCTTGTAATGCCCTTCGGGTTAAAACAAGCACCCAACATATTTCGAAGAAGAATGGACAATATCCTCAAACCATTCTTTAAATTTTGCTTAGTTTATGTTGATGACATCCTAGTCTTTTCAGAAACCAATGATCAACATAAAGAGCAATTACTTAAGGTATTACATGCCTTAAAAAATGTTGGGATAGCACCTAGCAAAAAAAAATCAGAGTTGTTTAAAACCAAGATAGATTTCTTAGGTCTAAACATCTCAAAAGGAGAAATCCTCATCCAAAATCATATCCTGGAAAAACTTGCAGCTTTTTCGAATAAAATTAAAGATGTAAAACAACTTCAACATTTCTTAGGATGCCTAATATATGCTGAACAATTCATAAAGAATTTAGCATAAATTAGGAAACCCTTTCAAAAGAAACTAAAGAAAGACGTCAAATGGGAATGGACACCCACGGATAGTCTAGAAGTAATCAAGATCAAGCAAATGATGAAAAACCTCCCGGTATTAACTCTACCAGATCCAGATGCAAAACGGATTTTAGAAACTGATGCCTCGGATCATACTTGGGCAGTAGTCCTAAAATGTAAAATCAATGATTCTGAGAGAATATGCAAATATACATCAAGAACATTTTCATCTGCTGAAGCAAACTATCATTCTTATGAAAAAGAAATTTTAGCAGTAAAAAATGGGATAAAGAAGTTTTATATTTATCTTGCCCCCAAAAGAATTTATGGTACAAACTGACTGCAAAAACTTTGTTGGTTTTATGACAAGAAATTTAGAAGATTCACTTTGTCGCGGTAGACTACTCCGTTGGCAACAATGGTTCTTCCAATTCTCTTTTACTATTGAACACATTAAAGGAGATAAAAATTATTTACTTGATTCTCTAACTCGAGAATTTCTTATATTACGGACAAGTAAAATATATCCACTCAACAGCATACTCACGGACCTAGCAGTAACAATTGCCACACTCACGATATTGCTCTCAACCCTACAATCACTATTTGACAGTCTTTTAGTTCTCTCAGAACAAGGAGACATACATGAGAATTGTGCCCGATACGGGTTAAGTGGAGAGCTCTTACAACTCAAGGTTAAAGAATTAACCGAAGAGTTAAAAGAACTCACTAAACGGCATGATATGCCAAGCTCCTCCGGGACTTCTACCGGATCTCCATCGGGAGAAAAGGAAGCCACAACGTCAACTAATCAACAGACGGATGACTTTAGTGTTTTGATAAACACAGGTCGACGCAGAATTTCTACTGGTCATGCCAGGCATGAGTAGGAAATCAAAACCCAGTCTTCTTTGAAGATAGGGGAATAGGGATTTCTACCTACCAGTCTAGAGCTGAAAAGGAAACCTTAACGATTTCGACGAAATCGGAATCAGGGACTTCTACCTGTCAGTTTCGAGCTGAAAAGGAAGTCTTATTGGATCCGTCCTTGATGGAAACGGACTTGTCTAGTAATGAGAAATCATTCAAGACAAAATTGGTTACCCCGTCTGAGTTTACAAGGTTGAAAAGCCTAAATAAACCAGATAAAACAAGTTTTAATGAGTTTGAGTTTTTAAAGAAATTTAAACCTTTCAAACTTTCAGACATTATGTCTGAGGAACCCTCGCTACGCCCACAAAAGGTGGACATTGTTTGTTCAAAGATCGAATCTGATCATACTGTTCAATTCCAGAGATGAAATGAACAAATTGGACAAGGGATGAACACTCCCTGCTTCACCACTGAGTCCAGCAACAATTGGAATTAAGTGAAGTTGAGTCATGAAATAGACTCAAAATATGCATCCATGCTTTATTCATATGGATTCATAAAGCAGATGTTACTTCACTCTACCAACTTATCAGTTTTGGAGAAAATGCCAAAAGAGATTATGGACGCTTGCAAAAGTTTCATCTCCATAACAAAGAGTAAAGGAATTCGACTTCATTATGTTTCCTGTATTGCTAAAATTGTTACTGACATAAAGATGTTTTTGAGCATTTCTGTCGTGACTCTTGAAGGCATCAAAGAAGGCGATGCGAAGATGGAATATGATCCCAGACATGTTCCAAAAGTCAATCCATGCCCAGAAGCAGTCTGGCCAACTAGGCGTACAAGAACTTGATACAGCTCATACAACAACTGATTCAGAAAAAGAAAAGCTTTGTCTACAAGACCTCCGTCCTACTGACGAGTCTCAAAAAGCTATAAAGAGACTCCGGCCTCTATCCAGACCAGTCTCGAAGAAACGCTGAAGAAACTCCTCAGAAGAAATATCCCCTTCAGCAAAGCAACCAAGGAAAACTTTTGCTAGATGGCCCAGAAGACTTTTCCAAAGGAGCACACCTGTAGATTGTGCACAGAAAGGCAATTGTCCGAATGAACAGTCAGCAGCTTTAAGGCCCAAGATGAAATCAAAGTCAGCAAAGGCGGCTATAAAAGTCCGTAAAGGCAGCTACAAAAGTCATCAAAGGTGGCTATAACAAGTCAACAATGGTAGCTATAAAAGATTCCTGCACGTCAGCATCATTATGTCACAAGAGGAAAAGTTATTTCTACCCCTGCTTTTCGTGAAGAAAGGTAATAAATCAAGGGCAAAAATGAAAAGCCAAAAAGACAAAAGTTAACCTTTGTCTTTAAACACACACCTTTCAATTAAGGGTAAAAACGGAAGAAACGAAAAATCTTTAGCTATAAATTCGAAGCTCCTCTAGAGGTTGAGACATTAGAAAACCGACGGACATTCGAAAAACACTCTTTCGAAGAAGAAGAAGAAGGTGATTTCCAGTGAGCATCCTCCGACAAGTTCCTTAAAAGCACGGTATGTGCGTAACAGCCATAATCTCTTAGTAGAAAAGAGGGAACCGACCGGCGGCATGGTCGGTAACTTCGGGAGTTATGTAGATAAGTAGTTTTTCTTTCCCTTTCTTAAGGGTATGTATTTAGTTGTTTTTATTTTGTTTGAACAATGTTTTTATTTTCCGCATGTTTGTAATATTGTGATACGTACCGTTGTTGTTATCACTGTTCATGTTCCACATCTATATATATGATCTCCACAGTGTTTATTTTTTACTGTTCCAAAGTTACTATTCAAAAATATTGTTCATTTTTACTATTCATGGTTACTATCCATGTTATTATACATGTTTACTGTTCACTCATCAAAAAGAAATAGTATCGAAATAGTGCATAATAGGACAGAAGTTAGAGACTTTGAATTATTTGGTTTCACTCCGAGGTAGAAAACTAAACAGAGTTGTGCTCTACCCTGCTGAAGTAGCCATGGAGTCATAACGGTTAATAGGAACGGCTTGGGGCGCTCAGGAGACCGTGAGGACCGCATTGACGGATTGCCCACGTGGGGGTAAGCCGACAAGAATAGGGTCAAACCCCGAAGAAGTTCGAAGTAGCAGCAAAAGTCATATTGGGCCTATTAGATAGCTATGAAAATAGACACAAACGAGTACATAGCAGTGACATGTGGTAGGAAGAAAGAGTAATATAATGGTGAAATGATAGGATGTATGAATTGTGACTGTAGGAATAGTATTGTGCGAGTAATTGTTGTTTTCCACTGCCTGTAGTCAGTGTGTAGTTGTGATCCCTAGGATGCTAGTTTCGTTGCCCTCATCCCTAGGTTCACCCACTATCCCCCATTAATATCATATATTACTCTACCACTTGAGAGTCGTTGTCCTGTGGAGGGACACGGTGGTGGAGGTGGACACTTTAGAGCAATGTCTTAGCGGCTAGGAGTGAGTTACACTCACTGATATTATACTAGTTGGGCCTCATGAACGAAAGCACCAGTGTGAGGGGGAGTATTGGAAGATGATGGCATATTATTAAAAAAAAAAGATTTATAAATTATTTGCAGCAAACTGGGAGTTCATGCTATTCTCTTACCCCCAGCTTGAGGGGGAGTGTTGGAAGAAAGGGCCCAAGCCCACACAACCAAGGAAGACTCACATAATGAAATATATTAGAAGATGGGCCTAGGCCCATAAGACTAAGGAAGACCCATAAATCCAAGAGAGATTGAAGACGGGCTCAAGGCCCACAAATCAAGGAGAATGCCCATAGGCCCACATACATTGATAGCAGGATGGTAAATAAAGGGTCATCTCATAGAATGGCATTGATGTAATTAAGTGAAAGTTTCAGGGTTAAAACCCTATACCCTAAACCCTAAGTTTAACGGTATTATTGTAATATTATAGTTACACAAATCTATAAATAGAGCTTTAAGGGGAGGGTAAGCAATAATCAATTATATAACCCTTCTTCCTCCAATTTTCTCCCAATGAGTTTCTCTCCCTTTTTCTCCATGAGCTAAATTCATGGAGTTCTGAAAATCAACAAAACCTCTTAATTACCTTGTCTCTATTAGGAATTAAATGGCCTAATTCCAAACTAACGAGAGAAATAAGTATAATTATGGAAGAAAACAAAAGCAAGAATGAAAAAAACAACATGATTTATACATGTTTGCCTCAAGGTTGGACTACTTCATGTCTTCCACCACTGCAATAATCCACTATAAAGATGAAATAGTTTACAAGAGAAATCGCACACACTTACAAGTGTTTGTTAGGAATTAGACGTTCTAATTCCAAACTAATGAGAGCAATATTAATAATCGTGGAAGAAAGGAAAAACAAGCACGAGAACAAATTCAACAAGATTTATACAGGTTAGCCTCAAGGTGAGACTAAGTCCTGTCTTCCACTGTTGTAGTAATAAATTATGAAGATAAAATAGTTTACAAGAGATATCGCACACACTTACAAGTGTTGCTTTTCTCTAATCTCTCTTGGCCACAATTGATGCTCCTCGGGTGATGAAACCCTTACAACGACACCCCCATATATAAAGAGAAAATTAGGGCAACCGGATTACAAGTGTGAAATTTCCAACCTGCCCTTAATGAAACAACAGTTAATATATAGTGGACCGGGCAGCGCCTCTACCCCCACACCCAACGGGAGGGGGTCGATCCGCGTACCAACTCAACTTAGGGCACTGAGTAGACTCCACAAGTTAACAATCTCCCACTTGGATACTAATCCTTCATCAATATCTCCTCTGTAATGGCAAAAACTTCTCAATCCTTAGAGAGAAGTCCAACTGAAATTGCACACAACTTCAGTGTCTCAATCGTAATAGTCTTTGTCAATATATCAACTAGATTCCAACTTCCTTGAATCTTCTCAAATGCTAAGACTCCATCTTCCAGAGCCGATCTGATGAAGTGATAATGCACCTATATGTGCTTTGTTCTAGCATGATAAATAGGATTCCTAGCTAATTGAATAGCACTCTGATTGTCATAATATAACACATTCTTTCCATGCTTGAGACCTAATTCTTCCAAGAAAGACTGCAGCCATACCATCTCTTTGTTGGCTTTTGTCATGGTTGTTAAAATGTGGGATCCACCATGGTGCTCAAACTAGTGGGACGCACCATGAGGACGTGGGACACCAAGAAGAGTCCTCACTCAAGCAAGCATGAGTTAAGGAATTAAGAAGCACAAGCTGAATTGAGGTAGAAAACTTGAAGATCAAGTGGGACCCATAAATAACTCATGACCTGTCAACCTTATCAAGATGAGCTGGAAGATCATGAGGGACCCACAAGGATAAGGCCACGAGTTGGCCTTCTCCCTTATATTCACATGAATGAAGAAAGAGTCTTAGTTCAACTCATATTAGTCTTCTAGTAGATTGGTTTGGATAGACTTATCTTAGAGAGTTAGAGTTGAAATGTAATTAGGATTGAAAGGCTAATTGTATAAGGACTCTACCTCCCCCTTTACTATAAATAGAGGAGTTCTAATTCAGAATTCATCAAGTTACGCATCTCATTCTTGAGTCACTCTCTCCCTCTCTCTTTGCTTTGCACAACCTCTCTTTTCTCTTTTATTGTTTCTTCTCTCTACCCGAGAGCTCTTCTTCCCTTTTCTTCTTTTTATTTCTTCTTTCTCTTGCTCAGAATTATGGAAAAGGGATCCTAAATTCAATATGGTATTAGAGAATTATATTTAGGATCCCTCATCAAAGGAATGCTCTAAATAAGTGATGATCAACACCACTCAAAGAAGGCTCTTTTATGAAGGAAGAACACAAGCCGAGAGATAAGTGTTCAAATTTTTTTTCTTTTCATGCTACTGGTTTCCAAATTTAGAAGATGATTTAAGGATGAGTACGTGAATGCTTTCATCTTATTATTTTATGGATATGCATGCCTCTCTATCTAGAAGGAGCTATCAAAATAGTTTTGTCGGTTTGGAAATTCTGTTTACCGAAACCAGTTCATGCTCAGATTGTTGGATTTTATTTGTGAGGGATAAGTGTTCCCTAATATAGAATATTGTTATTGAGTTTATTATGAGTGGTATTAGAGAAAAAAATCAAGATAATAATTTAGCATCAATGCTAAAATTCCCCATACATCTAGTTGATTAAAGAAGTACTACTTGGTGTTATTATTAGAATTTTTTTTGAAGAAGGGCCTATCATGGCTGAAGAGAATATGAATATCAAAGGTGATATACTGAGAATCACCACCATACCATTATGTGGGGTATCAAGTTTTATGAGTTGGTCCACATCGGTTCGGAGGTTCCTTATAAAAAAAAGACCTACTTGGTCACCTCACCACCCGAGGACCACCGATTGATGAAGATGATATTTTTTATAACAAATAGTTGAAAAATGATACTTTGGTGATTAGTTGGCTAATCAATAGCATGGAAGAACATGTCTCCAACAATGTTATTCATCTTGACACTGCTAAACAAATTTGGGAGACATGTGCTAAACTATACTCATGCCCAGATATTCCACATAGACCATATGATATTCTCCAAAGAATGTTGAATACTAAACAAGGAGAAAATATTCATGAGTACTTGGCCCACTTTAGAGGCTTTCTTCAAGAGTGGAAGTTAGCTCAGCCTTCAAACCACAAATATTTCTATCCAAGACAAACAGAAGGAAGCCTTAATTACTGCTATTTGTCTTGCAATTGTTAAACCCCACCTTGAGATTGCCAAGAGTCAACTTTTGAGTGCTTCTGTTGTCCCCAAGTTTGATGATGTATGTGCAACACTACTTTGTATTCCAAACACTTCTTCCTCCACTTATGATGTATCATCCGCTATGTATTCCAATCATAAAGGATCATCATCTGAACGTGGCCGAGGCCGAGGTAGAGGAAGAGGTAGAAGGACTGGTGTAGGCCGAACATATGGGAAAGAATGTACTCATTGTAAAAGATTTGGCCACACTATAGATCAGTGCTATTACAGGGCATGCACTTACTGTGGACAATATGGCCATTATAAAGAAATATCTTATAAAGCGAATGGATAGTCAAGGGCTAATCAAGCCTTTATAAGTGATACAAAAGAAGAACAACTGATAAAATCAGCATCACAAAAAAAATTTACTAATGAAGAGTATGAGCTATTTCAGAAAGTGAAGACAATGCTGAGTTCTTCTCCTAGTTCCTCTACGACTACTGTTGCCACTACCGCTTCAGATATGCTATCTGTCTCATCTTCATCCTGGATAATTAACTCAGGAGCCTCCGAGCATCTTACAAAAAACAAAATTTTATTAAATTCCCTATCTCCGAGTCTTTCACACAAGTTTGTTACCATAGCAAATCCAAGGGAAAGGTTTCACTTCTGTCACCCCATCACTTTCAGTCACTGATATTCTTTTCGTTCCAACTTTCCCTTTGATTCTAATATTTGTTAGTCAACTGACAAAATATTTTAATTGATGTGTTACCTTCTCACCCACTTCATGTGTCTTTCAGAATCTTAAATGAAGTAGGTGATAGCTGGAGGCCATGAACAAGGGGGGCTTTACTACTTGGACGTGGCAAAAATAAATATGGTTTCTACTACTGAAAATGAGACACGATTATGGTACAATTGGTTGGGACATCCATCTGCACAGTCTCTTCATTATATATTTCATTCTCTTAAAGTAAAGTCAGAATTTCATTGTGAGGTTTGGCAATTGAATAAACATCAACGGAGTACATACTCTCCTCATCCAGAAGTCAAAAGTGTTACTCCATTTATTTAAGTCATACTGATGTTTGGGGGCCCTTGAGTGTCTCCAATATTTCTCAAGCAAAATATTTTATTACATTTATTGATGATTTCGCTCAAACAACTATGTTGTTTATATTTAAGGAGCATTTTGAGATACCATTCATTTTAAAGTAATTTCATGCTATGGTACTCACACAATTTGGTCATAAAATAAAAATTCTCTGGTCTGATAATGCCAAAGAATATGTTTCCAAAGACCTTGACTCTTTTTGTCAAGAAAATGGCATTATCCACAAAACATCATGCGCCTACAATCCTCAACAAAACGGTGTAGCCAAACGAAAAAATTGTCATATTTTTTAGGTAGCTCGAGGTTTATTATATGCCATGAAAGTTCCATACTTTTATTGGCCTCATTCAGTCCTTACGGCTTGCTTTGTTATAAATCGTCTACCATCTACATTCTTGGAAATAAATCTCCTTACTCTAGATTATTACCAAATGATGATCCATTTTCATTATCTTTGAAAGTCTTCGGATATCAATGTTTTGTTCATAATTCATTACCTAGACACAACAAACTTGATCCTAAATCTATCAGTGTATCTTTTTTGGATACTCTCGCACACAAAAGGGTTATATTTGTTATAGTCCTACTCTTCAACGTTTATTTGTGTCTAGATATGTAACATTTTTTTAAGACTCCTCGTTTTATTCTGATAGCGCTCCTCCTGGTTTGTCCTCAGTACCCGGTTCCCCTCGACCTATTGCTCCTCGTGATACAGAGATTATTCAACCCCCAGAGCAAGTGACTAACACCATGCCTGCCGAATTAACAGATCCAACAGAGGTAAGTCCTTCATCACCAGTTATTTTTGGCTCACTATATGATACTCGTCTTATTGCTATAAGGAAAGAACCTCGATCATGTACTAGACCTTCTACTTCTCATCCCATTTCAAATTTTGTGTCTCATCATCGCCTCTCACCTTTATGTTGTCAGTTTCTTTCTTCTATTTCCTCCATATCTGTTCCACAGTCCTATCTGGAGGCTCTACAACGTCCAGGGTGGAAGGCAGCAATGGATGAAGAAATGAAGGTCCTTAATGATGATAATACATGGTCCTTGGTTCCTCTTCCCACAGTTACAAAATCCGTTGGTTGCAAGTGGGTTTATACTGTCAAACATAATCTGGATGGGTCAATTGCACGATTGAAAGCTCGACTGGTTGCCAAAGGTTATACTCAGTGCTATGGAATTGATTATGAAGAAACCTTATCTCCAATGGCAAAAATGAACTCGGTACATATATTATTATTTCTGGCGGCCAATTCATCATGGCCGATATATCAACTTGATGTGAAAAATGCATTTCTTAATGGTAATATTAAAGAAGAAATTTACATGTAACAACCACCTAGGTATGCGGTTGAGGGGGAGTCTGTATGCTGCCTAAAAAAATCTTTGTATGATCTAAAGCACTCCCATCGGGCATGGTTTGAGAAATTTAGTCAAGCCATCATATGGGCCGGCTTTCACAGATGCTCTGGAGATCACTCAGTATTTATTGAAAATACACCGAGAGGTAAGGTGATTCTGGCTGTATATGTTGATGATATTATTTTAACTGGGAGTGATTGCGAGGGCATTCAGAAAACAAAGGAGAAAATATGTGCTGAATTCAAGACAAAGGATCTTGGACTACTCAAATATTTTTTTGGGTATTGAAGTATTACAATTCAGACATGGGATTGTGCTATCCCAAAGGAAGTATGCCTTTGATCTACTAGAGGAGACATGAATGATGGGATGGAAACCAGCAGACACTTCTATGGATGCAAATACAAAATTATGTAGAGGCACTGGAGAAGATGTAGATATTGGAAAATATCAAAGACTAGTAGGAAGACTTATTTACCTATATGTAACAAGGCCGGATATTTCGTCTGCAGTAAGTGTGGTAAGTCAATACATGCACAAGTCACAAGTTAGTTATTGGCAAACACTTGAAAGAATTCTACGATATCTAAAAGGAGCTCCAAGAAGGGGGCTTCTCTATAAAAACCATGGTCACTTCAACATCGAAGGATTCTCAGATGCAGACTGGGCTGAATCCCCAGATGACAGAAAATCTACTTCAAGATTTTGTACGATGGTTGGAGGGAATTTTGTTACATGGAAAGGTAAAAAACAAAATGTAGTAGCACGGTCGAGTGCAGAAGTAGAATACAGGGCCATGGCACACTGTTAGTGAACTCATATGGATAAGATCTCTACTCACTAAATTTGGATTCTACAAAGAAGCTCCAATAGATCTATACTGTGATAATCAAGCAGCAATACACATTACATCGAATCGAGTCTTCCATGAAAGGACAAAGCATATTGAAGGGGACTGCAATTTTATACGTGAAAAGTTCCAAGCTGGTTTCTTATCTTTGAAGCATATATCCTCACAAAGTCAAGTTGCAGATATTCTCACCAAGCCAGTCACTCACAAGATTATGTCTACCATATGCAGCAAGCTGGGCATTTATGATGTCTTCTCACTCCCCAGCTTGAGGGGGAGTGTTACAATGTGGGACCCACCATGGTGCTTGAGCTGGTGGGACCACCAAGAGGACGTGGGACACCAAGAAGAGTCCTCACTCAAGCAAGCACGAGTTAAGGAATTAGGAAGCACAAGTTGAATTGAGTTAGAAGACTTGCAGATCAAGTGGGACCCACAAATATCTCACGAGCTATCAACCATAATAAGATGAGCTGGAAGATCATGAGGGACCCACAAGGAAAAGGCCACGAGCTAGCCTTCTCCCTTATTTTCACGTGAATGAAGAAAGAGTCCTAGTTCGACTCATATTAGTCTTCTAGTAGATTGGTTTGGATAGACTTATCTTAGAGAGTTAGAGCTGGAATGTTAGAGCTGGAATGTAATTAGGATTGAAAGGCTAATTGTATAAGGACTCTACCTCCTCCTCTACTATAAATAGAGGAGTTGTAATTCAGAATTCATCAAGTTACACATCTCATTCTCCTCTTTGCTTGGTGCAACCTCTCTTTTCTCCTTTATTCTTCCTTCTCTCTACCCGAGAGTTCTTCTTCCCTTTCCTTCTTTTTATTTCTTTTTTCTCTTGCTTGGAGTTATTGAAAGGGATCCTAAATTCAACAACGGTGAAAAATTCTACCCTAGTGGTGGAAAAGCACCTATCTTCTTCAACTTAGAGACCAAACTAACTATTGTACCACCCAATGTGTATACATATCCAGTGGTACTCTTCCTACCATCAATGTCTCCAACCATGTCTGCAGCTATATAACCCTGTAATCCCAAGTTTGACTTTCCAAAACATAAGGTTGAGTCTGTGATGCCTCTCAAATAGTTGAGAATCCACTTCACTGCTTCCCCATGTTGTGTCCTAGGATCACTCATATATCTGCTCACAACTTCGACTGCATGAGCTATGTCAAACCTAGTGCACTCCGTAGCATACATGAGACTACCAATAGCATAAACATAAGGCACATTGGTCATGTGGACTATCTGTAGAAGGTGACTGCTCCTTAGATAGTCTAAAGTGACTAGCCAAAAGAGCACTCACTGGTTTTGCATCATTCGTGTTGAATCTTCTCAACACATTCTTCACATATTTTTCTTGTGATAATTTTAAGACATCAGTGTTCCTAGTAATCCTCATCCCAAGGATTTATTTTGCAGCGCCCAAATCCTTCATTGCAAACTTTATGGACAACTCCCTTTTCAACTTATCTATTTCTTGTTTGCAAGCACCTGCTATCTGCATGTCATCAACATATAGCAGTAGAATGATGTAAGAGTCATCAAGGTTCTTCACATGGCTCAATTTTCAATAGGTTCTATATGAAATAAAGATTCCTTGGCTGGAATCCTAAGCATGACAACACAAACATAACCAAAAAAAAGTCTAGCTGAAGAGCTTAGTTCTTGAGATTTTGAAACATCTAGATATGGTTTTAAATTTGCAAGACAAATGGTAGAGACAAGAGCCTCTCTTTATTTTCTAGAGTCCCTCTATTAGTTGAGTAAGGCTGAGTAACTTTCCATTCATATAAAAGGCCTCTAAATCTTGCTTAGTATTCATGGAGATTATCATCTTGCTCTATCATGCGTATTTTCTTGTTTGAAGTTAAGGCCCAAGCCCACACAACCAAAGAAGGCTCACATATCCAAGTGTATTAGAAGATGGGCCTAAGCCCATAAGACCAAGGAAGACCCATGCATCCAAGAGATATAGAAGATGGGCTAAGGCCCATAGATCAAGGAGAAGGCCCATAGGCCCACATACAAGATGGCAGGATGGTAAATATAGGGTCATCTCATAGAGATGACATTGATGTAATTAAGTTAAAGTTTCAGAGTTAAAACCCTAAACCCTAAACCCTAAGTTCAGGGGTAATATTGTAATACAATAGTTTCATAAATCTATAAATAGAGCATCAGGGGGACAAGTCCATAACCTCTTCTCATCCAGTTTTCTCCCAATGGTGTCTCTCTCATTTTTCTTAATCATGGAGTCCTGAAAATTAACATGGTATCAGAGCTATGGTTTTCAGGACTACGACTATGGTTTAACATGTCTCATTCTCCGTCGTTTTTTTTCATAGTTGCTTGATATTAGTTTTTTATTTTTTCTGCTACTATCTCCGTGAGACCATGCTCACTGCTAGTTCCTTTGGCCTTCTGCCGAAGAGGTTTCTTGGGCTAAACTTTTGTTTCTTAGTGTGTTTGGCCTCCCGCACCTAGCATACGAGCAGAGGCTCAGCCCTTGGCTGGTCAGCCTGCTGCTAAGACATTATTTCTGCTTCTTCTCTGGAAATCCAGATCGAGACTCCGAGCATCACTACTATGATTTCTTCTGCGCAGTGATCCCAGCATCCAGAAATTTTTTGTTGCTAAATCTCTTAATATTAAGCTGAATAATAAAGCTTTGTCTCACTGGCTCTCGCTCTAGCCGTCATCTTCGTCAGCTCCGAACAAAGTGACAAAGAAGAAAATATTTGGCGCTTTTGTCGGAGACAATGACACCAATCTACGATAAATACTGTTGTTTTATTTTATCTTCATCGGCCAACCCATCCAGCTTATCATCCTCTGTCGAAGCAACCAAACCAGCACAACAGTGATCTAGTCCTATTTGATTCTCCATTTTTCCCGTTGATCATGGGTTGATTAAGAACGCCAAATCCTGAGCTTCCTTAGTTGCTGTATGGAAGATTGCCATCCAACAACTCCAACGACAATTTGTTTATTTTCGGAAGGTCCCGATTTCTGTCAAGCTGAAGCTCATTATATGCTGCCGTCCGAAGTCTCTCATGCTCTATTATCCCGTTGCCGTTGTCGGAGAAGACAATTGGGCCTTTCATACAGAGCTGGGCTGAAGTATCTCTCCGCCGTGTTGTTGCTGTTTTTGGAAGCAACAAGGTTGGGATCAAAGTCCATCAATGCTGATGTCCCACTCTGTTTGGGGAAGAAGAGATACTGCTGAGATTACGTTTTGCATATATTTTTCTATTGTCCCGAGCTGTTCGATGTCGTGAGGAAGATGAAGGTATTCCGAGCAGTTTGGCACCATGGGGAAGAAGGAGACGTTTTCCCGATTCTTATCGATGATATTGGGAAAGAGTCCAAAATCCGAAAAAACATTTAGAACAGTCGAGTCCTTCGGCCACGTGAAGAAGAAGACACTATTTCAAAACTTAAACATTTCCTAACTTAGGGAACTGGTTTAATTGAGCGCTAGCCCAACCCAGACCCAGACCTGCCCGTGTTCACCTAGCGACGGTTTTGCTGACCCAAGGATGCTCCAATTTTGCTGAATCAACTCATTCCAAGTCAATCTGACTCTGGCCACTTATGTTTTTTACCTCGATATACATGTTTGGACCAAAACTTATACATATTTCTACCACGACTCGGATATATTGATCTACTATTTGACTCTGCGTGACTCGATAAATTTTTCTCTGGTTGGATTATTATTTTTGAAGAATTGACAGATTATTCCTTGGTCAGCATATTATTTGGTACAGATATGTGCATGAGATTATTTTGGTTCATGTTATATGATACCAAGCCCATTACAGCTGTTGTTGTGGTGTCTCTTTTGATGAGACATTATTAATAAAGGAGAGGTGTCCTCAGTACCTTTTCTCTTACTATAATTTATTTGACTCTCAAGAATATCACGGTTGGGCTACCATTAGAGTCGGTGCCTGGATTGGGACACTATGACAAATTTAACTCTAAAAAATATCACAGTTGGAATACCATGAGAGTCAGTGTCCGGATTGGGACATCATTATTAATAAACTCACTACCCCCCTGTAATGGTTTTTATTACTCCTACCACTTGAGAGTCGTAGTCCTGTTGAGGGACACGGTGGTGGATACTTCAGAACAATGCCGATAGACACACTACCTATAGAAGACAGAGTGTGCCCTACATCCAACATTAGGACTGGAGTATGGAGCTATATCTTAATGGCTAGGAGTAATTTTTACTCTCACTTATATTATGCCAGCAGGGCCTCATAGAAGGACGCAACAGTGTGAGGGGGAGTGTTGGAAGATGTGCCATTTTATACAAAGATTTTATACATCATTTGCAGCAAGCTGGGAGTTCATATTTTTCTCTCACCCCTAGCTTGAGGGGGAGTGTTGGAAGATAGGGCCCAAACCGACACGACCAAGGAAGGTTAACATATCCAAGTGTATTAGAAGATGGGCCCAAACCTATAAGACCAAGGAAGACCCATGCATCCAAGAGATATAGAAGATTGGCTCAAGGCCCACAGATCAAGGAGAAGGCCCATAGGACCAAATACAAGATGTTGAGGAGGCAATGACTCACTGAGTTTATTACTTTTAAATTTCATATTTTATATTGCTTTCAGTATAATTTTCCAATAATTATGTAATGAGTAAGGACGCAGGGGCAGAACTATTACTTTTAGCGCTAAAACACTTATGTCGTCAAACCCTATGTAAAGGGTAGAGAAAAAGAGAAAAGGCAAGTATTGAATTAGGCTAAACAGGGTTTGAGTTCTCCTTGATGAGCTCTAGGTATGTGTTATGGACTCTATAGCATCACGAGTTACCAACAGGCGTAGGAATTAATGAATGTGTTTTTCAATTTCCATGTAATTGTTTCTTGGTTTGGTTTTGTCCTTGGTTTGGGTTGGTTTAGTATTTATTGGTTTGAACCATTGACCCAAGAGGTCTTTAGGGTTTTTGATGTCCTCAACCCTATTTAAGGGGACGGATAGGGTAATGAGAATTATGAATTGAGTCTACTTTAGCTAGAGCAATTTAGATAAACAGGTCAAGAGCTCCTTCAAGCTCTCTTCCGTTTTTCCCCCAATTCTCCTTTCCGAAATTCAATTCCCATCAACCCCTCATTCCATCTCAACGTCAAGCAAGGTAATGGAAGGAAGAGAAGAGAGGAGGGTGACAAGATCCATGGCTCGTGAGGATCCTAACAACGTGGTATCAGACAGGTCCACCCTCGGTGATTCCTCTTCTCCAGAGGACATACATCAAGTACTTTCAAAACTTCAACAACGATCCACTCTTCAAGGTACTGAAATTTCTCACATCAATAATACCTTACAAACACTAGAATCATCACTACAAACCATCCTCCGACAACTTGTTGCACTTCAAGCACCAACGCCACCACCAGCAACCAATTTTCAACCACAACCAGTTCCCCACCAACAATTCAGGCCACCACCAAATCCACCCCTACGCCAACCAATGGGTTCAATGGCCACTCATGCACAAGGACCATCAACGGTTCCCAGGTACTTTAAACTTAATTTTCCTACATATGATGGCTCTAAAGATCCTTTACTGTGGTTCACGAAATGTGAACAATTCTTCTATCATCAACAAATGGTGGAAATGGACAAGGTTACTTTGGCCGCCTACCACATGCTCGATGAAGTGCTCATGTGGTTCCATCACTACCAAAATGTCCATTCCATTCAGGATTGGCTGCACTTTAAACATGCTTGCCAGTTGAGGTTCGGACCTCCAGCTAGCAACAACCCAGTGGGGGAATTGATCATCTATAAACAGACCAGCACCTTAGAAGTTTACCAAAAATCGTTCCAAGAAAGGTTGGCCCGAGCTAGTGAATTTGTTCCTCCTCACCTGCATGTTCAGATTTTTAATGCTGGATTGACAGAGGCAATTAGATTGGAAGTGGAATTACTTGGTCCGACAGATTTGGACTCAGCAATGAATTATGCCAGAGCTGTGGAACACAAACAGAGAGTTCTAAAAGAGTCTTTACAGAGAAAACCATTTTGGAACAACAGAATACAGGGTACTGCATCTAGGCCATGTTTTGGGTCCTCTACCCCTAACCAAGCAGATCAGGCTACCACTGTGCCTCCACAGACTATGCCACGTAAATTTTTGACTAAACAGGAAATGGATGCTCGAAAGGCAAAGGGCCTATGTTTTAATTGTGACGAACAATTCCTGTCAGGCCATACTTGTAAACGCTTATTCAGTATTGAACTGTTGGAAGAAGATTTAGAAGAGCTTATTGAAAATGAAATTGTTGAAGAGGTACAGCAAGAACCAGAGCTCTCCCTCCATGCCATGCATGGCCTGCGTATTTCTAATACCATGCAGGTAAAGGCCAGGTTACATCATCTCATGCTACTTGCTTTAGTTGATTCGGGCAGCATACATAATTTTATCAGTGAACCAGCCGCGCAACAATTGGGATTGGCCATTCAACAACAAAGGGGACTCTCAGCTTCCGTGGCCAATGGGGCCAAAATTGCTAGTGTGGGGTTATGTGCTAACACCCCTTTCACCATTGAAGGGCATTCATTTCAGGCGGATTTATTAGTCATTCCATTGGCTGGATTTGATTTGGTGCTTGGGGTCAAATGGCTCCAGTTATTAGGACCGATATTATGGGACTTTCAGGCTTGGACTATGACATTTTCAGCACCACAGGGCCAGATTAAATTACAAGGCATTGTGGCACAGGTACCTAACGCACTTCACACTTTGTAGATTCAACACACTGGTGATGATCAGTTAGCTCCTTTACTTACAACATTTGCGGACTTATTTAATGACCCTACGGGTCTACCACCAGTGTGTCATTTCGATCACCGCATTCGTTTAAAGTTGGGAACTAATCCAGTAGTGGTGCGGCCTTATCGTTACCCACATATCCAGAAAGATGAAATAGAACGACAGTGCATGCATATGCTCGCTCAGGGTGTGATCCAGCCCAGTCGATCTCCTTTCTCCTCACCAGTGTTACTTGTACGTAAAAAAGATAAATCTTGGAGATTTTGTGTCGACTATAGGCAACTCAACTTGCACACAGTTAAGGACAAGTTCCCCATTCCAGTCGTGGACGAGTTGCTGGATGAGTTACATGGTGCTACAATTTTTACTAAATTAGATTTGAAATCGAGCTATCATCAAATACGAGTTCACCCGGCAGATGTGGAGAAGACTGCCTTCCGCACACATCATGGTCATTTCGAGTTCCTCGTCATGCCCTTCGGTCTCTCCAATGCACCCTCCACCTTTCAGGCCCTCATGAATGAGGTCTTTTCATCACTTCTGTGCAACTATGTGTTAGTCTTTTTTTATGACATTCTGGTCTACAACAAAAATTGGGAAGAACATCTCCACCACCTCCATCAGGTATTTACCATTCTATGCTCTCATCATTTGGTTTTGAATAAATCAAAATGTTCTATGGGTACATCTGAGGTGGCATATTTGGGCCACGTCATATCAGTTGTGGGCGTGAAAGTTGACCAGAGCAAGATACAAGCAGTTGCAGATTGGCCGATTCCCACCTCCATCACAGCATTAAAGGGATTTTTGGGCTTAGCGGGATATTATAGAAAATTTATCCAATCTTATGGCCAGATAGCAGCACCACTCAACAACCTGCTAAAAAAATGCCTTCCACTGGTCTTCTTCAGCAGAACAGGCCTTTAACCTATTAAAGGAGGCCTTAGCCTCAGCGCCAGTCCTACAATTACCAGATTTTGAGGGTGACTTTGTGGTGAAATGTGATGCCTCCGAGGGAGGTATAGGGGTAGTGTTACAACAATTGGGACACCCCATTGCTTATTTCAGCTGTCAGTTGGGACAACAACACCATAAGTTAGCTGCATATGAGAGGGAATTGATTGGGTTAGCCAAGGTTGTCCAACATTGGCGACCTTATCTTTGGGGACGACCGTTTCTCTTTCGTACAGATCATTGCAGCCTCAAGTATCTTCTTGAACAGCGCCTCACCACATCCCCACAGCAGCATTGGTTAACTAAACTCATGGGCTTCGATTTTAAGATTCATTATAAGCCAGGTAGTTCAAATTTGGGGATTGATGCCTTATCACGTCGGGATATTTCTGCCACACATATTTATGCTATCAGTCACCCATGTGCACTGGTATTAGATTCTATTCATGAGGAAGTACATCAATATCCGGATCTCATGTCATTATATCAGGATATTCAACAGGGGACAGCTGCTCCTCATTGGACGATTCAGGATCATCTCATTCTCTACAAAAATAGGATCTTTTTGCATAATACCTCCCCACTTCTTCACACCATCCTGTCCTCTATCCATGATAGCACACATGAGGGTCGACAAAAAATATATTTCCGAATTAGTCGGGACTTTTATTGGAAGGGCATGAAGAGCACAATTGCTGATTATGTAGCTACTTGTCAAATTTGTCAAAGAAACAAGACCGAATCTTTAAGTCCGACCGGCCTACTGCAACCTCTGCAACTACCATCTCAAATCTGGTCTGATATTTCCATGGACTTCATTGCTGGACTTCCCATTTCATCAGGTAAATCGGTGATATTCGTCGTCGTTGATCAGTTTTCAAAATATGGGCACTTCATTGCTTTGGCGCATCCATATACTGCTGCTCAGGTCCCTCAATTATTTATGGACAACATTGTTCGATTACATGGAATTCGCTCATCCATTATCAATGACAAGGATGCTATTTTTACCAGTATTTTTTGGAAGGAATTATTCAAATTACAGGGCACCCAATTGGCATTTTTGTCTGCCTATCATCCACAAACGGACGGCCAAACAAAGATTGTCAATCGCATGATTGAAATGTATCTTCGTGTTTTGTGGGGGACGCACCTTGGAGATGGGTGAAATGGCTTTCATGGGCAGAATTTTGCTATAACACATCTTACCACACAGCACTGGGCACTACTCCTTTCAGGGTAGTTTATGGCAGAGATCCACCTCGTCTGTTACCATATGAACCTGGGGCATCGAAAGTCCTCACTTTGGACCAAGCATTAGCTGAAAGAGACGCTATGCTCACTGAGGTACGTACACATCTACAGGAGGCCCAGCACTCTATAAAACGCTTTTATGATAAGAAGCACCGAGAGGCATCTTATTTCCCTGGAGACTATGTGTGGTTAAAGCTTCAACACTACCGCCAACTGTCTCTGATTGCATCAAAGCGCCATAAGCTGTCTCCAAAATATTATGGTCCATTTCAGATATTGGACAAAATTGGGCCCGTGGCGTACCGCTTACAGCTACCACCGGAATCAAAGATCCACAATGTCTTTCACGTCTCCCAATTGAAGCCCTTCCAGGGTGACTCGCCCCTACTGCACACTCCACTGCCGCCACTACATGAGGGCAGAGTCCTTTCCATTCCGGCTCAGGTAATACAAGCACACCACATTCAAGGTGATTGGGAAATTCTTGTCCAGTGGGCAGATGCCGATCCCAGTGACACCACATGGGAGGCGTTATCAGCATTTTGACTTTTATATCCTTCCTTCAAGCTTGAGGACAAGCTCTTTCTCCAGGAGGGGGTGATGTTATGGACTCTGTAGCATCACGAGTTACCAACAAGCATAGGAATTAATGAATGTGTTTTTCAATTTCCATGTAATTGTTTCTTGGTTTGGTTTTGTCTTTGGTTTGGGTTGGTTTAGCATTTATTGGTTTGAACCATTGACCCAAGAGGTCTTTAGGGTTTTTGATGTCCTCAACCCTATTTAAGGGGACGACTAGGGTAATGAGAATTATGAATTGAGTCCACTTTAGCTAGAGTAATTTAGATAAACAGGTCAAGAGCTCCTTCAAACTCTCTTCCGTTTTTCCCCCAAATCTCCTTTCTGAAATTCAACTCCCATCAACCCCTCATTCCATCTCAACGTCAAGCAAGGTAATGGAAGGAAGAGAAGAGAGGAGGGTGACAAGATCCATGGCTCGTGAGGATCCTAACAGTATGGTTCTCTTGATTTGAGTTTTATTTCTTCTCTCTTTGAATTCTACTTTGCATTGAGATTATCCAAGATAAAAGGAGAGGGTCTTGAATATTTTTTTCTGAGTTCAAGGAGGGGTTTAGCCTCTTCCACGTTTGCAGCAGCAAGAGGGAAGAATTTCCCTTCAATCTGAGCAAGAAAAGAGAAGGCTTGATTCCCTAATCGAGCAGCACACTAAAAGAGGCAGCTTTAGCCTCTAATCGAGTAAGGGAGGGTTAGGAAGTCCTAATTTCTCGTATGTAGGCAGCAGCAACCTTTCGAGAGGGTCCCTACCATTTTAGACGTGAGCAGCAAAAAGGGTTTAACCCTTCCTAACCAAGAACAACTAGAGAAGTATTATATTTACGTAGAAGACTAAGAAAAGGAAACTCCTTTTCAAGCATAACGACAATAGGTAAAGAAAGGGAGTTCCTTTCTTCATTACCATGACCAAGAACCCTAATACAGTGTTGGATTCACAATTATCTCGCCGAGTTAGTAGATCCATGGCTAGGGACCATAACACAACATGGCAGGATGGTAAATAAAGGGTCATCTCATAGAGATGACATTGATGTAATTAAGTTAAAGATCCAGGGTTAAAACCCTAAACCCTAAGTTCAGGGGTATTATTGTAATACACTACTTTCATAAATCTATAAATAGAGCATCAGGGGGAGGGTTAGGAATCAAGTCCATAACCTCTTCTCCTCCAGTTTTCTTCCAATGGTCTCTCTCTCATTTTTTCTCCATGACCTAAATTCATGGAGTCCTAAAAAATCAACACTCCTAAAAAATGTTATAAATATTCTTCACATTATTAGGATTTGAATACAGTTTAAAACAGGTCTCCCAAATAACTTTGGCTATGTCCAAGTACGCATTTGCAACTGGCGCTTCCATACTGTTTATCAACCAAGTCAAAACCAAAGTGTCTTCCTCCAACCAATTGTGATAGGAAGAGTCATTTCCATCAATAGGTGGCTGAGTTAGGGGATTGGCCATGTCCCTTGTAATCAAGAGGCATTTAACTAATTGTGACTAAGATGAATAATTGCTCAAGTCTTTGGGTGGAATAGTAATGATTATCAAAGGATCATGTTTGCTGAAATCAAAATATGATGAGGAATATGATGATGAATTTGAACTTTCAGCCATCATAAGAATCCAAATAGAATTACATTTTTTTTAATACGAAGAGAGTGTGAATCAAACAACAACTTATGAGGACAAGGAGCAAGGATCAACACTAGATTAATTGCTTGTAATCAAGTGTTGAAATATTACCCTTGTAGATGACTTATACAACTATACAAATTGGCCTTGGCATAACCCAACACACCTGAAATAGGGTCAATTAAATAGGGGAAATATTTCTGAAAAATCTCATGAAAATAATGTCTTGAATAGAGGTTGAAAATCATCTTAAGAAAAAGGAACTTTGCTTCAAAAATTTCAGCAAACCCTAACTTAGGGTTTCATGAACTTCTAGAGTCAATTAAGCCTTCAAACCAAAGACTCTTAACCCAGTATTAAAAAGGAATTTTAGATTACATATGTATGAATTTTTTGCATCATTGGGCCTACAAGATATTTAAAAATAAAACCAAGTATTGAAGAATCAATTCAAGTAAAAATTGATGAAAGTGACTCTGAAAAGCCTTACCCTCATCAAGAAAGTAGTGATGATGATGATGAGGTTGAAATTCAAGAAGCTCACAAGAAGCTTCATGTGATAAACAAAGAAAGAGTTGAACCTGATGAAGAGGTCATTCAAGGCAAGCCCCAACCTTAGCATAGGCACCAGGATAGCCCAAGGAATGAAAATAAATGTCAATCAATTCCAAGGAACAAATCATAGGTGATGGTAGTCAAGAAGCTGGGACTAGGCATCAGTTGCGAGGTGCAACTAGAGAAGCTATCATATACCACTTAGAGCCAAAAATTGTGAGAACAACCTCCCACATAATATGCCATGGAACACGCATATGAGTTTGAGTTGTATCAAGGAGATACCATTTTTTTTCATTTAGCAATCCCATTTTGTTGGGGTGAATAAACACAAGAGGATTGGTGTACAATGCCATGATGTTGAAAAAATCTTGGAATATTGAACTAAAATACTCGAAATTGTTAGATCTAACCATCGAAATAGAGGAAGAAAATTTTATCTTTATTTCAAAATAAAATGTCTTGAAAAATCAACCACTTTGAAACAATATTTAATTAAATACACCAAAGAAACTCAAGTAAAGTCATCAACAAATGTTATAAAATACTAGTAACCACTACTACTAGGAGAAGGAGAAGGACCTCATACATCCAAATGACCTAACTAAAATGTTGTAGAACTAAAGCAACTTTTAACTTGATAAGATAGTTTATGTTGTTTTCCAAGTTGACATGCTTCACAATGAAAACCAAAAGGTAGGTAAAAAAGATGACCCAACAACCAACAATACCCTCTTTAGGTTGTTAGTACTTGGATGCCCCTGTCTTAAGTGCCTATTAAATGCTTAAATAGTTTTCTTTATACTTATTTACACTATGAATGGATTTTTCAAAAAATAATTCAAGTTCATATTCACAGTCTAAGTCACTTACCTATTCAGATGTTGAAGCCTCATTATAAATGTCTTCAAAAGCCATGAGTCCAACATTGCTTTCTTCTTCTTCTAAGTGGCTATACTCTTCTTTCATTGCATCCAAAGCTAAGAAAAATACTTTCTTCTTTTTTTTCTTCAGAAATTCTATAGAGGATGGGTTTCTTTCTTCAAACTTACGACATTTGTTCCGTCTATGTCCCGGTTTACCAAACTCAAAAAAAATATAAATTTTCTTGTGAAATTTGTCATTTTGATTTTGAGTTCTAAATTGTCCTGTTTCTGAAATTCTTTTTTTCCTGTAAATCCTATGAAGATTTCTAGTTATGAAACTGGCTTCATCTGAGCTTTCTTCACTAGAATAACTTTGAACACACTTCTTGTCCTTAAGAGCAGTGTTCATCTTCTTAGGTTGCTCTTCCTCTCCATCTTTTGGTTCCATCTCTTATGAGAGAAGAATTCCTAGCAGCTCTTTCAAGCTTATAGTTCTAAAGTTAGCATTCTCACGAATGGTTGTCTTCCTCCTGTCCCATGACCTTGGAAGTTCTTCGAGAAACTTATCATTTTTCCTATACAAGGAAATTTCTTCTCCTAAGATATTCAACTCATTTATTATATGAGTGAACCTCGAGTTCATTTCAGCAATTCACTCAGCTGGTTTCATTTTGAACTCATCCTATTGGGCTATCGAAAGACTAATTCTAGAGTCTTTACCTCTTGTGGTTCCTTCAAGAGTGACCTCAATTTTTTTCCCAAATTTTTTTAGCAGTCTTACATGTGGAGACTGTAGAAATTAGGATCCCTTGAGAAGGACTCTACGTTAACATGGAAGAAGGAGTGAAGAGAGAGAGGAGAGAGGAAGAAGAAAGACATGAGAGAGGAGAGTTTGGATTAAAGGAAGGAGAGAATGCGTTAAGGGAGAAGAGAAGGTGGCTGGACGATTTCTGAAAGAGAGGAGAAGGCTTGAATGCCTTACCTCTTAGCCAAAGCTCTTATTTATAGTGTTACATTGCCCTTAGGGCTACAACTCAATAGATTAAAAGACATAATCAGACAACGCATTTACATCTCTATGCCATCCTCATGAACTTATCATAAATTACGACTTTGACACTCCTTTGACATGTGGGCTTCTAGCCTTGAGTTTGTGGACTTGAGCCCATCTTCCAACACTCCCTCTCAAGCTGGAGGAGAAAATACATCATAAATACCCAGCTTGCCACATATATAAGATAGAATTTTGGATGTAACCGGTTTGGTGAGGATATTAGCTACTTGCTCTTGAGGTGAAACATATTTAAGAGAGATTATTCCTGCTTG
The DNA here is from genome assembly GCF_029961685.1 of Aristolochia californica. NCBI lineage: Eukaryota > Viridiplantae > Streptophyta > Magnoliopsida > Piperales > Aristolochiaceae > Aristolochia > Aristolochia californica. Next base: position 40,833,456 of record NW_027181992.1, on the reverse strand, counting down.
AAATGTTTCCCATATAAAATGACAATCTACCTCAATATGTTTAGTTCTTTCATGGAAGACTGGATTTAATGTAATGTGAATAGCTCCTTGATTATCATAATGTAGGCCCATTGAGCGTCCTTTATAAAATCCCAATTCGGTAAGAAGAGTCTTTATCCATAAAAGTTCACTTATAGTGTGGGCCATAGATCGATATTCTGCTTCAACACTAGACTTTGAAACCACGTTTTGCTTTTTACTTTTTCATGTGACCAAGTCCCCCCCCTCCCCCCCCCCCCCCCCCACAACAAGGGTACAATACCTAGGCATCTAAGAAGCCTTCTATATTAAAGTGCCCATATTTTTTTATATAGCAATCCTCTTCCTGGAGCACCTTTTAGGTATCATAGTATTCTCTCCAATGCTTGCCAATGGGTAATTTGTGGTTTCTACATGAATTGACTGACCACGCTCACAACATATAATATATTTGGCCTGGTTACCGTGAGATAAGATCAATTTTCCCACGAGTCTTTGATATTTGCTAGTGTCAACATCTTCTCCAGTCGTAGCACACAGTTTTTCATTCGCATCCATAGGTGTATCAACTGGTCTACAACCATTCATTCCTATTTCTTAAAGAAGATCCAAGGTGTATTTTCTTTGAGACAATATTATCCCATGTTTTGACTGAAGGACTTCTATACCAAGGAAATATTTGAGCTTACCTAGATCTATAGTCTTGAACTCTTGACATATCATATTCTTCACTTCTTACATACTATGAGAATCATTCCCGGTCAAGATAATATCATCAACATACATGGCCAATAATATCTTCCCTTTGATAGTGTCTTTAACTTATACTAAGTGATTAACCAAGCACCGATGAAAGCCAAATCGTAGAAGTGTTTGACTGTATTTATCAAACTAGGCTCGAGAGGACTATTTAAGCCCATATAAAGATTTCTTTAACCATCATATGGACTCCCCCTCAACCACATATCCTGGGGGTTGGACCATATAAATTTCTTCGCCTATATCACCAATTAAAAATACATTTTTTACAGCAAGTTGATATACGGGCCATGACGAGTTAGCAGCAATAGATAGGATGATACGTACCGAGTTCAGTTTTGCAACTGGAGAGAAAGTCTCTTCATAATCTATCTCATAGCGCTGAGTGTAGCCTTTTGCAATGAGTCGCGCTTTAAGACGAGCAACCGACCCATCTGGGTTGTGTTTCACCATTGTTGAATTTATGGAAAAGAAAAATACTTCATGGTAACTTATTAAAATCAGAGTACATGAACCTCTATTTACAATAGACGAAGGTAGTAGAGACCAATTACAATAAAACTACCTTTGTCCCAATTACACCCAAACTCTAACACTTAAAGATAAGTTCTAGCATAATTAAATAACTCAATATAGATTAAAGACAAACTTAACTTAAACTAGAACTCTTCTAAGATGTGACCATAAGATAAAGATGCCTTTGTGAGTCCTTCTTGATCTTCCAACTTATGTGATAAGGATGCCAATTCGTGGTAATCATGGTGGGTCCTACTTCTTATGGGCTTGGGCCCATCTTGTGGGCCTTCCTTGGTCGTATGGGCTTGGGCCCTATCTTCCAACACTCCCCCTCAAGCTGGGGGTGAGAGAACATCAAGAACTCCCAGCTTTCTGCAAATGATGTATAAAATATTTTTGTATAAAATGATACTCCTACATTCTTCTAACACTCCCCTTCACGCTAGTTATCTCTTCCATGAGGCCTAGCTGGCTAATTCAAGGGGGAGGGGGGAGATGGTGGAGGGTGTTGCATAACAGAGATGTAATAATAAGTTCCTCTGTTATGGTGTCCTGACCGTTAATATTTGATATTTTTTATGGGGTATTATGTTCCTTCATCTTGGAATCCCAACCGTTGACATTTTTTATATTTTTGATCGGGTATTAAGCTCCTCCATCATGGATTGCCAACCATTGACATTTGATATTTTTGAAGGGTTATTAAGTTCCTCCATCATGGAATCCCAACCATTGACATTTTTTATATTTTTGACGGGGTATTAAGTTCCTCTGTCATGGAATCCCAACATTTGAAATTTTTAATATTTTTACGGGGACAAATAAATAATGGTATGAGGCCACCTCTTATTCAATAATAATGTCCCCAAAGAGACATAATAGCTTCACCTGAATATAACACGACCATCTTCTAACACATATAACATGAACCAAATAATAAACTTTATAAAAGAACCCATGAAATAATCTTATATAAAACTTTCTTCTTAGATGCACAAGCTTCATTTTTTTAAAACTTTCTTCTTATATAAAACTTTCTTCTTAGATGCACAAGCTTCATTTTTTTAAAACTTTCTTCTTATATAAAACTTTCTTCTTAGATGCACAAGCTTCATTTTTTTAAAACTTTCTTCTTATATAAAACTTTCTTCTTAGATGCACAAGCTTCATTTTTTTAAAACTTTCTTCTTATATAAAACTTTCTTCTTAGATGCACAAACCAGGGAGAAGTGAAATATTTTCCAGATAAAGTAACTCAAAAAGTGACGCAAAAAAATGGGCATAAATTCGGATTTTTCAATGCAATAGGATACCAACATGACCTTGCATTCTTCCAATTCAAATATATCTTTCAATATAGATCAGATTGACATGAAAAATTTTCCTTATGAAACTAGAATTAAATAAATTTCATCCAAGTATAACTTCTCTTCATAAAATATAATTACCAGAAGATAAATAATTTGATAGATTTTGGTCTTTGTCATATGACCGAACTAAGCACTATTTCTCCTTTTTTTTCAGCATGACCATTGACTCTTCCAAGATCAATATCTGCTTATAAAAAATTCATATCAAGAGTTTGTTGACTAGGTAAGAAAATAGACTTACAGATATGTCTTTTGATATATAATTCTATATATAAACTCTTGTTCTTGATAGCATAAAATACCTCTGACATTGAAGCTTTCTGCTGCTGCTCGAACCTTTTTTGCAATCTGACCTTTGCTGCTTCAAATATCTATTTCTCTTTGTAGATAACTCAGATAGAAAATTGGTTGAATAGGTAAGAGAATAGACTTACAAATATTTATTTTTATATATATTTTACCATATAAATGCTAGCTCTTGATAGCATAAAATACCTCGAAAGTTGGAACTTTCTGCAGATGCTTGAACCTCTTTTGCAATCTGACCTTTCCTCATTCAAATATCGATATCTCTCTTTAGATAAGTCCGATTGGAAAAAATTGATGTTCATTGGAAAGTATAATCAAATATATTTCTGTCAATATATAATTTGAAAAATAAAAATCTCATTATAGAGGTTAAAAATGCAAAGCAATCTACGGTGTAGGGACTGCAAAAAATAACTACGAACCTAGACTTAGGGTTTAGGGTTTAGAGAAAAGGATCTCATTATCTCTGTGGGTTGACCAAGTCAACTCATAGAACCTGATCTAATACCATGTTGAATTTATGAAAAAGAAAAATACTTCATTGACTTCATTAACTTATTATAATCAGAGTACATGAACCTCTATTTATAATAGACGAAGGTAGTAAAGTCCAATAACAATAAAACTACCTTTGTGCCAATTACACCCAAACTCTAACACTTAAAGATAAGTTCTAGCATAATTAAATAACTCAATATAGATAAAAGACAAACATAACTCAAAATAGAACTCTTCTAGGATGTGACCATAAGATAAAGATGTCTTTGTGAGTCCTTCTTGATCTCCCAACTTATGTGATAAGGATGCCAGCTCGTGGTAATCATGGTGGGTCCTACTTCTTATGTGCTTTGGCCCATTTTTGTGGGCCTTCCTTGGTCATGTAACCCATCCTATAATACTCTTATATATGTGGGCCTTCCTTGGTAGTGTGTGCCTTGGCCCTATCTTCCAACAACCGTAAATACACATTTACAACCAACCAGTCTTTGCCCTTTTGGGAGTGATGCCAATGTCCAGGTTTGATTTTCATATAAGGCATTCATTTCTTCATCCATAGCCGCCTTCCATCCTGGATGCTTCAGGGCCTCTTGATAGGATTGTGGAATGGAAATAGATGAAAGAGAAGCAAGAAACTGAACACACTCAGAAGGAAAGCGAAGAGAAGACATAAAATTGGCAATTGGATGAGACGTAGTACCAGAACGGCGTTCATTTTGTAACACAATAGGCTAAGTATCAAATTCAAGCCGAACCATGGGAGGAGGAGAAAGACTTACCTTGGGTGGATCTGACAACTCCACCGGTGAGATGGAATGGCACGAACATGCATGGAGTGGTAGGAGGAAATGTAAATCCTGGAGGAGCCTCATGAAAAGAGTAGAAGGAAGTGTCTTCAAAGAAAGTCACATCCAGAGATATCATCAACCTCTAAAGAGTAGGATTATAAAAAAAATATCCTTTATGAGTTCGAGAATATCCCAAAAAAATACACCTCAGAGACCGAGGATCAAGTTTACTCTTTTGTGGTGAAGTATTATGAATAAAACATGTGCAACCAAACACTTTAAGAGGAAGAGAAAAAGGATCTTCACCATGAAACAAAAAAAATACAGAGTTTGATTGCTAAGCACTGATGAAGGTAACCTATTGATGAGAAAGCATGTTGTAAGAATAGCATGAGGCCAATAAACGTAGGGTATCTTCAAGGAGTAGAGGAGGTCCCGAGCAACTTCAAGGAGGTAATGATTCTTTATTTCAGCAACTCCATTTTGTTGAGGGCTATAGGCACATGATGTTTGATAAACAAGCCCATTACCCTCACAAAATGATTTAAACTTATCAGACAAATATTCCTTAGCATTATCGGATCTAAGGATTTGAATTTTCTTCCCAAATTGCATCATTACTATTGCATGAAAGTTTTTTAAAATAGAAAGAATTTTTTATCGTTCTTTAAATAAAAACAACCAAGTCACTTGGGTAAAATCGTCAACAAAAGTAACAAAATATTGAACTTGAGAAATGTTAGAGACCTTTAAAGGTCCCCATACATCAGAGAGTATTAATGCAAACGAAGTAGCACTGGTAGTTGTAAGACAAGGAGAATATGTACTCCTAATATGCTTACTTAATTGGCGTGCCTCACTATTGAAAGTAGACAAAAATTTAAGAATTGGAACTAAAGAACAAAGTGATGCGATAGATGGATGACCAAGCCGGTTGTGCCAAAGTTGAGCCTCGGATGTAGTGGATAAAATAGCAACTACTGGTGGAAGAGTAAATAGTATAATTCTCTTTTTTCATGGCCACCACTAATCACCTGTTTCGTAGTTAGATCCTGAAATGTACACGAAGATGTTGAGAAGGTGACAGAGCAATTCAATTGTTTGGTTAATTGACTAACGAAGAGCAAATTTAATGGAAATTGAGGAACAAACAACACATCTTGAAGAGGAATAGACGCAATAATAGAGGAGGAACCCTTGCCAAGCACCTTGGTTTGGGAACCATTAGCAATAGTGACAAATTTATGAAGAAGACATGGAGACAATGAATGAAGCATGTGTTTGTTACCTGACAAGTGTTCGGAAGCCCCGGAGTCAATGATCCAAGAGGAAGGGACTGAAGAGGAAGAAATCATACCTGAGGCAATGGTTGTGGCAGGAGTAGGTCCTGGTGGAGCAGAGGACTCCAATAAGGATTTTAACTTCTGAATTGTAGCATAGTCTTCTGCAGTAATAGTGACATTCCTAGAAAGAGAGTCAACACTTTCCTCATTTTTCTCAACATTAACTGAGGCTGGATTTGCTGGCCAAATCAGGCTTGCCATGGAGTTTCCAGCATGAAACCACAGGTAGTTATGACCACCATGGTAAGTGCACAATCAAGGCTCAGTGTGGGAATGAGTTGGACACATTTGACCACCCCTATTATGGCCTCCTCTTGTATTTCTGCCGCGTCCTTGGGATTGAGATGATGTGCCCCGATTACCAGAGAACATAGCTAATGTAGCATCAATCGGAGGAGGAGATGGATCAGGAATTCGTAACAATGTAGCACTGATATCATCAAATGAGGGAAGATCAGAGGAACTAAGAAGCTAAGTCTTAGCCACCTCTAGATAAGGCTTAATATTGGTAAGGCAAATAGCTGCTGCCAAGGCCTCTCATTGTTTTTCTTGAACAACAATGTCGGTAGAGTATGGTTGAGAAATTTTCCATCCTTGGAGAAGGCCAGGAAACTGGGGAAAAACCTCATGAATATTATCTCCTTGTTTGGTATCCAACATACTTTGGAAAACATTATATACTCTTTGCAAGGCGGCGGTACTTGAATAGAGCTTAGCACATGTGTCCCAAATATCCTGGGATGTTTCCAAGTGGACCACATTGTTAGCTATATGCTCTTCCATGTTGTTAACAAGCCAACTGATGACCATGTTGTCATTTTTAACCCACTTGTGGTAGGCTTCATCTTCTTCATCAATCAGATGAGGGATTTTGATAACATGGCTAAGAAGGTCACGAGTAATGAGAACCCTCCGTACCGATTTTGACCAACTGAGGTAATTGGAAAGACCTCTTAGTGAAATTGTAGTAATTCGGAGTATGTCACTCTTATTACTTATATGTCCAGTCTCCTTGTTAACGTAAATCAACTGTTGAGGTCAATTTTCAAAGGGCTTCTTCAAATAATAATTACACAACATAATTTGAAGCACCCCTAGACCAAATTAGCCACCAACGAAAAATAAGTAGAGAATATTTTCACTAGAATAAGCTCCAAATCATGGGAAACTTTTGTGCTTATGTCAAGTGATAACAAGAACCAGCCACTACTCAACTTCTCTTATATTTATCTAACAAATAGAAAGAAGACAATAGATGCAACTCTCATCCTTCATCCAAACTCAATCACAAAACCAAGAGCAAATTTAGACAAGGCCATTCTTGGCAAAACGAGAGAAATTTCTTGGCAAAATAATTTTCAACTCAAGGGAATACTTTAAAAAAAATCAATTGCTGAAGTTCAAAATTAGAAAGAAATAATAGGAATAAGTAAATGTGGGAATTCTAACCAAATGAAGGTAATCCAACAAAATAACCCAATCCCATGAGTAACGTTAGATTATAGAATTGACATCAACATTTACTAAAATTCCATATCAATGATGTTTGATCCAAGCTACATTAAGGTAACTGAATCCAAATAAAAAATAGAAAAAAATAACTTTTGATCAATCATATAATTTTGCTACAAGATGATCAAGACTATAACATCCTTTTAGTCATAAAAGATATATCTTCCCAATGTTTATGAAGATTATCTTAACTTGATATAACTCAAGAATTCAAGAATAGAAAAAAAATAGAAACCGTAAAGAAGGAATATGAAAAAAAAAAACTTTACCTATCTCTTCATGGCAAAACTCCTTCTATAAACAACTTCTTGAATGGATGACATATCTACTTGAATAGGGATCCTAAACTCCAATCTCTAATACCATGTAGAAGTTAGGATGCCATGAGAAGGACTCCTAGGTTAACGTGGAAGAAGAAGGAGAGAGGAAGGAGAAGGACGTGAGAGAGGAGAGTTTGAATTAAGGGAAGGAGAGAATGCGTCAAGGAAGAAGAGAGGGTGGCTAGACTATGTTTGAAAGAGAGGAGAAGGCTTGAATGCCTTACCTCTTAGCCAAAGCTCTTATTTATAGTGTTACAATGCCCTTAGGGCTACAACAACATAGATTAAAAGACATAATCAGATAACATATTTACATCTCTATGTCATCCTTATGGAACTTTTCATAAATTACCACTTTGCTACTCCTTTGATGTGTGGGCTTCTAGCCTTGAGCTTGTGGGCTTGAGCCCATCTTCCAACAGAGACCCTGTGCATAACAAGAGGTTTATGGCCTTGGAGTTTGGTTTGAGCTGCTCCTTGTCTTTCCTTGTCAGCTCACTAAATTCCTTTGCAATCGGAAGACCATTTTAAGCTTTTGAGGCTCAAAAAGGTCATTATGGGTCACATGCCATATATTCTATCCATGGATTAAAATAGGAACTCCATCATTACCTACCAATATCCATAGTTTGTCTCATTGAAAAAAGGTAGATGGTTGGTAGATTGTCCTTTAGGAAGGAGCAATTTGTCTTGAGATGTCATTTTATCTTTTTTCAAAATCAGGGGGATTTTGAGTTCAATTAAGTTATTGGTCTGCTCTAATACCAATTGTTGGCCTAGATGGCTTCTCAAGAGGGGGGTGAATTGAGATATTAAAATTAAAATTGAGTAGTGCGTGTGATTAAAAATTCATGCATAAAAATATTTTAAAGTAAAGTATAACATGCACTCACCACAAGGACAAATAGATATTTTGTTATCGATGTTCCCCTAGTGGTATTCACCACCCAGGTACCCTTGCTTGGGAAATTTCCACTATTTGCTCTAATAGGTGGGGAAATACCAAAGAGATTCCAGCTTTCTTTGGCTACATGTAGCTCAATACACAATTTAAACAAAACCATTCTCCCCAAAATATTGTTACTAGTTTCTAGCTCTAGCAAGGCCTTTCAATCTAGATTAACAAGTTCTAGATGAACCTTTCACAATTACATAAAAATAAAGGGAAATATTCCACCTTTACTTGGAGAGATGCTTATCCTTGAGAGATTCAAGATGCCTCTTCCATTGTAACACATTTTAAAATCATCAAGGAGATTGGACTATTATGAAAGAAAGGATGATTTAAAGAATAGGAATTTTAAAGTGTTTGGCAAGATAGAGAGTAATGGCTTGTGGATTTGCCAATTAAGGCTCATTAACGTATCTACACACGGTTTGGTGGGGGTATTTATAACTTTCCCAACTCAAACTAGCCGTTATTTTCTATTGGAAGATAGGGCCCAAGCCCACATGACCAATAAAGGCCCACAAGATGGGCCCAAGCCCATAATAAGTAGGACCAACCATGATTACCATGAGCTGACATCATTATCACATAAGTAGGAAGATCAAGAAGGACTCACAAAGACATCTTTATCTTATGGTCACGTCCTATAAGGGTTCTAGTTTGAGTTATGTTTGTCTTTTATCTATATTGAGTTATTTAATTATGCTAGGACTTATCTTTTACTGTTAGAGTTTGGCTGTAATTGGAACAAAGGTAGTTTTATTGTAATTGGACTCTACTACCTTCCTCTATTATAAATAGAGGTTCATGTACTTTGATTATAATAAGTTAATGAAGCCAATGAAGTATTTCTCTTTTCCATAAATTCAACATGGTATCAGAGTAGATTTTGTGAGTTGACTTAGTCAACCCACAGAGATAATGAGATCTTTTCTCTAAACCCTAAACCCCAAGTCTAGGTTCGTAGTAATTTTTTTAGTCCCTACACCTGTAGATTTCATTGCATTTTTTACCTCTATACTGAGATTTTCATATTTAAAATTATATATTTACAAAAATATATTTGAGTATTCTTTTCAAGGAAAAATGATTTTTTTCCAATTGAAGTTATACACAAAGATAAATTGATATTTGAATGAGCGAAGGTCAGATTACGAAATAGGTTCTGGCAGCAGCAGAAAGCTTCAACTTCCGAGGTACTTTATGCTATCAAGAATGAGACTTTATATGGAGAATTATATATCAAATGAAATATATGTAAGTCTATTTTCTTACCTATTCAACCAATTCTTATTCTGAATTTTTAATAAGGAGATATTGATCTTGGAAGAGTCAATGGGCATGTTGGAAAAAAAGGAGAAACAGTGCTTATTTTGGCCAAATGACAGAGAATGAAATCTATCAGATTATTTATCCTCTTATAATTATATTTTATGAAGAAAATTTATTCTTGTATGAAATTTATTTAAGTCTAGTTTCATAAGGAGAAAATTTCATGTCAATTTGATCTATATTTTGAGATATGTTCGCATTGGATGAATCAAAGGTCATGCTGGTATCCTATTGCATTGAAACATCCGAATTTAAGCCGATTTTTTTGTGTCACTATTTGAATTGATATATTAGAAAATATCTCTCTTCTCCCTGGTTTAAGGTTTTATTACTACATCTACATTTTTTGGGCTTATTGTTGCATCTATGATATTTGGTTGAAGTTGGGATCACTGCCAATACCTCCCAACGTGAGGGGGAGAAGAAGAACTACAAGAAAGAGGTATTTTATTCCAAATGTTGTGGATAAAATTTATGTGACCAAAATATTCAAGAGAGGGGAAGCACAAATGAAACTTTTACATGTAAGAAAAAAAAATTATATCTGATTATTTCATGGGTTCTTTTACAAAGTTTATTATTTGGTTCATATTATATGTGTTGGAAGATGGTCATGTTATATTCAGTTGCATCTGTGATGTCTCTTTGGGGACATTATTATTGAAGAATAGGTGGCCTCATACCATTATTCATTTGTCCCCGTCAAAAATATAAAAAATGTCAATGGTTGGGATTCCATAACAGAGGAACTTAATACCCCGTAAAAAATATAAAAATATCAATGGTTGGGATTCCATGACGGAGGAACTTAATACCTGTCAAAAATATCAAATGTCAATAGTTGGGATTCCATGACAGAGGAACTTAGTACCCTATCAAAAATAAAAAAAATGTCAACGGTTGGGATTCCATGACGGAGGAACTTAGTACCCCATAAAAAATATAAACAATGTCAACGGTTGGGATTCCATGATGGAGGAACTTAATACCCCATTAAAATATCAAATGTCAACGGTTGGGACACCATAACGAAGGAACTTATTATTACATCTATGTTATACCACCCTGAATTGGCCAGCTGGGCCTCATGGAAGAGAGCACCAGTGTGAGGGGGAGTACTGGAAAATTGGATGACTGTCATTTTATACAAAAGGATTCTATAGATCATTTATAGCAAGTTGGGAGTTCTTGATGTTCTCTCACCCCCAGCTTGAAGGGGAGTGTTGGAAGATAGGGCCCAAGCCCACACGACCAATGAAGGCCCACATATCTAAGAGTATTATAAGATGGGCTACACGACCAAGGAAGGCCCATAAGAAGTAGAACCCCTAAGCCATGATTACCACGAGCGGGCATCCTTATCACATAAGTTGGAAGATCAAGAAGGACACACAAAGACATCTTTATCTTATGGTCACGTCCTAGAAGAGTTGTAGTTTGAGTTATGTTTGTCTTTTATCTATATGGAGTTATTTAATTATGCTAGGACTTATCTTTAAGTGTTAGACTTTGGGTGTACTTGGGACAAAGGTAGTTTTATTGTAATTTGACTCTACTACCTTCCTCTACTATAAATAGAGGTTCATGTACTCTGATTATAATAAGTTAATGAAGTCAATGAAGTATTACACTTTTCCATAAATTCAACATTTGCCAATTTACAAAAATCAGTACTTTTATTGATCAATCATTATAAAGTGATTGATCAATCAATTGATTATAAAGACTACTTTTTTGTCACATAGTGACTTATTGATCAATGGACTGATAGACCAATACGTGACCATTGGTCCAAAAAAGTTAAGTTGATTGCCAATGGCTGATCAATTAATCAAGAATTACCTCTAGTTGTGCATTAAAAGTATGATTGATCAGTGTATTTTTCTATGATCGATCATGCTTGAAGTCCCTTATTGGCAAGGTTTTGACTGATTGATCAATCAGGTGGGATGATCGATCATTCCATGAAAAATTTAGCTTGCCTAGGCAGAGATGATTGATCAATCAGGTGGGATGATTGATCATGCATTATAGCATGTAATGACCATGTCCTGGATAATCGTTCAATCGACTATGGTTGATGGATCATACTTTATATTTCTGGCCTTCAAAATTTTTTATGATCAATCAATATTAGTGGGTGATTCATCATTCTAATGTCAATTCATAAATGTAGACTTTTAAAGCATGGGAATGTTTTTCTCTAAGTGCTCTAGCATGTTCTAAATGATGTTTATGATGATCCTAAACATGTCTAAGTGTAAGTTATGACCTAAATCTCTGATCTCACATATGTACTTAAGGAAAGGGAGTTTAGAATACTCTCTTACAAAAATGATTTAGTTTGGACATTTGTCTATTACACTTGAACTCTAGTATTCTCGTTGTCTTCATCCTTGTTGGTGTTTTTTCAACAGACATTCTTCAATTGTGCTTGAAGTCTTGAATTTGGTTTTGATGCTTTAGACCTTGAGATGTTTTTACTTTTGAAGGTGATGTATCTTAAATACTAGGATTTTCAAGTTGTTAGTTCAATTAAGTTTTTTTTTATAATCAAAATCAATGTGGGAGTTAACCTATGGTCAACATGTATGCTTAGATAAAACATGTAGAAATACAAATATGACCTAAAGGGAAATTGCTTTTGGCCATCTATTTTGATGATATTTTCTTAACCAGTAATGATGTCGAAGGCATTCAGAAAACTAAAGAAAGGGTGTGTCAAGAGTTCAAGACAAAAGATCTTGGACTACTTAAATACTTTATGGGTATTGAAGTACTACAGTCTAAACATGGGATTATACTATCTCAAAGGAAGTAGGCCCTTGATCTACTGGAGGAGACAAGAATGATGGGATGTAGACCAGCAAAAACCCCTATGGATTCAAATGCAAAATTATCTACAGGCACTTGAGAAGATGTGGATACCGAAAAATATCAAAGACTTGTGGAGAAACTCATTTATCTTTGTGTAACAAGGTCGGATATATCATATTCAGTAAGTGTGGTGAGTCAATACAAGGCCAAACCACGATTGACTCATTGGCAAGCACTGGAAAGAATATCGTAATACTTGAAAGGAGCTCCCGGAAGAGGGCTTCTCTATAAGAACCATGGTCACTTCAACATAGAAGGGTTCTCAGATGTAGATGGGGTCGGATCCATGGATGATAGAAAATCTACTCTGGGATATTGTACAATGGTTGGAGGGAACTTGATTACATGGAGAAGAAAGAAGCAGAATGTAGTTGCAAGGTCCTACACAGAATCAGAATACATGGCCATGGAACATAGTTAGTGAGGTTCTATGGGTCAGGTTCCTTGTCACTGAACTGGGATTCTATAAAGAAGCTCATATGGATTTACATTGCAATAATAAATCGATGATTCATATTGCCTCAAATCCGATCTTCCATTAGAGAAAAAAACACATCAAGGTGAACTGCCACTTTATACGAGAGAAATTCCAAGGCAGCATATTATCTCTCAAACATATCTCCTCACATGGAAGTTGCATACATTTTCACCAAACAAATCACTCATAAAATCATGTCCATCATTTGTAACCAGCTTGGCATCTACTATTAAGTTGTGGAGCCTAATTAACACCCTATGTTGAGTTCGTTGTGGATCGACCTACGTGGCCAGGTCATTGTGGGGGTTGGAAGTGGGGCGGGAAGCCCCCCTCCTGGGGTGTATAGGGGCGGAGCCCCTGACTGGTCCATGATATATTAATTGTTATTTCATTAAGGGAAGTTTGAGAAATTCACTCTTGTAATGCGGTTGCCCTAATTTTCTCTTATAATTAATGGGTGCCACTATTAGGGTTTTAGAATCATATACCGAGGAGCATCTTGAGTTGCAATCCAAGAGCTTAGAGAGAAACACCTATAAGTGTGCGATTTCTCTCTTGTAAACTATTTTCATTTTCTTAGTGGATTACTGCAGTGGAAGAAGACAAGACATAGTCTCACTTTGAGGTGCACCTGTATAAATCTTGTTGTGTTTTTTCGTGTTTGCTTTTCCCTTCTTTCACGTTTATTATTATTGCTCTCGTTAGTTTGGAATTAGGGCGTTTAATTCCTAACAAGTGGTATTAGAGTTTTGGTTCGTGATTGAGAGCAATGGCGGCAGTAGGGATCAACAAGTTTGATGGTATGGATTTTGCATTCTGGAGGATGCAAATCAAAAATTTTCTATACAGTAAAAAGCTGCATGCACTACTTCTGGATATGAAACCAGAAGGTATGAAAGATGATGAGTGAAATCTCCTCAATAGATAAGTGTTTGGAGTAGTCCTATTAACACTATCGAATAACGTTGCTCACAATGTGGCGTCAGAGAAAACCAAAATGGGGATGATGAAGATTCTGGTCGACATGTATGAGAAGTCTTCCGTAAATAATAAGGTACATCTCATGAAAAAATTCTTCAATTTAAAGATGACAGAAAATGCATTAGTTGCATCACATTTGAATGAGTTTAGCACGATTGTCAATCAATTGACATATGTTCAAATTAAATTTGACGATGATGTTCGTGCTTTAATTATTTTGGTGTCTTTGCTAAATTGTTGGGAGCCTATGAGGGTTGCTGTCAACAACTCTGTAGGTAGTGGAAAGTCGATCTTTAATGATGTTCAGGATACCATTCTCATAGAGGAAGTTCGTAGACATCTAATTCTGCCCTAAGTGTCAATACTAGGGGCAAGAACTTCGAGAGGAATTCCAACCAAGGGCAATGGTAGATGGAATTCAAGGAATGGTAGATAAAAGTCCAAATTTGGAAGGAAAGTGGAATGATGGAATTGTGGGAAGTTTGGTCACATAAAGAAGATTTACAGAACACCGAAGAAGGATGAAAAGAAAAACGATGTTGTAAATACGGTGACTGAAGAGGTACAAGATGCTTTACTCTTGTTGGTTAATAGCCCAATTGACTCTTGGGTGTTAGATTCAGGTGCTTCTTTCACACCACTGCACATCGTGAGACCATGGGGAATTTTGTTGCTGAAGATCATGGGAAAGTGTATCTTGTTGATGGACAACCTTTGGATATTGTCGATATTGGAAATGTCAATTTGAGAATGTCAAATGGGATAGTGGGGAAAATTCACAAGGTGAGACATGTACCAAAATTAATGCGTAATCTGATCTCAGTAGGGCAACTTGATGATGAAGGTCATAATGTGACATTTAATGGTGTTGCCTGAAAAGTCACAAAGGGATCCATGGCTGTTGCACGAGAAGTTAAAACTACAACTCTTTACATCAGTTCCAGTTGTTGAGACACAGTTGCAGTTGTTGATGTTATTATTGGTTCTGACATGTGGCATTATAGGCTCGGTCACATGAGTGAGAAGGGAATGAAAGTGCTTCAGTCCAAAGGGAAGCAACCAGGGTTGAAAACTGTAAATAACAGTTTGTGTGAAGGCTGTATTTTTTGCAAGCTGAGAAGGGTTAGCTTTTCTAAGGCTAGAAAAAAGCAAAAGACAAAAAAATATGAATTAGTCTACATAGATGTGTGGGAGCCTTCAACTATTACTTCCCTTGGTGGTTCTAACTACTATGTGACATTTATTGATGATGCAAGTCGAAAGGAATGGGTTTATTTCCTAAAAAAAATCTGACGTCTTTGATACCTTCAAGAGATGGAGAACAATAATTGAGAATGAGACAAATTTGAAAGTGAAGTGCTTGCTGTCAGATATTGGGGGAGTATACATAGATGATGATTTCAAGCGAAACAGTGCTGATAATGGAATCAAGATGAAGAAGATTATTCCTAGAAAACATCAACAAAATGGTGTAGTTGAGAGGATGAACAGATCTTTGATTGAGTGTGCTAGGAGCATGAGATTACATGCGGGATTGCCAAAGATGTTCTACTCTGAGGCTATTAGCACGACTGCCTATTTGATAAACAAAGGTCCCTCAACACCATTGGATTGCAAAATACCAGAAGACGTCTAGAGCTGTAGAGAGGTAAACTTTTCTTTCTTGAAAGTGTTTGGTTGTATTTTTTATATTCACATTGATTTTGTTGCTAGAAGTAAACTTGATGCCAAATCTAAATTATGTTTCTTTATTGGCTATGGTGGTACCAAGTTTGGTTATCGCTTCTGGGATGACCAAAGTTATAAGGTTATCAGGAGCAGGAACATGATATTCAATGAAAGTGCCTTGTATAAAGACAAGTTGAGAATAGAATCTGAGAGCACAAGTGATGAAGCCAAGAAGTCTAAAGTGATCCAGTTGAGAGATCTTCCAGCTATTGAGATGGAGAATATTGCTCAAAAAGACTAGGAAAACATACCCCCAGAAGTAAGTCAAAACATTCCTATGACTGAACTTAGGAGATCTGCCAAAACTAACAGACCACCACAGAGGAACTCCCCAACACTTAATTATGTTTTGTTGACAGGTAAAGATGACCAGAGAGTTATGAGGAAGTCGTGCAAGTTGATGAATCAACCAAGTAGGAGTTGGCCATGTGGGATGAGATGGATTCATTGATATCCAATCAGACATGGCAAGTAACCAAGCAACCAAAAGGAAAGAATGCCTTGCAAAACAAATGGGTGTACCGAATAAAAGACGAACATGATGGAAGCAAGTGGTACAAGGAAAGACTGGTGGTAAAGGGCTTTTAACAAAAAGAAGGCATTGACTACACTAAAATTTTCTCTCTAGTAGTGAAATTAACTACTATTAGAACAGTGCTTGGACTAGAGGCAAATGAAAACTAGCACTTAGAGCAGTTGGATGTAAAGACAATCTTTCTTCATGGTGATATGGAGGAAAAAATTTACATGATGCAACTATAGGGTTTCAAAGCACAAGGAAAGGAGAAAATGGTGTGCAAACTTCAAAAGAGCTTTTATGGTCTTAAACAAGCTCCAAAATAGTGGTATACGAAGTTTAAAACATTTATGAGTAGTAATGGTTTCTTGAGGTGCCAGGCAGATCACTGCTGTTATGTGAAGAAGCTTTATGACTCCTACATCATTCTACTACTATATGTTGATGACATATTGATAACAAGTGCTTGCATACAGGAAATAGATAATTTGAAATGGCAGTTGTCGAAGAAGATTGCAATGAAAATTTGGGTGGTATAAAACAAATCCTTGGGATGAAGAGTACTAGAGATATTGATGTCTTGTGTTAAATTGGGTCCAAGGCCCTATCCCATTTTAACATGGTATAAGAGCAGGTACTCATATGTGGGCCTGCACCTAAAAATTGTCTACTTGTAGAGCTACAAAAGAGGGCTTACACCTAAAATTATCCACTTGTAGAGCCACAAAAGATGGTCTACACGTGAGGGGGAGTGTTAAGGAATAGTCCCACATGGATTAGTGAGTACAAAGATCTTGAGTTTAATAGTTGGAAAAGAGGTTTTCCTAAGTAGCCTAATAATTTTAGGGATAGACCTTGGACCCAATTTAACATCTTGAAACTGTCACAAGAAGACTGTGAAGAAGATGTTGAGTAGATTCAACATGAATTATGCAAAACCAGTAAGTACTCCTTTAGCTAGTCACTTTAGGCTAGCTAATGACCAGTCACCTTATACAAAGTAGGAGCGAGCCAACATGTCCAATGTACCTTATGCTTTTTCTATTGGCAGTCTCATGTATGCCATGATGTGTAATAGACTATACATTGCTCATGGAGTGGGAGTTGTGAGCAGATATATGAATAGTCTAGGTAAACAACATTGGGAAGCAATGAAGTGGATTCTCAGGTATTTGGGAGGCACTACAAACTCAGCCTTATGTTTTAGAAAGTCAGAATTGGGATTACAAGGTTATGTAGATGCTAACATGGCTGGAGACATTGATGGCAGGAAAGGTACCATTGGATATGTATACACGTTGGGAAGTTCAGCAGTTAGTTGTGTCTCTAAGTTGCAAAAGATAGTTGTTCTCTCCACTTCTGAGGCAGAATATGTTGCCGTGACCGAAGTTAGCAAAGAGATCATATGGTTGCAGTCTTTTTGGGAAGAATTACGACTCAATCATGGGAAGAATGTGTTGTATTGTAATAGTCAGAGTGTTATTCATTTGGCAAAGAATCTTGTTTATCATGCCAAAACAAAGCACCTAAGGGTGCGTTATCACTTCATCAGATCAACTCTGGAGGATGGAGTATTAGCTCTTGAGATCATTCAAAGAAGTCAGAATCCGACATATATGTTGACAAAGACTGTTACAATCGAGATATTAAAATTGTGTGCAACTTTAGTTTGACTTCTCTCTGAGGATTAAGAAGTTGTTGCCACTACAGAGGAGATATTTATGATGGATTAGTCTCCAAGTGGGAGATTGTTAAGTTGTGGAGCCTAATTAACGCCCTACACTGAGTTGGTCCATGATATATTAACTATTATTTCATTAAAGGTCGTTTAGGGATTTTACTCTTGTAATGTGGTTGCCCTAATTTTCTCTTTATAATTGAGGGGCACCGCTATTAGGGTTTTATAATCTTATGCTGAGGAGCATCTCGAGTTGCAACACGAGATGTTAGAGAGAAACACCTAAAAGTGTGTGATTTCTCACTTGTAAGCTATTTTCATCTTCATAGTAGATTACTACAGCGTGTAAGACATGACGTAGTCTCACCTTGAGGAGAACCTGTATAAATCATGTTGTGATTTTCCATCCTTGGTTTTCTCTTCTTTTGCGTTTATTATTATTGCTCTCTTTAGTTTGGAATTAGGGCGTTTAATTCCTAACATCTACGATGTTTTCTCACCCCCAGCTTGCGGGGGAGTGAGTATTAGAAGGTGGGACCAACCCCCCCATGCCCACATGAGGTGGCATGATGAGTCACCACATGAGATGGCATGATGAGTCAGCACACGAGGTGGCATGATGAGTCACCACACGAAGTGGTGTGATGAATCATCACATGAGGTGGAAGATTTTTCAATCTTCCTTGATTAATGTAATTGATTGATTTTCCTTTGTTTGATGTAATTTAGGTAATAATGATCGATGTAATTAGGGATCCTAATTGATTGAGGATTTTCCCTAAATATGTAATGGAAATAGTATAAATAGGGGTCTTGGTTGAAGTCTTCAATCAAGCTCTTCTCTTCTCAAACTCATGGAAGAATATCTCTCCTAGCCGAAAGTCTTTCTCCATTGTCTTTTCTCCCCTCTCTACCTGAGCTCTCTCTCTTTCTCTTTGCTCTTTTATTCTCTTCTCTCTCCCTTCTCTTCTCGTCCTAAATTCAACAAATGTTTTGCTTCTTCTTTTTGAGGATGCTTCTTCATGAACACTTTGACATTGTAGTGTAGCTAAAGGCCTTTGACAAGCTTGTGCCTATTAGTTTCATAGAGATTTGACTTTTGTGTCTCTTCAAGGAAATTCATCTTAAATCACTTGTTAGATCAATTATGTTTTGTTATTATCAAAATCAAGAAGGGAGTCAACACTCGATCAACACCTCTTCCTAAGTAGCTTTCCACTGTGGGAAAGTGAGGGCCACAACATAAGATTTAAGAATATAAACAAAATCAAATGTAGACAAGAAATGTTTGTATGCAAGAGATAATTTATCAAAAAAAAAAAAAAAAAACCAAAGTCTCAAGTAGTAAACCTAGTACACACTCTTACCCCTTTTCAATAGTACTATTTAAGTGAAGGTTACAAAACATAGCTAGAGAAGATGCAACTTTAGAAGAGTGGGTTGGAATGGAGCCTTGAGGAAAGATTTCAATGCTATCCTTCTTCACAACCTGTAATCATCCATAACATCCAAAAGTAGTGGTATATCTAGAGTAAGACAAGAGAAACTATCAATATTACTTGTTGAAAATAAGATGTTGATCCAGGGTTGACTCCCTTCCATATTTTGAAGATAAAAAAACTTGGGGTTGACTCCCATCCAATTGTCAATTTAGCGTTTTTATGCTTTTACTTCAAGAGACAAAAAATCAAGGTCTTTGCAAAAGAAATGGCAAATGCATCTCCAGACCTGAAGCTCATATCATGAGTCAACTCATCTTGAAGAAGCACCCACAAGTGAAGGAATGAAGACTTGAAGATTAGGGTATAAATTGTATAGAAAAGTCCCAAGAACTCTAATCATGTAAGAGGACAACATCAAAATTTCAATTTTGAGGGACAAATGAATTTTTGGAGCTTAGGAAAATTTTCATAAAAATCATGTTTTTCAGATGCATATCCATGTTTCAAACTTGTTAGAAATCTTTAGAATCAATTTAATCATGCCTAAAAGCCTAATTTATGAAATTTTCTATGGCGTGATCGATCATTTTCTAGTAATGACCGATAATATCTTGTGCAAATTGGCAGACAGTATAAAACATGATTCATCAACCAAATCGATTAATTGATCAAAAGGAACTTTTTCAGAATGAGTTATAAAGCATAATCAATCATTCCCATTGGATTGATCGGTCATACATGTCCAGGCACTAAAAAATTGTAACGCATGATCGATTATACCTATGTATTGATTGATTAGATAGAACTATGCCAAAATGGAACATAAAGCAATATCGATCATACACACTACATTTATTGATCACACATAGTTTTACACAATTAGGGCCTCAATACATGATTGACTAATCAGGGTTGATTAACGAATCAAGTTAATTTTTCTCAAGGCTTGACACTGCATTGATCAACCAATAAGCCTAAAGACTCATAAAAATATAGCTATTACACACGATTGATCGATCATACCTTTTCATTGATCAATCAATGAGTTGTCAGTTTTTTGCAAATGACCACATAATAGGTAGCTTGCATTGGAGAAGCTATAAATACCCCACCAAATGTGTTTCAAATATATTATTGAGCATTGATTTGTAAACATACTGCATTCAAAGCAATCTACCCTTGAATTTCCTTCCGAAATCACTTTTGAGAGAAAAGAGAAAAGAGATAGAAATTTTAAAATTCTACCTCTCAAAGATTTGTCCTTGCATCATCTTGTTCAAGCTCTAGAATCATTCTCAATTGTGCTTCAAAGGTTGGAGGCTTGGATAACTCAAAGGAGAAGGTCATCTCTTCATCAATTCAAAGGTGGAAGCTTTTCTTTTAATATATTTTCACTTTTTACTACATAGGTTGATCTTGGACCTTGAGTTCTAGATAGAAGATCTTGCTAGAGCTAGAATCTAGCCAATTAATTTCTAGGAAGATTTTTAAAGTCGTGTACTTGAGCATACACATGGTTTTAGAGAAATATTAAATCTCTTTTATGTAAATTCCAGCTAATAGAGCTAATTAGTAGAATTTCTCAAGCCACGGTTCTTCGATGGAGAATACTAATAGGAAAATATTAAAACATCTTTGTGTTCAATTTTTTGTGGGTGCATGCATTTATATCATACTTGGTTTAATTTTAATTTGGCACCCAAAATCTTATTGAAATATCTCAATTCACCCCACTCTTGAGAAGCCACCTGTCCCAACAAAGGTATAAAACCAGGCCTATAGACTTTTGAAATCAAAAGCTTGATTTAATTAGCTTGCTATCATGGCATCTCAAGATAAATTGATGCTTCCCAAAGGATAATCAGCCAATTGTTCACCATTATTGAAGGAAAACAAGTACGATTATTGGGAGGTAAGAATGGAGTTCTTCCTCCAATCTAGGATATTTGCCATTGACCAAGAATGGGCTATATTAGCCACAAAAATTAGAAGATAGTCACTTAATCACAAAAAGTTTTAATGAGCTCACAAGGGAAGATAAAGAGCAAGTTAGAATGAACTCTAAGGCAGTTAACCTCTTAGTATGTGCCTTTGGTCCAAATGAGTTCAATAGAGTGTCAACATGCAAAACAACCAAAGAAATTTGGGATAAATTAGAATTGATCTTTGAAGGAACTACTCCAATCATGAACTCTAGAAATTGCCTCTTGATTGCATAATACGATGACTTCAAAATGAAATTCGATGGATCAATCGTTGAAATGAACTCTAGGTTCACTCGTATGACTAATGATTTGAAAATTCCAAGAGAGGAGAATTTGTTCTAAAGGAAAAATGACAAGCTTCTCAAGGCTCTTCCAAAGTCATGGGACATGAGGAACACAACCATTCGTGAGAATGCTAACTTTAGGATAATGAGCTCGGAAAAACTACTTAGAATGCTTCTCACATTTCAGATAGAACTTGAAAAAAAAAGAGGAAGAGCAACCCCAAAGGAAGACTCTTGCTCTGAAGGCCAAATCTAGTGTGAATGATGAATCTAGTGAAGATAGCTCCTAAGGGCATTGTAAAACTATAAATAAAGGCATTGGCTAAGAGGTAGGGCATTGAAGCACTCTCCTCTCTTTCCACAAATTCTTCCAGCCCACATTTTTCTTTTTGACGCAACCCTCTTCTCCCTTAATTCAAACTCTCTCCTTCCACGTTCTTCTTGTTCTCTTCTCCTTCTCTCTTCTTCTTCTTCTTTCTTGTTGATCTAAAGTTCCTTTCATGAGATCCTAAATTCTACAAATTTGTTTGTAAGTATGAATGTCTCATAGTTACCTTCTTCTAGTTAAAGTTATTTTCCTCTCATATTTCTTCAGTTTACTTCTTGTGCTTTCATCATTTCAGAGCAATGCCTAGACCCAATACCCAATACAAATGATCGACTTTCACGATAAGGTCACCATGGGGGATGGAAGGGGGACAGGGAGCCCCCAAAAGGTCCACGATATATTGACTATTGTTTCATTAAGAGTAATTTGGGGATTTAACACTTATAATCTGTTTTCCCTAATTTTATCTATTTATTTGGGGGCGTCGTTGTTCGGATTTTATCACCCAGAGTAAGATCATCAGTTGCGACTGAGAGAGGTCAGAGAAAAATCACATGTAAGTGTGTGTGATTTCTCTTGTAAACTATTTTATCCTCATAGTGAATTCCTACAACAACAGAAGACAGGACATAGTCTCACCTTGAGGTGAACCTGTATAAATCTTGTTGTTCTTCATGTTTGTTTTTTTCCTTCTTTTGGAATTATTATTGTTATTTCTCTCGTTAGTTTTGAATTAGGGTGTCTAATTCCTAACACTCTCCAATTGATAAGTGTGTAAGTTTTACCTTTCTTTTGTATTCTTCATTTGTGAGGTTCATCAAGAACCTGGTTAAATCTAGATAGAAAGAGCCTTCCTAGAGCTAGAATCTTGGTAATCTCTTGGGGTGACTGTATTATGAATGGTGTATTTGTGCATACCAATGGTCTAGAAGAGAGTTAGACTCTCTTTTTGTGTAATTCCAGCTTATAGAGCTATAATTAGTATAATTTTGTAAGAATGGGTTCTTAGGCAGTGAATACCAATAAGGAAACATCGATAACAAAATATTTGGTGTCAATATTGTGGTATATAAATTTCTATGTTTTTACTCCACGTATTTACTTGATTTATTATTCCCCCTCCTCCCCTCCCTCCTTGATAAGCCCCCGAGGCCAACACTTTGGTATGTAAAGAAAAGTCTAGCTCAAGGGTTATTATATACATGTCATGGACATACTAATATTGAGGTTTTGAAAATGCAAATTGGGTTGGTTCTCCTAATGACAGAAAATCAACTTTTAGCTCGTGTACAACTTTAGGATGTAATTTAGTCACTTGGAGAAGCAAAAACCCCAGAATGTTGTGGGTATTTCATGTGCCGAAGTAGGATATAAGGTCATGGCTCATGTAGTAAGTGACGTGTTATGGCTCAAATCGTTGATGACAAAGCTCGGGTTTAAAACAACCAAACCAATGCAACCCCATTGTGACAATCAGGCAACCATTCACATTACGGCCAACACAATTTTTCATGAAAGAACCAAACATATTGAAATTGACTGTTATTTTGTTTGGGAGAAATTGCAAGAAGGTGTCATATCCATGCAGTATGTTCCTTCCAAGAACTAGTTAACAGATATTTTCATAAAAACTATCCATGAAAATTCCCTCTCTACTACATGTACCAAGCTAGAAATATTTAATGTTTTTGGACCATCTTGAGCAGAGTGTTGAAGTAGTATGAGTGATCTCTTTTGTAATTAAGTGAATGAGTGACATAAGATGTAATTATGGGAGATTTCAAGTTTCTTTTTTTTTCTTCATGTACTAGGTTTCTACCCTAAAACTCTAAAGAAGAAGTTGAGTGGGAGGGCATACACAACTTGTGCCATCAAGTCTCCTTTCTCCCCCTCTTGCCTCACGTGCCCTAGACTCTCCTTCCTAAAGTCTCTTTCTCTTTGTTTCTCCTTCCTTCTTCTTCTTCTCCTAAGCCCTGGTTATTCTAAGCATGGCACCTTAGAATATAATAGAATATTTGGAAGATATAAAAGCAACACAGGATTGGATCATTAAAAAGTGGTAAAGAGGTTATTAGATATATGCAAAAAACCTAGAATTCCATGATTACATATAGATAGCCTAAATATTTGGTGGTTGTTGGATACTCAAATTTGGACTTTGCTAGTTGTGTTGACTCTTGCAAGTCAACATCGGGATACATATGCTTATTGGAGCTTACATCTTGGAAGAGTGAAAATCAATTTGTACTTGTTACTTCAACTATGGAAGCTGAATTTGTTTCTTGTTTTGAGGCAACTTCACAAGGTATTTGGTTAAAGAGTTTCATTTCAGGATTTCAACTTATTGATTTTATCTCCGAACCATTAAGGAAATACTGTGACAATTTAATTGTTGTGTTTTTTTAGAATACTAAGAGTGGAATTTGAAGTAAACATATTGACAAAAAGAACTTAGCCACTAAGGAGTGTTTCAGGACAAATGAAATGCTTATTGAACACAATCCCACTTATGAAATAATTGTTGATCTTTTAATAAAAGATATGCCACCAAAGTTATTTAAGGATTACGTTACCTAAATAAGACTTAGTTTGGATTTGTCATTTTCTACCAAATTTAAAATGTTATATTTATAACACATTTTGATTATGCAATTCTTTTTTTTAAAATTTTTCATCTCCTTGAGTTTGTGTATTTTATATATATGAGAATGATAAATGTAATTGTGAACACAAAATAAGCATTTGAAACTTATTCGTAAAGATCCAACATCATATTTGACTAGAAAATTATATTGTAATACATAGAATGTGACTTCTCTACTCAAGTGGGATAATGCAAATATGGACCACATGGGAGAATGTTAGATTTTATCGCTTTAGTGGTCAAATTTTCCTCTTTACAGGCTCTACAGGCGGTTATATGGTTATATAGTTACATTTCTATGATGGAGAGAAGCATTAAATGCATCAATACATGTTGAGAGTCTTTACTCTTCACCTTCTTTAGTCTTCACCCTATCCTTCATAGAAAGGTGACCAGAGTAAATAATAGAGACCAACATGATTTTGTTGAATTTAGGATCCCTTTACTAACATCTCAAGCAAGGTGAGAGAGGGAGAAAAAGAAAAAGGAAAAAAGAAAGCTCTCGGGTAGAGAGAAAAGAAGAAGAAAAAAGGGAAGAAAGCCTTTAAGAAAAAAAAGAAATTTACACGAGAGAGAAGTGGAGAACTACCTCACTTTGATGATTTAATTCTGAGTACAAGCTCCTCTATTTATAGTAGAGGAAAGTGGTAGAGTCCATATACAATTAAACTTCATTCTCCTAATTACATTCCAACTCTAACTCTTAAAGATAAGATAACTTAAGATAATTAGAAGTCTAACATAACTCAAACTCTAACTATTCTATAAGGACGTGACCATTGGCTCAAGATGCCAGCTCGTGGTTTATCATTGTGGGTCCCACTTGATCTTCCAATTCATGTGACAAGGATACCAACTCGTGGTATCTTTGAGGGTCCCACTTGATCTTCAAATTTTCCAACTCATGCCAACTTGTGTGATGACTCCTCTTGGCTTCTTATGTCCTCATGGTGGCTCCCACATTGTACCACTCCCCCTCAAGACTAGTTTGGTGAGAATGTCTACTACTTGGCTCTGTGAAGATATATGTTTGAGAGATAATATGCCGGTTCGGAATTTTTCTAGTATGAAGTGGTAATCTACTTCAATGTGCTTTGTTCTCTCATGGAAGACTGAATTTGATGTGATATGTATGGCTACCTGATTATCATAATATAGATCCATAGGAGCTTCTTTATAGAATCTCAGTTCAGTGAGAAGAGATCTGATCCATAGAAGCTCACTAATTGTGTGTGCCATGGCTCTATATTCTTCTTTTGCACTCGACCATGTAACCACTTTCTGCTTCTTGCTTCTCCATGAAACCAAGTTTCCTCCAACCATCGTATAATATCCCAAGTAGATTTTCTGTCATCAGGGGATCCAGCCCAATGTTCATCTGAGAATCCTTCGATGTTGAAGTGACCATGATTCTTATAGAGAAGCCCTCTTCCTGGAGCTCCTTTCAAATATCGCAATATCCTTTCTAGGGCTTGAGAGTGACTGAGTTGTGGTTTGTGCATGTGTTGACTCATCACACTTACTGCATATGATATATCTAGCCTTGTTCCACAAAGATAAATAAGTTTTCCCCTTTGATATTTTCTGATATCCACATCTCCTCCAGTACCTGCACATAACTTTGTATTTTAGTCCATAGGGGTTTCTACTGGTCTACACCCCATCATTCATGTCTCCTCCAGTAGATCAAGGACATACTTCCTTTGAGATAGTACAATCCCATGTCTGGACTATAGTACTTTAATACCCAAAAAATATTTAAGTAGTCTAAGATCCTTTGACTTGAATTCTAAACTTATTTTTTCTTTATTTTCCTGGACGCCCTCAGAATCACTTCCAGTTAAAATAATATCATCAACATATAATTCCAAAATTACCTTACCTTTAGGTGTGTCTTTGATAAATACAGAGTGATCTACCGAACATTTGCAAAATTCAGCCCATATGAGGGCTTGGCTAAAAGTTTCAAACCATGCTCGAGGAGACTATTTCAAACCATAGATTTCTTTAATCGACATACCGACTCCCCCTTAACCACATAACCAGGTGATTGATGCATATAAATTTCTTCCTTGATATCCCCATTAAGAAAATCATTTTTTGCATCAAATTGATATATCTTCTAGGAAGAATTAGCTGCAAGAGATAATAAGATATGTACCGAATTCATTTTTGCCACCAGAGAAAATGTTTTCTCATAATCAATTCTATAATACTGTGTATAGCCTTTAGCAATGAGGTGAGCCTTAAGCCAAGCAACAGACCCATTCGGATTATGTTTCACTATAAAAACCCACTTGCAATTGACAAGTTTCTTACCAGATGGAAGAGGAACTAGAGCCCATGTCTGATTTTCATAGAGTGCCTATATTTCTTCGTCCATTGCCACCTTCCACCTTGGATTTTTAAGAGCCTCTTGATAGGACTGTGGGACTGATATGGAGGAGATAGATGAAATAAATTGACAGCATAAAGGGGATAAACGATGGTGAGACACAAAATTAGATATGGGGTGAGAAGTACAAGGCCTAGTGCAAGTCATGGGTTCTTTCTGCTAGGCAATGGGACGAGTATCATATTGTGGGAAAAAACCAATAGGAGAAGATGGACTTACCTCGGTGGGATCCGTAAACTCAGCAGGTGTGGTGTCAGCTAGTGTGTCTGGGGGTTGAGTAGTTTCCGTAGCACAGGGCACAACCGGTCAAGGAGAAGTTGGTACTGGAGAAAGACCCAGAGGAGCACTATTAGCATAGAATGAAGAGTCTTCAAAAAATGTGACATCCCTGGACACAAGTAAACATTGGAGAGTGGGATTATAGCAAACATAACCCTTTTGTGTCCGAGAGTATCCTAAGAAGATACATTTGATAGATTTGGGATCAAGTGTATTGTGTTTAGGGGAGGTAATATGAACAAACCATTGACACCCAAAGACTTTTATAGGTATTGAAAAATTATCATCATGTGGCAACAATAAAGAATAAGGTGATGCATTACCGAGAATGGACGATGATTGCCAATTTATAAAAAAACATGCAGTAAGAATGGCATGCGGCAATAAAAGTATGGAACTTTCATAGCATAAAGTAAATTGTGAGCTACCTCAAGAATATGATGGTTCTTTCGTACTATTATGGTCCTAGGTGAAGTACCTATGCCTTCCGCTCCTAGCAGGCCGGTCTTTTGGGTAGTATTGGCTAGGTGCTTAACATTTGGTATCAGAACAGGCACTACGTCGCGAGTTCGACTCCTAGTGTGGGACATCGCGTCGACCCAGATTTTGGTGACCATGTAACAGTGGATCGTGTTGCTAGTGTTAAGCCGTCGTGGTCGTCGGCTCGTGAAGGTGGGTGTGATGTTACGATCCTAGGTTAAGTACTAGGTTTTCCCTTACCTACTAGACCGGTCTTTTGGGTAGTATTGATTAGGTACTTAACATTTGGTATCAGAGCTAGCTCCCTTAACGCGCGTTCAAATCCAAGAGGGGGCGACCTATGCTAAGGGGCCGACCTTGATGGAGTAGGCCACCGCACGTGCGGAGGAGGCGACCTTGGTGGAGTGGGCCATCGCAAGTGGGCCACCGTGGACGTTGGCCCGCGAAGGAGGGGTGTGATGTTATCGTCCTGGGTTAAGTACCTATGTCTTCCGCTCCTAACAGGCTGGTCTTTTGGGTAGTTTTGGCTAGGTGCTTAACATTTGGTATCAGAGCAGGAACTATGTCGCGAGTTCAACTCCCGACGTGGGCGATCGCATCGACCAAGATTTTGGTGACCATGTAATAGTGGACCGTGTCGCTAGTGTTAAGCCACCATGGTCGTCGTCTCGTGAAGGTGGGTGTGTTGTTACGGTCCTAGGTTAAGTACTAGGTTTTTCGCTACCTATCAGGCCGGTCTTTTGGGTAGTATTGGTTAGGTACTTAAGACCTCCTCAAGGACTTTTCAATGGATGCAGCAAACTACCAAGAGAGTTCACGCCAAGAACCCTAGAATAGGGAGCCTAGCACGAACCTAAATTACCCTAGTTTATGCTAATTCTGAACTTCCTTTATTTCTCCATCCTTACCCTTTAAATAGGGTAATTAGCATCAACATAGGTTAGGGTTATAAAACCTAATTCTACCCCTACCTTTAAGTCTTATTACAAATCAATAAAATTCAAAATTAAAAGCAACACAAATAATAAAAGTAAAGTAGATGACTCATTGTTATTGAGTCCATAACATCCTCCTTGGAGATCGAGCTTGTCTTCAAGCTTGGAAGCTAGGTAGACCTGGTGGAAGTTGTCTAGTCGCTCCCATGCTGCGTAGTTGTGGCCGATTGCTGCCCAGTAATGGAATACAGGGAGATGTCCAGTGGCTCTTCCTCTATCATATCCTCTGTCACCTCGATATCCTCATCTTCAACCTTATCGATCAAAAACAATCTTTTGCACTGATGCCCAGCCTGATATGGTTCATCACAATTGTAACACATATTCTTGGTCTGCCGTTCCGCCATCTCAGCACTAGTCAATTTTCTTATATAAGGAGGTGTAGGATGACTAGATCTCATATCCCCTGTCAAAGTAATACCCGGGTATTTTCTCGGAGGAATGCGCTCCCCTTGCCCCATGGATGGAGCGCTCCGCTCCCTTGACCATGGAGGTCATCTATGTTGTTCCTTCTGTCGCAGTTCTAAAGCACTAGCTATATTCATAGCACTGGATAAGTTAACAGGTACATAGAGCTCCACCTCAAGCTTTAACGCCTCAGTCAGTCCTGCTGTAAATAGTGTAACTTGATGATCCACTTGTACAATACTGCTAGCTCATGCTAATTTTTCCTGGAACAATTTTTGATATTGCTCCACAGCCCCAGTTTGGTGTAACAAAACCAAATCTCCCAAAGGGTTGTTGTAAGCCGGAGGACCAAAATGGAGAGAGCATAGTTGCATAAATTCATCCCAATCTACCACTTCGCTATCCACCTCAACTAGTTGGTACCAAAGTTGTGCTTCCCCTAGTAAGTGGAAAACAACCACGTTGACTCGGTCATAGGTTGGGACTCGCTGATGGCTAAATTTTTTTTGCATCAATACAGCCATATCAAAGGGTCTTCTGACCCATTATAAGTAGGGAATTCCATTTTAGTATACCTTGGAACAGTGCCTCCCCTTGGTAGAAGTGTCCCTCCGGAATGAGGGGTCCTTGCTGTCCCGAGAAACTCATGCGCCTAGGAAATTCATCTCCCCCTCTGTTATACGTATGGTCCCTTCCTCTCTGATCTGAAATGAGAGGTACAGTGCCTCCCCCCTGGATGAGGTGTCCCCCCGGAATGAAGGGTCCTTGCTGACCCGAGAAACTCGTGTATCTAGTAAATTCATCTCCTCCTCTGATCTGTGAATGGTCCCCTAGAATTGGGTTCTTGCCAGTGCTCAGACCAGTCTCCATGCTATTCATCCTTCCTTTCAATATTTCAAAACTGAGAGTGAACTTCTCCTCCAATGCAGCAAATTTCTTGCCAGTAGTCAGACCAGTCTCCATGCTATCCATCCTTCCCTTCAAGGTCTCCATATTGATATCAATTTCGGAGAACCTCTCTAGGATTGTATCAAATTTTCTTTCAAGCAATTCAAAGTATTCATTGGTGCTTCTCTCTGCCGAGTTACCCAGCTTTGAGATTTTAGAATAACCTAGTGTAAACAGGTTCAGATCACTTCTTGATCTCGAATTTAGGGTTTACTCCAAAAATCCAACCTATCCTTCACCCTTCATTGCCATCCATCTTCACCCAACTTCATCCATCATCATCCATACTAAGAAGAGGAGCTTTCTGCCCCTTTTCCGAGCCCAAAGAGGAGGTCTGTCCTCCTTCTCGGCTTGTTCACAAGCTTGGAACCTAGGTAGACCTGGTGGAAGTTGTCAAGCCGCTCCCATGCTGCGTAGTTGTGGTCGATTGCTGCCCAGTAATGGCA
Source organism: Aristolochia californica (assembly GCF_029961685.1). Taxonomy (NCBI): domain Eukaryota; kingdom Viridiplantae; phylum Streptophyta; class Magnoliopsida; order Piperales; family Aristolochiaceae; genus Aristolochia; species Aristolochia californica. The sequence continues at coordinate 40,802,849 of NW_027181992.1, read as the reverse complement.
TGTAAGAAGATGTCCGATGGTTCTTCCTCTATCATATCCTCTGTCACCTTGATATCCTCATCTTCAACCTTATCAATCAAAAATAATCTTTTGCACTGATGCCTTGTCCGATATGGTTCATCACAGTTGTAACATAGATTCTTAGCCCGTCATTCCGCCATCTCAGCAGTCGTCAATTTTTTTATATAAGGAGGTGTTGGATGACTAGATCTCGGATCCCCTGTCAAAGTAATACCCGGGTTGTTTCTCGGAGGAATACGCTCCCCTTGTCCTGTGGATGGAGCGCTCCGCTCCCCTGACCATGGAGGCCATTTGTGTTGTGCCTTCTGTCACAATTCTAAAGCACAAGCTATATTCATAGCGTTGAATAAGTTAACAGGTGCATAGAGCTCCACCTCAAGCTTTAACGCCTCAGTCAGTCCTGCTGTAAACAGCGCAACTTGTTGATCCACTTGTATCATACAGCTGGCTCGTGCTAATTTTTCCTGGAACAGTTTTTGATATTGCTCCACGGCCCCAGTTTGGCTTAACAAAACAAAATCTCCCAAAGGGTTGCTGTAATCCGGAGGACCAAAAAGGAGAGAGCACTGTCGCTTAAATTCATCCCAATCTACCATGTCGCTATCCACCTCAACTAGCTGGTACCAAAGTTGTGCTTCCCCTAGTAAGTGGAAAACAGCCACATTGACTCGGTCATAGCCTGGGACTCGCTAATGGCTAAAAATATTTTTTCATCGATACAGGCATATCAAAGGGTCCTTCGACCCATTATAAGTAGGGAATTCCATTTTAGTATACCTCGGAATAGTGCCTCCCCCCTGGTAGAAGTGTCCCCCCGGAATGATGGGTCCTTGCTGTCCCGAGAAACTCATGCGCTTAGGAACATCTCCCCCTCTGTTATACGAATGGTCCCCTCCTCTCTGATACAAAATGAGAGGTACAGTGCCTCCCTCCTAGTTGAGGTGTCCCCCCGGAATGAAGGGTTCTTGCTAACCCGAGAAACTCGTGTGTCTAGTAAACTCATCTCCCCCTCTGATCTGCGAATGGTCCCCCAGAATTGGGTTCTTGCCAATGCTCAGACCAGTCTCCATGCTATCCATCCTTCCTTTCAAGGTTTACAAACTGAGAGTGAACTTCTCCTTCAATGCAGCAAATTTGTTGCCAATAGTCAGACCAGTCTCCATGCTATCCATCCTTCCCTTCAAGGTCTCCATATCGATATCAATTTTGGAGAACCTCTCTAAGACTTTATCAAATTTTCTTTCAAGCAATTCAAAGTATTCATTGATGCTTCTCTCTGCTGGGTTACCCTGCTCTGATACCAAATGTTAAGCACCTAGCCAATACTACCCAAAAGACCGGCCTGTTAGAAGCGGAAGACATATGTACTTAACCCAGGACCATAACATACATCATTTGGTTGAGGGGTATAGGCACATGATGTTTGATGAATAATGTCATTCTCTTGACAAAAGGAGTCAAGGTCTCTGGAAGTATATTCTTTTGCATTATCAAACTGAAGTACTTTTATTTTCTGACCAAACTGAGTGAGTACCATAGCATGAAACGATTTAAAAATCAATGGTATTTCAAAATGTTCTTTAAAAAGAAATAACCAGGTGGTACGAGTGAAGTCATCAATAAATGTAATAAAGTACTTGACTTGGGAAATATTTGAGACGCTCAAGGGTCCTCACACATCTGTATGGATTAAGGAAAAAGGAGTAACACTTTAACTTTTGGACGAAGTGAGTATGTAGTCCTTTGGTGTTTGCTCAATTGACAAACTTTACAATTTAATTCTGACCTTGCTTTGAGAGTGGGAATAATATGATGAAGAGATTGTACGGATGGATGTCCCAACCGGTTGTGCCATAGCCTTATGTTAATTTCACTGTTTGAAAGAGTAATTATTTTAGGCACATCCAGGTAGTAGAGCCCCCCTTGTTCATGGCCTCCACCAATCATATGCTTCATTATAAGATCCTGAAACACACAAGAAGTGGGTGAGAACGTGATAGAGCAATTAAAATGTTTGGTGAGCTGACTAATAGATAAAAGATTCAAGGTAAAAGTAGAAACAAAAAGGATATCTGTGAACGGAAGTGATAGTGTAACAGAAATGGAACCTTTCCCTAGAACTTTAGTTTGAGAACCGTCAACTATGGTAACAAATATATGAGAAAGACACGGAGATACTGAATGTAATAGAGTTTTGTTACCTGTGAGATGCTCAGAAGCTCCTGAGTCAATTATCTAGGATGAAAAGGAAGTAGATAATGTACCTGAAGCGGTGGTGGCAGCGATAGTTGAGGAAGAACTTGGAGAAGAACCCATCATTGTTTTCATTTTCTGGAACAAGTCATACTCATCATCGGTAAGTGCTTTTTTTTGTTGATGTGGTTGACTGCTCCTCCTTTGTATCCCTTCCACGGCTTGATTAGTCTTCATCCAGTTTGGTTTTCCATTAGCTTTATAACATGTTTCTATAGAGTGGTCATATCTTCCACAATAGGTGCACTCCACCCTATAATAGCATGTATCTATAGTATGGCCATATCTCCCACACTAAGTGCATTCCTTGCCATCTATTTTGACATAACATTTCCTTCCATCTCTTCCTCATCCTCGCCTATAATTTCTACCACGGCCGAGGCCATGGTCAGATGATGTTCTCCTATGTTCGGAGTACATAGCGGATGATACTTCAGTAGTAGAGGAAGAAGCGTTTGGAATACAGAGTAATGTGGCACATACATCATCAAAGGTGGGAACAACAGAGGTGCTAAGAAGTTGACACTAAGCAACTTCAAGATATGGTTTAATATTTTCAAGGCAAATGACAGTGATTAATGCTTCTTTCTGCTTATCTTGGACAGAGACATCCGTGGTGGTAGGCTGAGCTAATTTCCACTCTTGAAGAAGACCTCAAAATCGGGCCAAATATTCATGGATATTTTCTCCTTGTTTAGTGTTCAACATTCTTTGGAGAATATCATATGGCCTATGTAAGTTGTTGTGGCTAGAATACAGTTTAGCACATGTCTCCCAAATTTGTTTAGCAGTATCAAGATGAATAACATTGTTGGAGACATGTTCCTCCATGTTGTTGATTAGCCAACAAATCACCAAAGTATAATTTTTTAGGCACTTTTAATAAAAAAATATCCTCTTCATCAACAAGTGGTTCACGGTTGGTGAGGTGACCATGTAGGTCCTTTGTTATAAGAAACCTTCTAACCGATATGGACCAACTCATGAAATTTGATACCCCTCTCAAGGGTATAGTAGTAATTCTGAGTATATCACTTTTGTTACTCATGCTTTCTTCAATCATAATAGGCAAATCAATTTAAACAATTCTCTAACAAATAATAATAAAAAAACAAGTGGAAATTTTCAATCAACTCTGTTAACGGAGAGGCTTAGCATAGAAGCTAAGTAATCATATTTCTGAAATTCAATGAATAAATAACCATTTATAATAGGCTCAATATCAATCTTCTTTGTCAGGGAATCTTGTTCCCACATACGTATAACTTTTTATGTATCAATCTCATCATAAACTAGTCTCAGTCAAAAAATCTCCAAACTAATAAAACTGCCTTGGTAACTTCTTCTAATCCAAGATGCATATATCATCACAAACTGATAAGATGAATACATCCATAAAATCATCTCTAAATCAACTTCAAAAATCAGAAACCGATATCATGAACTAATAATACGAATAATAAAGAAACTTATCTCAAGAGCTTCAATCTTCCTTCACAAAGAGCCTTCTTTGAGTGGCTTTGATCATGTCTTCTTAGAGCATTCCTTTTGACGTAGGGATCCTAAATTTGATGCTTTGATACCATGTTGAATTTAGGATCCCTTTACTAACATCTCGAGCAAGGTGAGAGAGGGAGAAAAATAAAAAAGAAAAAAGAAAGCTCTCGGGTAGAGAGAAGAGAAGAAGAAAAAAGGGAAGAAAACCTTTAACTAAAAAGAGAACTTTACACGAGAGAGAAGTGGAGAAGTACTTCACTTTGTGATTTAATTCTGAGTACAACCTCCTCTATTTATAGTAGAGGAAAGTGGTAGAGTCCACATACAATTAAACTTCATTCTCCTAATTACATTCCAACTCTAACTCTTAAAGATAAGATAATTCAACATAATTAGAAGTCTAACATAACTCTAATTCTAACTCTTCTATAAGGACGTGACCATAGGCTGAAGATGTCAGCTCGTGGTTTATCTTTGTGGGTCCCACTTAATCTTCCAACTCATGAGATAAGGATACCAGCTCGTGGTATCTTTGTGGGTCCCACTTGATATTCAAATCTTTCAACTCATTCCAGCTCGTGGTTCTTATCTTCCAACTCATGCCAGCTTGTGTGACGACTCCTCTTGGCATCTCACGTCCTCATGGTGGGTCCCACTTGATCGTGCAACCATGGTGGGTCTCACATTGTAACAGATTTCATTGATCGAATAGTTTTATATCTAGTATTGATGGTCTCCTATTTTGCAAGCTTTAGTAGATTATATATGGACTGAAATAAGTTTTTTGTCATTGGTATTTAAAATTCCATCATGTTATGTCTTCATTTGTTTTTTTTTAAATATTGTGAATAAATGCTTATACCAAAAAGTTAGTGGAAGCAAATCATCTTTTTAGTTTTGTATGTGGATGATATCTTGCTTGCAATGAATGATATGGGATTGCTATGCGAGATAAAATTATTCCTCTCAGTATTTTGATATTAAAAATAAGCATGAAGCATCTGATGTCATTAGCATTAAAATTCATAGAGACATATCACAAGGTATCTTCTGATTCTCTTAAGAAGCATATATCAATGAGGTATTTGAAAGATTAAGGATGCCACACTATTCATCTAGTGTACCAACCATTGACAAAGGTGACAAATTTAGTTTGACCTTGAAATGACCTTTAGAGGGAACAAATGAAAACTATTTCTTATGCTTTAGTAGTTATAAGTTTAATGTATGCCCAGGTCTATACCAAATTGAACCTTGCACTTGTAGTTGAAACATTGGGAGGATATCAAAGCAACCTAAGACTGGATCATTAGAGAGCTATATAGAAAGTCATAAAACTATGCAAAAAACCAAGAATTTCATGTTTACATATAGATAGTGGTACAATTTGGAGATTGTTGGATACTCAAATTTGAACTTTTCTAATTGTGTTGACTCTTGTAAGTCAACATCAGGATACATATTCATGATTTTTGGAGCAGCTATATCGTGGAAGAGTGAAAAACAATCTATAGTTGTTACTTCCACTATGGAAGCTGAATTTGTTTCTTGTTTTATGACGACTTCACATGGTATTTGGTTAAAGAATTTAATTTCAAGTTTTTGAGTTATTGATTCTATCTCCAAGACATTGAGGATATAGTGCGACAATTCAATTGTTGTATGTTTGGTTAAGAATGACAAGAGTTGAAGTCGAAGTATACATATCGACATTAAGTACTTAGTGTGTTAGGTCAAATGAAATACTCATTGAACACATTCCCACTTATGAAATAATTTTTGATCATTCAACAAAAGACATGCCACCAAAGTTGTTTAAGGATCATGCTACCCGGATAGGACTTAATTCGGATTTGTCATTTTTTGCTTAATGTGAAGTCTTATATTTAGAACACATTTTGATTATAAAATTTAAATTTAAATTTTTATTGTCCTTTAAAATGACAAATATAATTATGAACATAGAATAAGCATTTGAAGATTACTCATAAAGATAAAACAACATATTTTACTAGAAAATCACATTGTAATAGATCGAACATGATTTCTCCGCTCAAGTGGGAGAATGTTAAATTTTATCTTGTAAGTGGTCCAATTTTCTCTTGTGGGCTCTACAAGCAGTGTGGCTATATGTTTACATTTCTATGATGGAGACAAAGCGTAAAACATGTAAATGTTGAGGGTCACAACTCTTCATCTTCTTCTATTTTCACCCTCTCTATCATAGAAAGGTGACCAGAGTAAGAAATTGATGACAAATTGATTTTTCACCATCAAAGGAAATGTATATGATCAATTTCTTTTTTTATTGTTAACGTTGTATCTATATACAGTTTTACATAGAATCCTTATATGATCCAGATTAGTGTCTTGCTCCTTATCTCGTCTTCTGACTTCTTCTCTCTTCTTGTCATAGTAAATATAAGATAAAAACTTGCTAGCATTCAGAAATGAGTTGCAGTTGAAACGTTTTCAGGCATTCAATAGAAAAGAAAAAAACAAAGATAAGAGAAGAGATATATTTCTAATCTGGTCACCCAACGTAGAACAAGGGGAGTTCGTAGGATCCACACATTGGTGGCATGGCTCTTTATCTAAAGGGAGGAGACGAGATGTCTTCTTCCAAACCCTTTCCTTCCCTTCCCATGTGCTCCATCACATCATTCACCAAATCATCGGGCATCTTTCCAATCCAACGCATATGCTTTCAACTTCTCCACTAGAGAAAAGAAGAAGAATCCTGTTTCCATTCCACACTGGACTATGACTCTCAATCGCTCAGTGGCCATGATTTTTTAATCTTTCTCTCGTCTCGTACCCAACTTGAAACTATTTTTTTCCAAACCGTGGACAGAGATAGTAAACCTAGCCCGGGAATCACAAAATCTCCTCTATTTAATGATCAGATTTTGCGACCACACACCCTACCTGATACTTCTTTTTCACCGTTTAATTCCAATTAAAGCAATTAGCAAAAGCCTCTCCTTGTTTTATTCAAATACGTATTGCGGGGCCACAGGTCAAGCTGTGAGTCTGTGACCCCACGCACTGCTGTCTTATTTGTCTCTTCATGGCACGCCAGCCACCTTACCTCTTTAACGGTCCACAGTTGCTTCTCTTCTCTCCATATAACCCTCAACACCTCGCCTCTGAAGATGCAGAGCTTAATTTATTCGCTTAAAATGGAGACAGTATTAGGCTTCTTCTTCTTCCTTTCGCTCCTCTTCGTCGTCTCCAAAGCGGCTGACTTCTGTGTCGGGGACCTCAAAGGCCCCGTAAGCCCGGCCGGCTACTCGTGCAAGACTGAAGCAAACGTCACCGTCGATGACTTCGTCTTCTCCGGTCTCGGAGTCGCCGGCAACACCTCCAACCTAATCAAAGCCGCAGTCACTCCGGCCTTCTCGGCCCAGTTCCCTGGGCTTAACGGGCTCGGAATTTCCTTGGCTCGGTTGGACCTTGCGGCAGGCGGAGTCATCCCAATCCACACCCACCCTGGTGCATCAGAAGTTCTGGTAGTGGTCCAGGGGTCTATTTTTGCTGGGTTCATCTCTACGGCGAATGCTGTCTACCTCAAATCACTCAAGAAGGGAGATATCATGGTCTTCCCCCGTGGACTGTTGCATTTTCAAATCAACGCAGGTGGCCGTACGGCTATTGCGTTCGCTAGCTTTAGTGACCCTAGCCCTGGGCTCCAAATTACTGACTTCGCACTATTTGCTAATAATTTGCCATCTGCACTGGTGGAGAAGGTCACCTTCCTTGATGATGCTCAGGTGAAGAAGCTCAAAGGTGTTCTCGGCGGTACTGGCTAAGCCCCTGCATGCACCCATAACAAGTTCTTAGTTCTCATTCTAGCCATATGTTTTCTCCCCATAATAGAGAGGTCAGTCTCTGTTAAGGATTTTTCTGGAGATTGGATCTGTACTATCTATTTCTTTTTCCACCTTGTAATTCCTCCGTCTATCAACCCAACGTGTGCAGTCATCTCTTTCCCTCTGCAAGTAGATTATTGATTCTTAACTTTGTTGTTTATGGAATGCCTTTTCTTTTCCGTGTTGGAGTCTGCACACGCTCAGTGGAAGCTCATGGGAGTTGATTAACAGTTTCTGCCGTTAATGGCATTTATTGTTCGACTAATTAGGCTCCTAATTATAGCGTTAAATAACAGTTATCAGATAAATCGATTTTTGTGATCTTTTCATGATTCTGTGCTAGCATCGGAGTTTATATTTTCATTCACCTATTAACATGTGACTGGAAGAGAATAATATTTGTAAATATTAATTAACAGCTCATAACTTATCAAACCTAAAGCTCTTGTGTTTAACTCATACACATTAAGTATTTAGAATAACAAGAACCAATAAGAAAAAAAATGTGATTTCGGTTCATGGTGATTGTCCTCATTTGCATTTTGAGGGTATTAAGGTGCAGTTGTCTTGTTCTATGAAAGGCCAAAATAGCATGAATCATATGTTTATGAACTTGCATTGGATTAGTCTATGGCTCCTACATGTGAAATATCATTTGCATCACATAGGGGAATTAAAGTGGAAGGGAAAATAGACTAACAAATCCCAACCATTCACCAGAAGGCATTTGTTAGGCCCTTTAAATGGGATTCTCAGATCAATCTGATCTCTTGATGCAAAGGATCTGCGGATTCTGAAATTAGCTTATTTTTACAAAAGCACAATAACAGCTATATATTCTCAAAACAATTTTCTGTGGTAGGGCTTCCACAAGTTCCAACGGTACCCATAGAAAGGAAAACCCTAAGTGATCTATACACACACAAACTAATGCTTACATCCACCTTTTTAAAATCGAGAATGAAACTCAAAAAGCATTGATCCTTGAAAGGGGGCTGGGAAAATACAAACAATTACACGATTCAACCAAGAAGAGAGCACACCCACGAGTCAGACACATCACGATGTTATTTTTTTTTCACGACTCTTAAGCAACAAAGGAAATGGAAATAACTAAAAATATTTTTGTCATCTTCTGTTTAACCCTCTATCCCTGCTTGACATTACTTTTTCCCATGTATTTCACGTCAAATAAGAAAAAAAATTGTTTGATGTCATCCTGCTAAGAAACCTGTAAAATTTAGGACTTGATCATATTGATCTCGAGTCAAGGAGGGAGAGAAGAAGAAGAAGAGAAGAAGAGAGAAAGGAGAGAAAGTTTAGAGCTCGGCTACCAAGAGAAGGGAGAGGAAAGCATGGACGAGTTTGAGAAGAGAAAAGAGAACTTAATGCTCTACCGCTTAGCCAAGGGCCTCTATTTATAGTTTTTTTAGTGTATGTTACAATGACTACAATGCCCTTAGGGGTACAATATTTATAAGAGAAGACACATAAATAGATATGTGATTACATCTTCATGTCATCTTAATGAAAAGTCTTCTTATTTACCAAGATGCCACCACTTGGACGTGTGGGCTTTATTCCTTGGATGTGTGTGCTTGAGCCCATCTTCTAACACTTCGCCTTCAAGCTCCATCTTTTAACACTCTGCCTTCAAGCTGGAGGAGAGAAAACATCATAAATACCCAACTTGCCACATATAAAAAATTGAATCTTAGACGTAACCAATTTTGTAAGAATATCTACTACTTGCTCTATGATGAAACATGTTTGAGCCTTATACTCGTTTGAAATTTCTCCAGTATAAAATGGTAGTTCACCTAAATCTGTTTAGTCCTTTCATGAAAGACTGGATTCAAAGTGATATAAATAGGTGATTGGTTATCACAATATAGACCCATAGAACCTCCTTTATAGAATATCAATTCAATAAGAAAGGACCTGATCCATAGGATTTCATTGACTATGTGAGTCATAGCTCTGTATTCCGCTTCTGCACTGGATATCGCAACTACCTTATGCTTCTTGCTTCTCCATGTAACTAGTTCCCTCCAACAAGAGTGCAATATCCAGGGCTAGACTTCCTATCATTAGGTGATCCAGTCCAATTTGCATCCGAGAAACCTTCTATGTTGAAGTGGTCATTTTTCTTAAAAGTAATCCTCTTCTTCGAGCTCCTTTTAAATATTGTAATACCCTCTCCAAGGCTTGCCTATGTGTAAGTTGTAGTTTATGCATGTACTGACTCACCACACTTACAGTATATCAAATATATGGTCTAGTTATTGTGAGGTAGATAAGTTTTCCCACAAGTCTATGATATTTTCCAATATCAAAATCTTCTTCAGAACTTGGACAAAATTTAATGTTGGCATCCATAGGTGTCTCAGTTGGGCGAGACCCCATCATTCTCATTTCTTCAAGAAGGTCCAAGACATACTTCCACTAAGATAATATTATCTCATACTTAGATTAAAGAACTTCAATGCCTAGAAAATAATTAAGAAGTCTAAGATCTTTGGTTTTAAACTCATGACATATCATGTTTTTGACTTCTTATATATTATTCACATCATTTCCAATTAAAACAATATCATCAACATAAACAGCCAATAATACCTTTCCTTTTCAAGGTATCTTTAATATATAATGAATGATCTATAGAACACCAACGAAATCCATACCATAGTAGTGCTTACCTAAATTTATCAAACCAGACCCGAGGAGACTGTTTTAGCCCATATAAGGACTTTTTTTAGTTGCATACTGACTCCCCCTCAACCACATAACTAGGTGGTTGAATCATATAAATTTCCTCGTGTATATCACCGTTTAAGAAAGCATTTTTAACATTAAGATGATACACGAGCCATAAAAAGTTAGCGACAAGTGATAACAAGATACGTACCGAATTTAACTTGGCAATAGGAGAGAATGTCTCTTCATAACCCACTCCATAACATTGAGTGTATCCTTTAACAACAAGGTGAGCCTTAAGGCTAGTAGTGGACCCATCCAGATTATTTTTTTATGGTAAAAACCCATTTGCAACCCACGGGTTTCTTACTTGTCGAAAGTGGTGCAACGTGTCTGATTTTCATATAAGGCTTGCATTTCTTCATCCATAGCCGCCTGCCATCCTAGATGTTTCAAGGTCTTCTGATAGGAACATGGAATAGAGATGGAAGAAAGAGATGCAAGGAACTAATAACATGCAGAAGACGATAGATGGTGAGACATAAAGTTGGAGATTGGATGAGAAGTAGTTCAAGTGTATGGTTATTTTCTTAAAGAAATGGGCCTATTATCAAATTGTGGACCAAATAGAAAGGGGGGGGGGGGGGGGGGAAGGACTTACTTCGGTAGAATCCAAAACTCCATAGGTGTGGTATCGGTCGATGCTTTGGGGGGCTAAGAGAAATCTACATTAAATGGCACAAATGGACGAGGAGTGGCTGGAGGGAATGAAAGACCCGGAGGAGCATCATTCGAGGAATTGAATGAGGATGAGGTTACTTGAAAAAAGGCCACTTTCATAGACACAAGTAACTGTCGAACAGTAGGATTGTAACAAATATAACATTTTTGGGTGCGAGAGTAATCTAAGAAAATTCATTTCATAGCTCAAGGAGCAAGTTTACTTTTCTATGGAGATGTGAGCTGGAAAAAAACAAGTACACCCAAATACCTTCAAGGGAAGAGAAATTGGGTCATGACTAGGAAATAATACGAAATATAAAGTCTTATGATCAAGTACAGATGAAGGTAACCTATTGATAAGAAAGCATGTCAAATGTATGACATGAGGCCAATAAAAGTAAGGTACCTCCATGGAGTAGAGGAGGCTTCAGGCAACCTCAAGCAGATGGCGGTTCTTTCTTTCAATACCACAATTCTGTTGAGGTGTGTAGGCACATGATGTTTGATGGATAAGGGCATTATCTGAAGGACTGAAATTCACTAGACAAGTACTCTTTAGCATTATCATAACTAAGTACTTGAATTTCTTGCAAAATTGGGTTATTACCATAGCATGAAAGGCCTTAAATATAGAAAAAAAAATTCAGATCCTTCTTTAAACACATATAACCAAGTAACCCAGGTAACATCATCAACAAAGGTAACAAAATATTTAATCTGAGAAATGTTTGAGACATTCAAAGGTCCCCACACATTAGTGTACTAAAGGAAAAGGAACAACACTTTTATCACTAGGGTGAGATGAATATGTACTCCTCTGATGTTTGCTTAACTAGAAAAATTCACAATTTAAAGTAGACAAAGACTTTAAAGAAGGAAATAAATGCCAAAGAGAATATGGGGAAGGATGGCCAAGCCGGTTGTGTCATAATCGTGCCTTGAACGGAGAAGATAGAATTGCAGCTAATGGAGGTAGGTCCATGTAATACAAACCCCCTTGTCATGGCCTCCCCAATTGCCTGCTTCATCATTAGACCCTAAAATACATAAGAAGAGGGTGAGAAGACGATAGAGCAATTGAGATGTTTTGTGAGCTGACTTACCATGAGTAGGTTTAAAGGGAATTGGAGAACAAATAGAATATCTCGAAGTGGGATAGAAGGTGTAATAGAAGATGATCCCTTACCAAATACTTTGGTTTGGGAACTATTAGCTATAGTAACAAACTTATCGGGAATACATGGAGATAAATAATGTAACATATGTTTGTTACATGAGAGAGGTTTGGAGGCCCCTAAGTCTATTATCCAAGATGAAGAGGAGGAAGTGGAAGAAAGCATACCTGAACCAATAGTGGTCGTAGTCGTAGGTGAAGATGTAAGGGAAGACCCCATTGATGACTTCATTTTCTGAAACATTTCATAATCTTGATGAGTGAGAGTCATCTTCCCAGTTTGTGGTACAACCTTTTCTTCCCGTTTTTCATTAGTAGCGGAGGCTGGAGTAGTCGTGGCCATTCCAGTTTGCCATGAAGCTTCCAACAAGTTTCCATAAGGTAGTTTTGACCATCATAATAAGTGCATACTCGAGGCTATGTGCGAGAGGAACTAGAACCAGTTCGACCACCTGTTGTTCGATCTCCTCTATAATTTATGTTGTGCCCTTGGTTGGAAGGTGATGTCCCTCTATTGCCTCAATACATAGTAGATGAAGCATCATTATTTTTGTTAGAAGAAGAATCGGGAATTCACAGTAATGTGGCACTTATATCATCAAAGGATGGGAGTGTGAAGGAGCTAAGAAGTTGAGTCTTAGCAACTTCAACGTATAGCTTGATATTTGTCAAACAAATCACTCCCGCTAAAGCTTCCCTTTGTCTTTCTTGAATTGAAATATTAGTGGAGAATGGTTGAGTGATCTTCCACTCTTAAATTAAACCTCGAAATTGAGCCAAAAAATCATGAAGATTGTCTCCTTGCTTTGTATTGAGCATGTTTTGCAATACGTCAAATAACTTTTGTGTTAAGGAATAGTCCCACATGGATTAGTGAGATCAAAGATCTTGAATTTATTAGTTGAAAAAGAGGTTTCCTAAGGTGGTTAGTCATTTGGGATAGGCCTTGAACCCAATTTAATATTTTGTAAAGTCGTCGTACTAGAACATAACTTAGTACAAGTGTCCCAAATATGTTTGGCTGATTCTAAGTAGATAACATTGTTGGCTACATGTTCTTCCATATTAATAAGGCAACTAATTACCAAATTGTGATCCATTATGTTGTGTTCCCGGGCCCTAGCTCGAGTTACATGATGGAGGGAGGGATCACCTTGTTGTTTCTAAGTCGAATCTCTATGGTGTCGATTTGAGGAAGAGGAAGGTCGAGAAGGGTTTACGAAAAGTCGAAAAGGGATTATGGAAGAAGAACACAGCTTGGGGATGCCGGAGAGAGATTAGGGCTCGTCGTCGGGAGCCGTCACCGGGGGTTCCAGGGGAACGCCGACCCTGGTTCGAAAGGGAGAACTCAGATCCCAATTAATTCTCTTTTCCTTTCATTCATTCCATGGACCTTAAGTTAAGTCCGAAAATTCCAATTATTACAATGTTGCCCTATGGCTTCCATATGGACTGAAATTAATTTAAATTACAATTACGCCCAAGTCCCTTTTCTGGCCCCTAATTCCCCTGCATCTTATGTCTGAGTCAACTCACCTCGTCGCCTCTGGGTGACCCTTCCTGCTATCGAGTCCACATTATCACTCCCCCCCCTTAAAAACGAGGTTGTCCGCAATTTCGAACGTGGGGTAAGCCTGCTGGAAAACATCAACGTCCTCCCACGTAGGGTTGCTGGCGTCGGAGTGGGTCCACTGAACTAACACCTCCCTACGGTGGGCATTCTGACGAGCATTTAAAATGTGGTGTGGCATGAAGGATAACTGACCTTCTTCCATGGGTGGTAGAGATGGAGTGTGTGGATGATCACTGCCCTTGACGGGCTTGAGAAAGGAGACATGGAAAATATCATGGATCCACGCTTCTGGGGGGAGGTTGAGTTTGTAGGCTACCTCACCCACCCACTGAGAGATGGCAAATAGCCCAAAATATTTGGGTGATAACTTGTGACTGCCGCCTGCCAGGGATGACTGTCTGTAATGCTGAAGTCGCAACCAAACCAAGTCACCAATGGGGTACTGAACATCTCGGTGGCCTTGATCATAATACTCCTTCATTTTGACCTGGGCCTGCCATAGACGAAGATGAATAACAATGAGCAACTGATCCCTCTCTATCAGAGCAGTGTCAACTACATCCACTTTGGTGGACTCTGGAGCATATGAAAGGAGCTGAGGGGGGTCCCTGCCGTATACAACCCGGAACGGAGTCTCCTGTAAAGCCGTGTGGAATGAGGTACTGTAAGCATATTCTGCCCACGGAATGCAGTCCACCCACTGATGTGGACGATCGCCTACTAAGCATCGGAGGTACATTTCAATGGTGCGGTTGAGAACCTCTGTTTGTCCATCGGACTTCGGGTGATTGGCTGAGGAAAAATTCAACTTGGTACCGCATAGGTGGAATAAATCACGCCAAAATTGGCTAGTGAAAATGACGTCCCTGTCACTGACAATGGACTCGGGAATGCCATGGAGCCGCACGATGTGAGTAAAAAATGTTTTTGCTACGGAAGCTGTGGTGTAGGGGTGTTCCAATGGAAGGAAGTGCCCATACTTAGAGAACCTGTCCACTACCACCAGAAGAACAGACTTTCCATATGACTTCGGAAGACCTTCAATAAAATCCATGGAGATATCGGACCAAACCTGAGTGGGAAGCTGGAGGGGTTGGAGGACCCCGGCGGGGCTCAAATGCTCGGCCTTATTGCGGTGGCAAACTGTGCATGTAGTGACATATGTAGTAACAGATGACTTCATACTATCCCAATAGAAATCCTTCCTGAGGCGGAAGAGAGACTTCTGGATACCCTCATGATAACTGTTATGATAAGTTGAGAGCACGACAGCAATGAGAGGAGAGTCTGGGCTCAAGTAAATGTGGTGCCGGTAAGTAATAACACCGTCATGAACGCACCATGCAGAGGGCATGTGGCCTGCTATGATTTTCTGGCTTAATGCTTGCAACTCGGAAATCCAACTATGCTCAATCTTGATAGTTTCCAGCAACGTAGGAGTGGGCTGACTAATGGCATGCAATTGAGAGGAATAATCAGCTCTACGGGAGAGAGGATCAGCAACTGTATTCAACCGGCCCGTTCAATGTTCCACAGGGAAGTCGAACCCCAGTAACTTACTGATCCATAACTGCTACGGGGATGTAGAAATACACTGATCCAACAGATATTTCAAACTATAATGGTCAGTGCGGATGGTAAAATATCTCCCCCATAAATAAGGGCGCCAGTGGCGCACCGCCTTGGCTAGACCAATCAATTCTCTTTCATAGGTGGCCAGTTTATGTTGGTGTAGCGGAAGCTGTCTGCTGAAATAGGCGATAGGGTGGTTGGCTTGTAGCAGAACCACTCCTATGCCACCACCTGAGACATCACATTCCACTATAAACATTTCCCCAAAATCGGGTAGCCGTAATACCTGGGCAGTTGCCAGTGTTGTTTTCAGATTTTGAAAGGCGGTGGTGGCCTCATCATTCCCCTGGAAGGAGTTTCTACGCAGCAGGTTGGTCAACGGTGTGGCGAGGGCTGCATAGTCCTGAAGGAATTTTTGGTAATAGCCCGCTAAGCCCAGAAAACCCCGCAAAGCTGAAATGGTGCTCGGTACTGGCCACTGGGTAACAGCTACAATTTTGTCTGGGTCCACTATAACCCCGGCTGCTGTAATAAGGTGTCCCAAATAAGTAACCTGTTGGCGCCCAAAGGTATACTTTGTTCTCTTCAAATAAAGGCGGTGAGCGCGCGAATAAGTTGAAAAACCTTTTGGAGGTGTTGCAAATGGTCTGGCCAGGACTTGCTGAATATGAGAATGTCATAAAAAAATACAAGAACAAATTTTCGGAGATAATTCGTAAATACCTCGTTCATCAATGCCTAGAATGTGGATGGGGCGTTAGATAGGCCGAATGGCATGACAAGAAACTTGAAGTGCCCGTGATGAGTACGGAAAGCTGTTTTCTGAATATCTGGACGAAACATACGGACTTGATGATACCCCGAGCGCAAATCTAACTTGGTGAAAAATTGGGCCCCAAATAATTCATCTAACAATTCATCAACCAACGGAATAGGGAATTTGTCCTTGACCATCTTGGAATTGAGTTCTCTGTAATCCACGCAAAATCTCCAAGTTTGATCATGTTTCTTGACAAGGAGGACTGAGGATGAAAAAGGAGACGTACTCCTCCTGATGATTCCTTGTTCTAGCATAAGCTTACATTGTCGCTCAATTTCATCTTTCTGTGAATGAGGGTAGCGATAGGGTCTCACTATGACCACCTCAGAGCCTGCCTTCAAACAAATCATGTGGTCACATCTTCGTAGTGGAGGAAGTCCGGTAGGTTCCTGGAAAACATCAAAATAGTGCTCCAGTAAATCTTCCAATGACGCTGTCCAGGGGGGTTGATTCTGGAGTAGTTGCAATTGCCGGTAAAAATCTGCCTTGCTCCCTTGTAACTGTAATTGTTTGTCTGCCCACTCAAACGTCATGGTTAATGCGGCGAAGTCCCACCAGATTGGTCCCAAGGTTTGCAACCACTTAATGCCAAGAACCATATCAAAGCCAACTAATGGAATAATTAAAAATTCTGCTTCAAATTGAGTACCTTCCACAGAGAATAAGACAACCTTGCTGATTTTATAACTCGGAAGTTTCTCCCCATTGGCCACTAACACAGAGGCCACAGGACGAGGTTGTACGTGCAATTGTAATTGTTGGGCTGCACTATTGCTAATGAAGTTATGGGTGCTCCCGGAATCAACCAAACTAAGGAGAGGCTGATCATTGATGATGACGCACAACTGCATAGTTTTAGTAGATTGGCCTGTTATTGCGTGCAGTGAAATTTCAGGTTCCGGTTCATCCTCTACCTGCTCTGTGGAAATGGGCTCTTCCTCCTCATTATCGTCCCCTTCCAACCAGAATAGTTTCTGGCATTGATGCCCAAAGGTATACTTCTCATCACAGTTATAACACAACCCCCTTGATCTGCGGTCTTCCATTTCTGCTCTGGACAATTTTTAATAAATCCCGGCGTAGGATGAGCAGCCTTAGGCACTGGAGAAGAGCCTGCAGTGGTGCTGGATCGCCATGTGCTGCTAGGGGCTGACCTGTTGTTTGACCAAGGTTTACGATTCTGGATTTTCTGTTTTGCCTCTAGAGTGCGGGCTAAGTTCATTGCTCGGGCTAAATCAGAGGGAGCGAGGAGCTCAACCTCCAACCGCAGTGATTCTGATAAACCTGCAGTAAATAACCCCACCTATTGGTCCACCCGGACTATCTTACTGGCTCTGGCCAATTTTTCCTGAAATGCCTTCTGATACTGCTCTACTGTGCCCGTCTGACGCAGCAGGACTAGGTCCCCTAATGGATTACTCTGAGCAGGCGGACCAAATCAAATCGTGCATGATTCCTTAAATTCCTCCCAATCGATGTTTGGATTTTCCATTTCGAGTTGATGGCCCCATAGCTGGGCTTCATCGAGCATGTGGAATGTGGCTATTCGAACCTTCTCAGTTTCCGCCGTTCTTTGATGGGAGAAAAATTTCTCGCATCTGTATAACCAAATTAAGGGGTCCTCGGATCCCTTGAACATAGGAAAATCCAACTTAGTGTACCTAGGGATGGTCCCACCCCTAGACCCCGAGCTCACACCATTTTCTGTGTGATAACTTCGACCCATACAGTGGTCTCCCTGCCTTGCCGCAGGGCTCCTCCTTTCTTCACGAGGAGTAGGGTTTCTTACCCCCAATAACTCATCGAGTTTTTCAGAAATCTGTTGGATTTGAGCATTTACCTGAGACCCTCTGTTGTCCATCAAAATTGCCAAACATCCCTCGGTTTCGTCCTGGCTCGCTTGAATCATGCCTCTGACGGTAGATACCCAATTTTCGCTATTTGACGGTTCTCCCATTTCGGCCAGCTCTGATACCAAGTTGTTGTGTTCCCGGGCCCTAGCTCGAGTTACACGACGAAGGGAGGGATCACCTGGCTGTTTCTGAGTCGAATCTGGCCACCGAGACCTCCCGGGACGACCTATGGTGTCGATTTGAGGGAGAGGAAGGTCAGGAAGGGTTTACGGAAAGTCGAAAAGGGATTATGGAAGAAGAATGCAGCTTGGGGATGCTGGAGAGAGATTAGGGCTCGTCACCGGGGGTTCCAGGGGAACGCCGACCCTGGTTCGAAAGGGAGAACTCGGATCCCGATTAATTCTCTTTTCCTTTCATTCGTTCCACGGACCTTAAGTTAAGTCCAAAAATTCCAATTATTACAATGTTGCCCTATGGCTTCCATATGCGTGACTGAAATTAATTTAAATTACAATTACGCCCAAGTCCCTTTTCTGGCCCCTAATTCCCCTGCATCATATGTCTGAGTCAACTCACCTCGTCGCCTCTGGGTGACCCGTCCTACTATCGAGTCCACAACACATTACTTGTGAAATGCTCGGAGGTTGCATAATCAATAATCCAGGATGGAGAAGGTGTAGTTGTGATCATACATGCTATAGTACTAGCAACAATAGAAGGAGAAGCCTTGTTTAGGGTGGCTTGGTCTGTGGTAGGGACCGTTATATGCTTTATCTTATGAAGTAATTCAAAGTCATCTTCAGAAACAGTCATCTTGTGGGTAGACACCATCATATGTTTTATCTTCTAAAGTAACTCAAAGTCCCCTACAGAAACAGTCTTCTCGCCCTTGGGGTTCTTAAGTGCCATTTGTAAAAGTGTACTCTTGACCCAACCAAAGGATTATCTTCTTTAAGAAATGATAACAACATGGAAATAATAAACCATAGAGCTAGGTGGATGGTCTTCTTCTTCAATAATAATATCCCAACTATAGAGACTTAAATAATTGATAACAATAGCAGTTGTAATGAGCAACTAGAACTCTCAATGAAACGAGAGTAACAGTGTACTCTTGACCCAACCAAAGGATTATCTTCTTTAAGAAATGATAACAACATGGCAATAATAAACCATAGAGCTAGGTGGATGGTCTTCTTCTTCAATAATAATCTCCCAACTAGAGAGACTTAAATAGTTGATAACAATAGCAGTTGTAATGAGCAACTAGAACTCTCAATGAAACGAGAGTAACAACAGGAAGCTTCATATCTTAAAAGCTTCAAAATTCATGTGTCATCATGGGTATGAGCAGTCCACTTCTCATGCAATAATAATCAGCCAATACAGCTAAGGATAATCACTAACTTCTCCTTTCTGAACTGTACTTCTCACATCAACTGTTTGCTAATCTTCGATTATAATTCTTCTGGATGTGCAAAAATTAGCATATATAACAACATAATAGCAGATAACATGTCTTCTTAACAACAATAGATAGCAACATATACATATGTAAAAACCAAAAACCTATAGGAAGTTCAACTAAAAACTCTAAAAACCAAAAATCTGTAGGAAGTTCAACTAAAAAACTCTAAACCCTAACCCTAAATCCAAGTAACTTTCAGAAGTATATTTCTCAATCCTAGAGCTTATATGCTAAGTCCAGACAACATCCAATTGGACTTGTGTTCAGACAATAAAAACTGAAATCAGAATTGTTGAGTGTTGCTGAACTGAGAGGAACATAAGGTAATCTAATTACTGAATTAAACCTATGTGCTGAAACGAAGGAGAGAGAGCTCTACCAATGAGAGTAACACATGAGATGATTTTTTTAAGTTTTTGTTTCAAAATACTTTCCAAATTGATTAACAATCTGAACTTGGTAAGTTTCCATTTCAAATGTAGGAAACTATTCCCAAACTAGTTCTCATAAACTGAGATTCTAAACTAAGAAACTTCCAACTTACCTGAATGATTCTACAAAGTGAAGTAATTTCCAAATTGAGCTGAGATTCGGAATTGTAACTTTCCGATTATGTATCCTTATCAAATTGAAGGTTAACGGCAAAAATTCTTGAGAACAAGGATCCTTGGTACAGTTTAAAATTCCATAACTCAAAAGAAGGGGCCTTTGCACCACAAGAAATCAAGAAAACAATAGTGCTGATTTTCAGAACTCCATGGATTTAACTCATGGAGAAAAGGGGAGAGAGACCCATTGGAAGAAAACTGGAGGAAGAAGGGTTATGGACTTGATTCCTAACCCTTCCCTTGAAGCTCTATGTATAGATTTATGAAACTACTGTATTACAATAATGCCCTTAAACTTAGGGTTTAGGGTTTTAACCCAAGAACTTTAACTTAATTACATCAATGACATCTCTATGTGATGACTCTTTATTTACCATCCTACTATCATTGTCTGTGGCCCTATGGGCCTTCTCCTTGATATGTGGGCTTTGAACCCATCTTCTAATACACTTGGATATGTGGGTCTTCCATGGTCGTGTGGGCTTGGGCCCTATCTTCCAATACTCCCCCCTCAAGCTATATGAGATTAATTGGGGGAAGTAACATAAATGTAATAATAAGTTCCTCCGTCATAGACTTCCAACCGCAAATATTTTTTACGGGGTATTAAGTTCCTCCGTCTTGGAATCCCAACCACAAATAATTTTGATATTTTTTATAGGGTATTAAGTTCCTCCGTCATGGACTCCCAACCACAAATATTTTTTATATTTTTGTCGGGGTATTAAATTCCTCCATCATGGACTCCAAACCAAAAATAATTTTGATATGTTTTATGGGGACGAATAAATAATGGTATGAGGCTACCTCTTCTTCAATAATAATGTCTCATCAAAAGAGATACAATAGCAGCAACTGAAATGGGTTTGGGGCCATATAACACGAACCAAAATAATCCTTGTAAAATTACCCATGAAATAATCCAATGCACATATCTGTACCAAATAATATGTTGACCAAGGAATAATCTGTCAATTCTTCAAAAATAATGATCCATCCAAAGAAAACAATTTACCGAGTTACGCCGAAATATGTATAAACTTGGGCACATATACTAAGGTAGAAAATAAATGGCCCGAGTCGGGTTGACCCAGACCCGAGTTGACTTGGTTCGGGTTGACCCAGACAGAGTTGACTCTGTTGTGGTTGACCCAGACCGAGTTGACTCTGTTGTGGTTGACCTAGACCGAGTTGGTCCGAGTTGACTCGGTTTGGCTGGTGCAGAAGCAGTACCCTCGGGTCAGCTGGGAACTTGGTTTGGTTCGAGTTTGGCTGGTCCGAGCGTGGGCTGCACTGAACCGGTGTTGATTATTTCATATTTCCTAACTTAAGAATTATGAAATATTTCAATAGTGCGTGTTCTTCCCGACTTTAGAACAGAGTAGAAATAGAGAGTTCTTCGAGAGGAAATTTTTTCGAAACGGGAAAACAGAAATTCATCAGAGAGATATTGAAGATGAAATGGAAACGAAAACTTTCCAAAATAAGAGACATCACTGAGAATCAAGCTGAATGTCGACGACGGCAACTTTCAAAAAACAACAACGCATAGCTAGTGCTCGACAACCTCGACAGTGCCAGCAGAGGAATAATTCTCAGAGAGACAGCAAAGGAGTCTCCGTCTTCGACTCAGCATCCTTTGCACTGCCTGGTGCTTCTTCTTCTTCGACAAAGGTGCCAAACAGAGAGCATAGGTCAGCAGAGAACCGTTCAGGAGTGTTGGGTAAGGGGCTGTATTTATGCTGCTCCCCAACGACTACTACAATATTTGGCTGTCAAGTAAGACGCCAAAGGCTCGCTCTTTCCTCTAGTCGATTATAAGATCACCAATGTAAGATACTTCCGACTATAGGAATTCTATACTTTTAGCAGAAAATCATTCTCTTATGCTGTAAAGAACCAACATCTGTTGCCAATATTTCTTCAAGAAATCAGAGAGCTTGTTGAAACGTAATGAATCAAAAACTCAAATATAGTCCTTCCTTATTCTGCTGCTACTCGACAGCTACTACAAGTATTCTAAAAATACAGAGAAGATATCGGGCATGTAGCTTTACTATTATTCAATTGTTAAGGATGAGCAGCGGTATAGAAAAATATGCAATTATAAAAAAATAAAAATACTAACAACTAAAACAGGGCTGAAAAAGACTAAAAAAATAAAAATAAATAAAAATTCCAGCAACTATAAAAAGAATCAATATGAGAAAAGAAAAATAATGAATTTCTTGAATTCTGAAAACCATAGTCGGAATCCTGAAAATCAAAACTCTAATACCATGTTGATTTTTAGGACTCCATGGATTTAGGTAATGGAGAAAAAGGGAGAGATCAATTGGGAGAAAATTGGAGGAAGAAGGGTTATGGATTTGATTCCTAACCCTTCCCCTGAAGCTCTATTTATAGATTTATGAAACTATTGTATTACAATAATGCCCCTGAACTTAGGGTTTAGGGTTTAGGGTTTTAATTCTATAACTTTAATGTCATCTCTATGAGACGACTCTTTATTTACCATCCTGCTATCATTGTATGTGAGCCTACGAGCCTTCTCCTTGATCTGTAGGCTTTGAGCCTGTCTTCTATATCTCATAGTTGCATGGGTTTTCCTTGGTCTTATGGGCTTGGGCCCATCATCTAATCATTTGGATATGTGGGCCTTTCTTGGTCGTGTGGGTTTGAGCCCTATCATCCAACAAATAGAAAAATGAAACACTTACTATTGCAGTTCTTTCTTTTCTTGTTTTTGAATATTGTCTCATAAAGCAACTAACATGTTGACACAAAGCTCAAGTTTAAATCAATTCTTTCCAACTACACCAATCATTTGCAACCCATGAAACTATAATCCATAAAGCTTAAGGAGTAGCAATTATTGTTTTGTTGGGAGAGAAATTCTCGATTGGGGCAAAACATCACTCTCTTAGTAGGAAATCAGTGTTTTATGTCCACACCACCATGTTTCATAGGAAATTATTTTTTCCCCGCAAAAACTAGTGATTTTCAAGGAGAATCAGTCCTTTCCTTAAAATAGCAATGGTTCAATGGGTGATTACTGTGTTTTGGGCTGACTCTTTGTCCCCAGAGGAATCAATGATTCGGGCAAAAAATCACAACTTTTCTCTAAAAAACAGTGTTTTGATTGAAAATCATTATCTTTCACTGAAAGTAGTGCTTTTATAAAAATAAGAGATTTGGGAAAAATCATTGCTTTTAGTAGGAAATCAATGCTTTTATAAAAAATAAAAGTTTTTCTTCAGAAAAATAAAAAATAAAATTGAAGAGTTGCCATAAAAACCGAGGAAGTTTACAAAGCACTATAACACATCAACAAAGAAAAATCCACTAGTTTGGCACAGGGTTTTTTCCTTATGCTCTCCTAGTTTATGCTCCTTCGCGATTGACTGCATGATTTTAAGTAGATAAAAATCATGTAAAAAAATAATAAGACTACAAAAGAGACAAAACGGGATGTTTTCAAGTAGATAAAAGTCACGTGCAAATATAATAACACTATACCCCTTTGAAAGAGACAAAAATGGTGAAAACGTCTCATCGCTTTCCATCTCCCAAATGAAAACATGAGAATGTGTGATATTTTTATTAGTTGTTATGACATCCGAACAAGATAAGAGTTGGGATGCAATCTGATTTCTCCATTTTCAGCCTTAAAATTGAGGGTAAAGGAATTCAGTGAGAAGCTTGTGGAGCAGGGCCTTTTGTGATGTCAATGTTAAACAGACTGGAGATGCAAAAACTGGGTAGAAATCGTAGAGGGGGGACCGCTCACAACCCATTGGCGTCGTCTTCACCCTCGCAGGACGAGGGACTGGCTTTTCTTATGGCAACTTGGGGATGTTTGGTCTCACTGTTTTGTCATTTCAAGGAGCCAGCTACCACGATAGGGACCGGGCGAATTCTCCAGAATGACCCCCTGCCTACCAGTAAAGACGGGCACGTCGATTCCGCAGTTTAACCGTATCTGTTAATCTCTCTCTCTCTTATGGTTGTGTCCTTTGGGGCCTCCGGATTTAAATATCTTAATTCACCCTGCTTTAATACTAATTATTGAACTAATATTAATTATTGGTTCAAGTGGCTTTTCAAGAAAAAGAGAGGGAGTTGGGTGAATTGAGATATTTAAATTCAAAACAATTTGTGTGTGTCAAGGCATAAAAGTGATTTAATATAAATAGTAAAATACACGTATTACATGAATAAAAAAAATTATTATCGATGTTCTCATAGTAGTAGTCACAACCCAATCATCCGTGCTTCAGAAAATTCTGATATTATAATTTAATAGCTTGAAAGTTATAAAAGAGATTTCGACTCTTTTTGGCTACATGTAGTTTAATACATGATTTTACGTAATAATTTTAGATATAACTAGACATTTCTATCTAGATTAACTGGTTCTAGATGAACCTGTTATAATTTCATAAAAAAAAAAATTATACTTTTATTGAGAGATTCAAGTTGCCTCCACCTCAATAGCACTTTGTGAATAGTTCAAAGAGAAAGCCTGTACTATGATGTATTCAAGGACGATTGAAAGAGATTGAAATTTTTTCAAAAGTAAGGCGTCCTTTGAGTGCGACTAAGGGGGGGTTAGTGCACATGACTCAGGATAAAATAAGTTACGGCGACCCGTTAATATATGTCCCGTTCCTGTGATACCTCTTCTTTTAGGAAACTATTTCGTTTTCATCCCTCTTTTAAGTTATAAAAGAAAACCGAAAAATGAAGGAGAAAGAAAGGTTTACAAGAGAGCAGAAAGAGACTCTCTCCCGTTCTTCTCACTTGCCGTTCCGGTCACAAAGAAATTCATTTTTTCTTCATCTATAGCAGGAAAATGCCGATTTCTTACGATTAAGGTATGTGTATTATGTAACCGCATAGTCACGCCAAATAGGAGTTCTGATTTAGTTTTTTGGTTTCTTCATTCTGCTGCAACTCCATTAGTGACGAACAAGGTTATTATATTTGAGAAAGTACTAGTCTCTACTACATGAAAATAGCAATTTTTGCATGGACATGCACATTCACATTTCATTTATAAAAAAATTATTTTTGTGAATATTTTTTTGTGATTTTAATGAATTTGTTTGCTCTTTTAACACATATTTACATATATATGATTTATTACATAATAGACAATGAAATTATTTTGTCCTCGTATCACATATTGGAAGTCAATAGAAGGATTTTAGTGTTTTGAACAACCATAAATAAGGTTAGCATAGGCTAAGATTCACTTAAACTTTTTACATAAACATAAATTTCAAATATTGTTCATTTATATGCTGTAAAATTTATTACGTATTATAAATGTGTAGTCATTGGCTAAAGAAAATGACTGAGTCTAACGCCACTAGAGTCAATTAGGTATAATGATGTTTGAGCAGGTATGACAACATATAGATTATTTTAAAATATAAATTATTATACTAATGTTATGTATTATATATATTATATCATATAGATGAGTATAATATTTATTTGTGATTATTATTTATAATATATATTTTATTTATATTTAAAAATATATAACCTTTGAATATCCTTTTTTTTTTTGTTAAGTTCAACAATTTAACTAATAAACATTTTTTTAGTGTTCAATGACTTTGACTTTGTCTTATATGATACCCAAAGATCATAGTCAAGAAAATCACTTGACTTTGCGACTATAATACTTTCTATAAACTTGTATCATAAATGAAACTTTCCCAGAAGAATGGTCCAAGTGATTTGCAATTGCTACAATATTGGCCATGACAACATACACACTTGCCTCTCTAATGGACATTATGTCATATAATAGCATTTTCCTCTACTCTACCTTCAATTATTGTACTTCGTCCTCCAAATCTTCCCACTCATTGTAAATCATATTTATGCGGGTCCTTAAAAAATTCAGATTATTGGTCCTTAGTAGTTGTGACGTAGATATGATAAGCTATTGTTATATTAAATATGACTATTACAATTGTTATTTTTAAAATACATATAATTTATTTTCGTTTTTAGGACATCTTTATTTATTTTTTAGGAAAAAAAATCTCTATATTGAATTATGTTTAGTTTTCTTTGTTTTTCTATAATGTATTTTTTAATTTCATCATTGCGAGATGGTTTTATTGGTCATATGTAGTTTGTAGTTTTCTTGTTGCCCCCTATATAGATCAAAATTGTTTTCCTCTTTAGGAGATTGAAATTTTATATACCTTTGGGTGTAGTATCTTGAATGAAAGCATATCAAGGCTATATTGTCACATGGGATCTAATGGTTATTTTGTAATGTCTTCTTTGAGCTTCAAGCCCATGAGTATAATATTAAAAATTTTAATTTATTAAAATATAATTTTAAATTTTTTTGACATTACAATAAATTTGATGTCTGTTAGTGAAATTATTTTTTTCTAGTAGAATTTTTGCCAGTCAAAATTATTCTAACAAAGTTTGTCAGCTCATTTTTTACGCTATAATCTTTGTCAACAAAAATGAAGTTTCAATTTCAAAGCAATAACATAAAAAACGATTACATAAAAAATTCAATTTCATTGGCACTCTGCCAACAAAATTATATTTTCATTAGTAGGCCTACCAATTTCACTGGTGGAAGATTTGAAACATTGGCAATGAATTATGATTTTTGTTAGCAATGCTTATACTTCAACCAATGAAAATGCCTATTTTGTTGGTAGAATTTTTGAACCGCTACCAACAAAACTTATATTTTGTTGGCAACCATATGAATACCAAATATTGTTTTGAACCTCTAGAAAAACAATAACTTTGTTGGTAGAACTATGGAATGTTAAAAAAAAAAAAAATCTTTAACTAGCGAGATTTTAAAATTTGCTAATGTAAGGTACTTTTTAATTTTTTTTGATATTTTTTATATGCTATTTATAAAATAATAATAATAATAATAATAATAATAATAATAATAAATGATCAAATAAATAAATATAAATAGATCAACCAATATCCCTAGTTTGAAGTCTATACAAGTAAAACACATGTTACAAATTTTGAAAGTTTTGTAGTATTACAAGTATCTCATATTTGTGTCAATATTCCAAAATATATCAATCAAATGAATTAAAGTCCTAATATTTTAATATTACAACAAAACGTCTAATTATAGGCATCCCCTAGACTTGTACATGTGTGGTAATTTACTCCCTATTGGGTTGTTCTAATATATTTCTATTTAGTGTGTACTAACTCTCCCTTAATCTATGCTATACTTTTTCTTAGTTTTTTTGTCATCCATAAAAAAAAAAAAAATTCTCAAGTAGCACCAATTAAAATTATATGAGTAAGCAAAATTCAAAATATTTTAAAATTTTTAGACTAGATTGTTGATATTATTAATCGTAAGTGCTACTTGAGTGAACTTTTAACCTAGAACACACTTGAAAATTAAATCCATAACCATAAGTTCAAACTTAGGAAATAGTTATACACACAACAAGTGAATTTTATTGGTATAATACGTTTAGTTACTTTGTTAACATGAGCTTAGTTCACAATCATCGATTTCTATACTTGCAAATTATGATGCATGATGTACTTAGGTAAACTACAAGTATACATT
The DNA here is from genome assembly GCF_029961685.1 of Aristolochia californica. NCBI lineage: Eukaryota > Viridiplantae > Streptophyta > Magnoliopsida > Piperales > Aristolochiaceae > Aristolochia > Aristolochia californica. The sequence goes on along the minus strand of NW_027181992.1, from coordinate 40,775,112 downwards.
AGGTACTTCCACAAAATTAGAATAGTTACACATCGATGGAAAAATGTTAGTTTTTTTAGAGAAATTGAACTCTTAAAATAATATGTCTCTCTATTAAAGTGGTAGAAGTGGATCACGAGAGTTGATAATTACAGTTTTTAGGTCTTACTTCCATTAGAGCTTATGTAGCCTAAAAGTAGAAAATGTAAAATCCTAGATTTTGTGGCTACTAAGAATGCCTTTGTGTCTAGTGTATGAGACTATATCATTTAAATCACTTGTTATAGGCATATTAGGCTAATGAATTAGGTGAGTTAAAAGGGATAAAATCTTCTTAAATGCATTGTAGGTATTAATATTTAATAGCCTTAAATGCATATTGTGCATGACTTTTATCTTGATTCTTGTATAAAAACCAAGACATAAAATTTTTGTCTAATTTTTTACAATAATTTAAATAATATTTTTTATTTTTCTTAGTGTAATTCAAATTTGTATACTTATGCTAACTTAAAATTGTTGTTCACCCTACCTAGAGTATAAAGATATAAATAAAAATTAGTATAGATGCATGTAAAAGATCTCCGCTAAACACATAGGCCTATAGTTAGATGATAAACTTTACAGACTTAGACTAGTAATAAATATTACAAATCATATTGTGCTTAGAATGGTGAGACCCTCTTTTAAGTCTCAAAAAAGTTGAATCTTTGAGTACGATGTCATATTAATTAACTCTTTAGAACTCAAGATTAAAATACCTTAAGAAAGTAAAATATATTTGACACAAACTTAATAGGTGAACTCTTCTTTTTTGTTGGACTTCAAATGGTTTAAATAAAAATAGAATACTCATTTATCAGTCTGAGTATATAAAAAGACACTTTAGAGAAATACATTTTGGAACCTATTAGCACACTTATGAGTGCTTCTTTGACAATTGGCTCGGATAACTCTAGTTGACCCATAAAATAGGCTAGGGTTTCTACTTTAGCTGGTAGTTACTAGTCCGTATATTATGCTTACAGTTTGCTTGTGCACTAGATTTCAATTTGATCTCAAAGAGTCATACTGGTTGGCCATAAAAGAAATTTTTTAATACTTAGGTATCTGGTACTCAACCAATTGAACTATAGACTTAATAGGATACTTTGATGTTCATTTTATCGGTTGCAAATTTGATAAAAAGAGTACTTGTGGTAGTTGCCAAATAATATAAAAATGCCAATTTCTTGGTTTTCTAAGAAACATCATTCTATGACTTTCTCTACCATGATAGTTGAGTACATAACTATGGAAGTTGTTGTGCACAACTCCTAAGATGAAACAATAATTCTAAGACTACGAAATGAATCAAAATTGAAATTCCTATCTATTGCGATAATTTGAGTGCCATTAGTTTAAGCAAGGACCTGGTTAACTACTTTTGGTCAAAATTCATTGAAATTATACACCAATTTACCAAAAAATTGGTTAAAATAAAACTAGTTAAAATTGAAATTTTTTCTGTAGATAAAATAATAAAAATGCATTTTCATAGAGCCTATTAGGAGTTGATTGATTCTTTAAGTTTCTCAAGGCACTTTTCCAATGTCATGGGACATGAGGAAGACCACCATTCGTGAGAATACTAACTTTAGGACAATGAGATTGCAAAAGCTTTTAGAGATTCTCCAAGCATACGAGATGGAAGTAGAAGAAAGAGAGGAAGAGCAAGCCAAAAAGAAAACTCTTGCTCTAAGGAACAAAACAAGTACTGAAATTAAATCTAGTGAAGAGAGCTCTAGTGAGGTAGGTTACATCGCAAGATATCTTCAAAAGATGTATCGAAAGAAGAAGAACTTTAGAAATGACCAATTTAACACTCAAAATAAAAAAACAATTTAAGAAAACTGATGTTTTTTTTGAGTGTGGAAAATCGACGCATAGAAGAAAGAAGTGTCTAACTTAGAAGGAAGAACCCCATCCACAAGTATGGATCCAAAAAACAAGAAGAAGAAAGTCTTGATTTCTTCTTGGGATGCTATGTAAGAAGAGTCCAATCTTCTGAGGAAGAAATAAGTGATGTTGGACCCATGGCAGCTGAAGATGAAGACAAGTCTACCACTTTGGAAGAGGTACGTGACTCAGACTATGAAAAAGAATTAGAATATTTTAGAAAAATCCATTCATAGTCTAAATAAATACAAAGTAAAATGCAATGCTCAAAGAAATGAGATTGTGAAGCTCAAGGAAGAGCTCATTGCCTTGAAGGAAGCAAATAAAAACCATGTGGTTAATGCTTCAAGGAAAAGTGGAGTGATAGACAAGCTATCATGTGATAGACAAGCTATCATGTGATAGACTTGCCTTTGAAAATAAAATCATTGAATTATAACAAAAACTCAAGGTTCGATCAAAAAAACTCACATCAAGGAGGAAAATTGGGAAGAACAAGAAAAGTCAAAACAAGAAGGTCACTCCTATTCCTCACATCTGTTGCCACTATTTCAATGGAGTGGAGCACTATGCACACGCTTGCCAAATAAAAAAAATGCATATGGCATCAAACAAGGTTGGGTACCCAAAAACTCGGGCAAACAAGTGTGGATGCCTAAATCTCCTTGTGCGTCAAATGTCATCCCAAAGGGAACCAACTTTAAATGGATCTCAAAGGGTTATGTTTCTTGTGATTTAGGTATATCTCTGAGTGAAGGCTCAAAAGAATGTTTGGATTTTGGATAGTGGGTGCTCAAGACACATGACCGGTGATAAGAAGAAGTTCGTAGAACTCAAACCAAAAGATGATGGTCATATAACATTAGGAGACAATAACAAAGGTACCATTAAAGGAATTGGGAAAAACAATAACTCAATTTCTTTTATATCCAATGTCTATTGCGTAGAAGGGTTGATGCAAGACTTGCTTAGCATTAGTCAATTTTGTGACAAAGGTAACAAAGTTTCATTTGAAAAGGGCAAATGCTTAGTAAGAAATAAAAATGATGAAATAGTTCTAGAGGGACATAGAAAAAGGAACCTTTATGTTGTAGACATAGTTGATATGCCCTGAACCGGTGTCATCTGTTTGGGTGAAAATATTGATGAATCTTGGTAATTGCATAAGAGACTAGGACATATTGGCATGGATTCCTGGAACAAATTAGCTAAAAAAATACCTTGTGATAGGACTACCAAATAAAAAAAATTTAAGAGGGAAACCTTGTGATGCTTGCCAACTTGGAAAGCAACAAAAAAACTCTTTCAAATCCAAGAATGTAGTTTCAACTTCTTGACCTCTTCAATTAATCCACATGGACTTAGTTGGACCTACTGAAACCTTAACCCTGAATGGAGAGCGACTCACTTTAGTGGTGGTAGATGATTGTTAGAAGATGGGCTCAAGTGCACATGATCAAGGAAAAGGTCCACACGTCCAAGAGAGATGGTAAATAAGAAGTCATCTTATAAAAATAGCACAAGGGTGTAATTAGTCAAGAAGAAACATGTCTACTAATGTCTTTTCTTATGTAAAACTTGTAGCCCTAAGGGCATTGTAGATATTATAACCTCCTCTCACAAACTATAAATAGAGGCCTTTGGCTTAGGGCAGAGCATCAAGCTCTCTCCCCTTCTCTTAATTCGTCCAAGCTCTCTCTTAGCCTAATGGCTCTCTCTCTCCCTTTCTCTCTTCTCTACCCGAGTCCTCTCTCTTTGCCTTCTCTTCCCTTCTTCTCTTCTCTTCCTCTTTTATTCTCCTCTCCCTCTCTTACTTTGATCAAGGTTCTAATCATGGGATCTTAAATTAAACATGGTATCAAAGCATTGAATTTAGGATCCCCACGTCAAGAAGGTGTTCTAAAGATTATATGATCAAGGCCACTTATGATAGGCTTCTTGTGAAGGAAGGTTGAAGCTAGTTGAGATAAGTTTCTTATTCTTGTTTTTACTACTTATTTATGGCTTCATTCTCTCATTTTTTTTATTTCTAGAAGATTACTTAGATACTATTCTCTTTATCCTATGAAAGTATTGAGATTTATATCTCTCAGTTTGGAAGAAGCTTGTAAAAGCTAGATTTTTTCAGTTGGTTTGTGTTGAATTTAGGATCCCTTTTCCATAATTCCGAGCAAGAGAAAGAAGAAAGAAAAAGAAGAAAAGGGCAGAAGAGCTGTCGGGCAGAGAGACAAATAAAAGAGCAAAGAGAGGTTGCGCCAAGCAAAGAGAGAGAGGGTGAAAGTAACTTGAGAATGAGATGTGTAACTTGATGAATTCCGAATTACAACTCCTCTATTTATAGTAGAGGAAGAGGTAGAGTCCTTATACAATTAGTCTTTCAATCATAATTACATTCCAAATCTAACTCTCTAAGATAAGTCTATCCAAACCAATCTACTAGAAAACTATTATGAGTTGAACTAGGACTCTTTCTTCATTCACGTGAATATAAGGGAGAAGACCAGCTCGTGGGATTATCCTTGTGGGTCCCTCATGATCTTCTAGCTCATCTTGATAAGGTTGACAACTCGTGAGATATTTGTGGGTCCCACTTGATCTTCAAGCCTTCTAACTCAATTCAGCTTGTGCTTCTTAATTCCTTAACTCGTGCATGCTTTGGTGAGGACTCTTCTTGGTTTCCCACGTCCTCATGGTGGGTCCCACCAGCTCGAGCACCATGGTGGGTCCCACATTGTGACACTCCCCCTCAAGCTACGGGTGAGCAGATATCATAAATGCCCAACTTGCTATATATGGTAGACATAATCTTGTGTGTGACCGACTTTGTGAGAATATATGCAATATGAATTTGTGATGATATATGCTGCACAGATAAGAAACCAGCTTGGAACTTCTCGTATAAAATGGCAATCCACTTCAATATGCTTTGTCCTTTCATGGAAGACTGGATTCGATGTAATGTTTATTGTTGCTTGATTGTCACAGTATAGATCTATTGGAGCTTCTTTATAGAATCCCAATTAAGTGAGAAGAGATCTTATCCATATGAGTTCACTAATAGTGTGTACCATGGCTCTGTATTCTGCTTCTGCACTTGACCGTGCTACTTCATTTTATTTTTTGCTTTTCCATGTAACCAAATTCCCTCCAACCATAGTACAAAATCCTGAAGTAGATTTTCTGTTATCCGGGAGATCCGGCCCAGTCTACATATGAGAATCCTACGATGTTGAAGTGACCATGGTTTTTATAGAGAAGCCCCCTTCCTGGAGCTCCTTTTAGATATCGTAGTATTCTTTCAAGTGATTTCCAATGACTAAGTTGTGGCTTGTGCATGTAATGACTTACCACACTTTCTAAGTATGAAATATCTGGCCTTGTTACACACATGTACATAAGTCGTCCCACTAGTCTTTGATATTTCCCAATATCTACATCTTCTCCAGTGCCTCCACATAATTTTGTATTTGCATCCATAGGAGTGTCTACTGGTTTGCATCCCATCATTCCTATCTCTTCTAGTATATCAAGGGCATACTTCCTTTGGGATAACACAATCCCATGTCTGGATTGTAATATTTCAATACCCAAAAAATATTTGAGTAGTCCAAGATCCTTCGTCTTGAATTCAGCACATATTTTCTCCTTTGTTTTCTTAATGCCCTCAGAATTACTCCTAGTTAAAATAATATCATCAACATATACAACCAGAATCACCTTACCTCTCGATGTATTTTCAATAAATATTGAATGATCTGTAGAGCATTTGTGAAAGCCGGCCCGTATGATGGCTTGACTAAATTTCTCAAACCATACCCGAGGGGACTGCTTTAGACCAGATAGAGATTTTTTAAGGCGGCATACAGACTCCCCTCAACCACATACCCAGGTGGTTGTTGCATGTAATTTTTTTTCTTTAATATCACCATTAAGAAATGCATTTTTCACATCAAGTTGATGTATTGGCCATGATGAATTGTCCGCCAGAGATAATAGTATACGTACTGAGTTCATTTTTATCACTTGAGAGAAAGTTTCTTTATAATTAATTCCATAGCACTGAGTATAACCTTTGGCAACTAGTCGAGCCTTTTGTCGTGTAATTGACCCATCCAGATTGTGTTTGATAGTATAAACCCACTTGCAACCAACGGGTTTTTTACCTGTGTGAAGAGGAACCAGTGGACATGTATGATTGTCATTAAGAGCCTTCATTTCTGCCTTCCACCCTGGATATTATAGAGCCTCCTGATATGACTGTGGCACAGATATGGAGGAAATAGAAGAAAGAAACTGACAACATAAAAGTGAGAGGCGATGATGAGACACAAAATTGGAAACGGGATGAGAAGTAGAAGGTCTAGTGCATGATCGAGGTTCTTGCCTTATAGCAATAGGGCAAGTATCATATTGAGGACAAAAAATAACTGGTGATGAAGGACTTACCTCTGGTGGATCTGTTAACGCGGCAGGTGTGGTGTCGACCACTTCCTCTAGGGGTAGAATAATCTCTATATCGCGAGGCACAACCGATTGAGGGGAACCTGGTACTGAGGACAGACTAGGAGGAGCACTATCAGAATAAAATGATGAATTTTCAAAAAATGCTATATCCATGGACACAAATAAATGTTGAAGACTAGGACTATAACAAACATAACCCTTTTGTGTGCAAGAGTATCCCAAAAAGATACACTTGATAGATTTATGATCAAGTTTGTTGTGTCTAGGTAATGAATTATGAACAAAACATTGACATCCGAAGACTTTCAAAGGTAATGAAAATGGATCATCATTCGGTAATAATTTAGAGTAAGAAGATTTATTACCAAGAATAGTAGATGGTAGACGATTTATAAGAAAGAAATCCGTAAGGATGGCATGAGGCCAATAAAAGTATGGAACTTTCATGGCATATAATAAACCTCGAGCTACCTCAAGAATATGACAATTTTTCATTCAGCTACACCGTTTTGTTGAGGAGTGTAGGCGCATGATGTTTGATGGATAATGCCATTTTCTTGACAAAAAGAGTCAAGGTCTTTGGAAACATATTCTTTGGCATTATCAGACCGGAGAATTTTTATTTTCTGACCAAATTGTGTAAGTACCATAGCATGAAATGACTTAAAAATGAAGGGTATCTTAGAACGCTCCTTAAAGATAAAGAACCAAGTTGTACGAGTGAAATCATCAATAAATGTAATAAAATATTTTACTTGATAAATATTGGAAACACTCAAGGGCCCCCAAACATCAGTATGAATTAACGAAAATGGAGTGAAACTTTTGACTTCTGGATGAGGAGAGTATGTACTCCTTTGATGTTTACTCAATTGACAAACCTCACAATGAAATTTTGTCCTTACTTTAAGAGATGGAAAAATATAATGAAGAGACTATGCAGATGGATGTTTCAACCGATTGTGCCATAATCGTATCTCATTTTCAGTAGTAGAAACGATATTTATTTTTGACACGTCCAAGTAGTAAAGCCCCCCTTGTTCATGGCCTCCACCAATCACCTGTTTCGTTATAAGATCCTGAAAGACACATGTAGTGGGTGAGAAGGTAACCGAACAATTAAAATATTTTGTCAGCTGACTAACAGATAATAGATTCAAAGGGAAAGTAGGAACAAAAATAATATCAGTGAGCGGAAGTGATGGGGTGACAGAAGTGGAACTTTTCCCTTGGACTTTGTTTGAGAACCGTCAGCTATGGTAACAAACTTGTGTGAAAGACTTGGAGATAGAGAATGTTAAAAAAACTTTTGTTACCTGTAAGATGCTCGGAGGCTCCTGAGTCAATTATCCAGGATGAAGATGAAGCAGATAGCATACCTGAAACGGTAGTGCCAGCAGTAGTTGCAGAGGAACTAGAAGAAGAACCTAGCATTATCTTCATTTTCTAAAATAGCTCATACTCTTCATCAGTAATATTTTTTTGTGCTGCTGATTTTGTGGCATGTTCTTCTTTTGTATCACTTAGAAAGGCTTGATTAGCCCTAGTCAATTCTGACTGTCCATTGGCTTTATAACATATTTCTTTAGAATGGCCATATTGCCTACAGTAAGTGCATGTCCTGTAACGACACTGATCTATAGTGTGGCCAATTTTTTTACAATAAGTACATTCTTTCTCATCTGTTCTGCCAGCACCAGTCCTTCGACCTCTTCCTCTTCCTCCTCTATAACCTCTACCTCGGCCTCGGCCACGGTAAGATGATCATTCTCTATGATCAGAATACATAGTGGATGATACGTCAATAGTAGAGGAAGAAGTGTCTGGAATATGAAGTAGTGTTGCACACACATCATCAAACTTTGGGACAGCAGAAGCACTCAAAAGTTGACTCTTGGCAATCTCAAGATGAGGTTTAACATTTGCAAGACAAATAGAAGTAATTAAGGCTTCCTTTTGTTTTTCTTGGATAGAAATATCAGTGGTTGAAAGCTCAGCTAACTTCCACTCTTGAAGAAACCCTCTAAAGCGGGCCAAGTACTCATGGATATTTTCTCCTTGTTTAGTATTCAATATTCTTTGGAGAATATCATAAGGTCTATGTAGAGTATCCAGGCATGAATACAGCTTAGTACATGTCTTCCAAATTTGTTTAGCAGTGTTAAGATGAATAACATTATTGGAGACATGTTCTTCCATGCTATTGATTAGCCAACTAATTACCAAAGTATCATTTTTCAGCCATTTCATATAAAAAATATCATCTTCATCAATAGGTGGTCCTCGGATGGTGAGGTGACCAAGTAGGTCTTTTGTTATAAGGAACCTTCAAACCGATGTGGACCAACTCATAAAATTTGATACCCCATGTAAGGGTATGGTGGTGATTCTCAGTATATCACCTTTGATATTCATATTTTCTTCAGCCATGATAGGCCCTTCTTCAAAAAAAATTCTAATAATAACACCAACTAGTACTTTTTCAATCAACTAGATGTATGGGGAACTTGAGCATTGATGCTAAATCATTATTCTGATTTTTTCCCTCTAATACCAATCATAAGAGACTCAATAACAATCTTCTATATCAAGGAATTCTTATCCCACGAAAAAAAATTCCAATAATCTGATCATGGACTGGTCTCAATAAACAAAATTTCCAAACCGACAAAACTGTTTTGATAGCTCCTTCTAGATAGAGAGGCATGCATATCCATAATATAATAAGATGAAAGCATTCACATATTCATTCTTGAATCATCTTCGATATTTGAAAACCAGTAACATGAAAAGAAAAATAATTTTGAACATTTATCTCTCGGTTTGTGTTCTTCCTTCATAAAAGAGCCTTCTTTGAGTGGTGTTGATCATCACTTCTCTAGAGCATTCCTTTGACGAGGGATCCTAAATATAATGCTCTGATACCATGTTGAATTTAGGATCCCTTTCTATAATTCTGAGCAAGATAAAGAAGAAATAAAAAGAAGAAATAAAAAGAAGAAAAGGGAAGAAGAACTCTCGGGTAGAGAGAAAAATAACAGAGCAAAGAGAGGTTGCACCAAGCAAAGAGAGAGAAAGGGAGAAAGTAACTCGAGAATGAGATGTGTAACTTGATGAATTCAGAATTAAAACTCCTCTATTTATAGTAGAGGAGGAGGTAGTCTTTATACAATTACTCTTTCGATCCTAATTACATTCCAACTCTAACTCTCTAAGATAAGTCTATCCAAACCAATCTACTAGAAGACTAATATGAGTTGAACTAGGACTCTTTCTTCATTCACGTGAATATAAGAGAGAAGGCCAGATCGTGGCCTTATCCTTGTGGGTTTTTCATGATCTTCCAACTCATCTTGATAAGGTTGACAACTCGTGATATATTTGTGGGTCCCACTTGATCTTCAAGTCTTCTAACTCAAATCAACTTGTACTTTCTTAATTCCTTAACTCGTGCTTGCTTGGGTGAGGACTCTTCTTGGTTTCCCATGTCCTCATGGTGGGTCCCACCAGCTCGAGCACCATGGTGGGTCCCACATTATAACAGTTTGCAAGTTTTTGGTTAAAAATCAATTTATGTTGAGATTTTTTTGCCTGAAAATCTACTATTCATGCTTGAAAGTATCTTTTTCTAATGGAAATTTTTTCTCTCATGCCTATTATGGTCCAAGCTTGATAATCAGCCATTTTTTTTGAGAAATTAAGGTGGCACCAAGAGTATTTTGGGAAAGTTTCATCCCTTGTTTGATCTCTAAGCATCTCGAGATATTATTTGATTAGACTGATTTATTTACTTTACGTTAAATCTTGTCTTACTTAATATATCAAAGATAAGTCAAGGCGTAAAGTTTTGATGAGTTGGTGCCAAGATAATTAAGGAAGAATCTTGGAAGATCTTGTGAAAGTTGAGTTTCTATTTCAAGAAGATTCACCCTTGATTTGATTTTCTCGATGAGATTTGAGCTGATTTAATCCGGAAAGGATAAATGTTTTTTTGTGTTGAAATTCTGTCTAGCAAAAGCCTCCTTAATTAGTCGTTGAAAAATTAAGATGGAAAATTGAGCTAAGTTCTAAGTGGATCAGTAGCTCTCGGTGTGAAGTTCACCAAAGCTTGGAAATTACTTTCTTCCTTCATCCTTTACAAGTAAGGCTTATTATTCTTCTTCTCTCATTTTTTTTACGAGATTATAATCAGTTTTTAATTCCAAATGGTTGAAGAAAACATGGGAAGTAAGCATGATATTCTCAAGATTACCACTATACCCATGAGAGGGTTATCTAACTACTTGAGCTGGTCAAAATCAGTTCGAATACTTCTTATCACCCAAGACCTATTAGGTCACCTAACCAAGCAAGGACTACCCATTGATGAGGAAGATAGTGCTTACAATAAGTGGCAGAAAATGATACATCGATAATTAGTTGGCTGATAAATAGGGTGGAGGAACATGTAGCCAACAATGTAGTCCACCTTGAGGAAGCTAAACAAATTTTGGATACATGTGTCAAGTTTTACTCTAGTAATGACAATCTACAAAAGTTGTATGATGTCTTACAAGAACCAAAGTTATGTTAGTTGCCAAAGGATATAACCAAGAGGAAGGAATTGATTTTGAAGAGGCCTATGTACCCCCAACAAGACTATAGGCACTTAGATTCCTATTAGCCAATAATTGTCACATGATTTTCAGATTGTACCAAATGGTATCAAGAAGGAATTCCTAAATGGGTATGTTCAAGAGGAAGTATATGTTGAACAACCCGAAAGATTTGAGGACATGATAAAGATTGAACATGTATACAAATTACATAAAATATTATATGGGTTAAAGCAAGCTCCTAGAGTGTGGTATTAAAGATTAAGAGAATTCTTGGAGAAAAACGGATGTAAGAGAGGTAGTGTGGACAAGATATTATTTACTAAGAACCATGGTCAAAACTTGCTTATCGTTCAAATTTATGTGGATGTTATCATCTCTGGTGTTAACTTGTGGAGTCTAATTAACACCTTACGTTGAGTTGTTCACGGATTGACCTTCGCTGTAAGGTCATCTTGGGGGTTGGAAGGGGGGTGGGAAGCCCCCCTCCCAGGAGTGTGGGGGTGGAGCTCCCATCCGATTCATGACATATTGACTGTTATTTCATAAAGGGCAGTTTGGGAATTTCACTCTTGTAATATAATTGCCCTAGCTTTCTCTTTAAATTGGAGGGGCACTGCTATTAGGGTTTAATGATCTTAATCCGAGGAGCATCTCGAGTTGCAGCTTGAGAGGTTAGAGAGAAACACATGTAAGTGTAAGATTTCTCTTGTAAACTATTTCATCTTCATAGTGGACCTATATAAATCCGAGGAGCATCTCGAGTTGCGCCAGAAGATAGGATGTAGTCTCACCTTGAGGAGAACCTATATAAATCTTGTTGTATTTTTCCGTGCTTCTTTTTCCCTTATTCCGCATTTAAATGGGAAATGTCTCATCTTAATGGTGGTAGATGACTAATCTTGGTTCACATGGGTAGATTTCCTAGCTCACAAAGATGATGCTTTTCTGGTGTTGAATTTATGGGAAAGAGAAAAACTTCATTGGCTTCAATAACTTATTATAATCAGAGTACATGAACCTCTATTTATAATAAAGGAAGTTATTAGAGTCCAATTACAATCAAAATACCCTTGTCCCAATTACACCCAAACTCTAACACTTAAAGATAAGTCCTAACATAATTAAATAACTCAATATAGATAAAAGACAAACATAACTCAAACTAAAACTCTTCTTTGACGTGACCATAAGATAAGATACTTTTGTGAGTCCTTCTTGATCTTCCAACTGATGTGATAAGGATGCCAGATCATGGTAATCATTGTGGGTCCTACTTCTTATGGGCTTAGGCCCATCTTGTGTGCCTTCCTTGGTCGTGTGGCCCATCTTATAATAATCTTAGAGAACAACATGAACTCCTAGCTTGCTGCACATGATGTATAAAATATTTTTATATAAAATGGCACATCTTCCTGTATGCCTTCATCTTCCAATACTACCCCTCATGCTGTTGCATCCTTCCATGAGGCTCTGTGGCATAAGTGATAGTAAAAATCAGTCCTAGCCGGTAAGCCATTGCTTCATACTCCAGTCCTAATGCTGGATGTATGGTACACTCCATCTTCTATCGTTAGTGTGTCTATCGGCATTGCTCTAAAGTGTCCACTACCGTGTCCCTCCACAGGACAACGACTCCCAAGTGGTAGGAGACATAAAAGCCATTACAGGGGGGGGGGGATCACGTAGATGTAATAATAAGTTCCTCGGTCATGGTTTCCCAACCGTGATATTTTTTTGATGGGGTCAAATAAATGATTGTATGAGGCCACCTCTTCTTCAATAATAATGTCCCTAAAGAGACATAATAGCAGCAGTTGTATATAACACGACCATCTTCCAACACATATAACACGAACCAAATAATCAGCTTTGTAAAAAAACCCATGAAATAATCCGATATAAAAATTTCTTCATTGATGCACGAGCTTCATCTTTTGTGCTCCCTATTTCTTGAATATTTTTGTCACATAAACTTATCCACAAAATAAGGAGTACAATACCTCTTTCTTGTACTTCTTGTACTTCTCCCCCTCAAGCCAGGAGGTAATGGCAGTGATCCCAACTTGAACCAAATATCATAGATGTAGCAATAGGCTCAAATAACAGAGATCTATAAATAAGCCCTCAAACCAGGGAGAAGTAAGATATTTTCCTGATATATCAACTCAAAAAGTCACGCAAAACAATTGGCATAAATTCGGATTTTTCAATGCAGTAGAATACCATCATGACCTTTGATTCTTCCAATGCGAATATATCTTTAAATATAGATCAGATTGACATAAAAATTTTCCTTATGAAACTATACTTAAATACCTTTAATTCAAGTATAACTTCACTTCATAAAATATAGTTATCAGAAGATAAATAATCTGATATATTTCGGTCTCTGTCATCTGGCCGAACGAAGCACTGTTTCTCCTATTTTCCAGAACGACCATTGACTCTTCCAAGATCAATATCTCCTTATAAAAATATTATACCGAGAATTGGTTGAGTAGGTAAGAAAATAGACTTACGTATATTTATTTTGATTTATAATTATCCATATAAAGTTTCTTTATTTATGGCATAAAATACTTCGGAATTTGAAGCTTTCTACTGCCGCTCAAACCTCTTTTTTATTCTGACCTTTGCTGCTTCAAATAACGATTTCTCTTTTTAGATAAATTAGATAGAAAATTGGTTCAATATTTAAAAGAATAGACTTACATATATATCTTTTGATATATATTTCTCCATATAAACTCTAGTTCTTGATAGCAAAAAATACCTTGGAATCTGAAGATTGCTGCTATTGCTCGAATTTTTTTTTTTTGCAATCTGACCTTCGCTCATTCAAATATCAATACCTATCTGTAGATAGCTCAGATTGGAACAAATAGGTTTTCTTTGGAAAGTAGACTCAAATATATTTCTATAAATATATAATTTTCAATATAAAATACTATGTATAAAGGAAAAACCGCAAAGCAAACTACAGGTGTAGAGACTGAAAAAAATAACTACGAATCTAGACTTAGGGTTTAAGGTTTAGAGAAAAAGATCACATTAACTCCGTGAGTTGACCAAGTCAACTCACAAAACCTGCTCTGATACCATGTTGAATTTATGGGAAAGATAAAAATTTCATTGACTTCAATAACTTCTTGTAATTAAAGTACATGAACCTCTATTTATAATAGAGGAAGGTAGTAGAGTCCAATTACAATAAATCTACCCTTGTCCCATATACACCCAAACTCTAACACTTAAAGATAATCCTAATATAATTAAATAATTCAATATAGGTAAAAGACAAACATAACTCAAACTAAAACTCTTCTCTGACATGACCATAAGATAAGATACTTTTGTGAGTCCTTCTTGATCTTCCAACTGATGTGATAAGGATGCCAACTCATGGAAATCATTGTGGGTCCTACTTATTATGGGCTTCAGCCCCATCTTGTGGTCCTTCCTTGGTCGTGTGGCCCATCTTATATTAATCTTAGATATGTGGGCCTTCCTTTGTGTGTGGATTTGAGCTTATCTTCCAACATCTGGCATTTGCCAAACTATGTGAAAATTTTCCAAAAGAGCAAGGCTATAAAATTGTCAAAATTATGAGTGACCATGGTGGAGAATTTGAAAACTCACACTATGAGGAATATTGCACAAAACATGGTATAGACCATACATTCTCAACTCCTTGAACTCCTCCACAAAATATTGTTGTTTAGAGAAGAAATATATCCTTAATTGAGAAGGCTAGAGCTATACTACATTCATACAACATGCCACATAAATTTTGGGCTGAACCCTTAAATACGTCTTGCTATATCATAAAACGAGTAAGCATGAGGCCCCTTCTCAAGAAAACTTCTTATAAGTTGTATAGGGGCACCTTTCCCAACATTAACTACTTAGAACCTTTTTATGCTAAGTATTCATATTGAAAGAACCAAATGAACAATTAGGGAAATTTGACTCTAGGGAAGATTTAGGAATTTTTTTGGGTTATCCAACACATAGAAAAGCATATAGAGTTATAATAAGACATATTTGAAAATCGAGGAGTTGTTACAAGTTGAGTTTGACAAATTTGATTCACCAAATCCTACCCGAACTCCAATTTCTGATGAAGAAGAGGGAAACTCCTTTGATTCATCCCTGGGATCTCAACCTCAAGACCAAATATTTAAAAGAACCAAATGACCTGAATAACCAAGTAGAGCCACCTATGGAGCCAAAGAACTATACATTCATGACTGATCACACCTTATAACAAATCAAAATTGGAACTAGAAAAACAACTCATGAAACTATGGGAAATAGTGCCTTCGTTTCTCAAATAGAGCCCAAAAGCTTTGTCAAAGTTGAAAAAGATGATTTTTGCATTATGGCAATCCAAGAGGAATTGAATGAATCTTGTTGGAAGATGGGCCCAAGCCCTTAAGATATGGATCCATAGAAGATGGGCCCAAGCCCATAAGATGGGCTCAAGCCCACATGACTAAGGAAGGCCCACATACCTAAGAATATTAGAAAATGGGCCCAAGCCCATAAGATATGGGACCCACCATGATCACATGAGGTGGCATAAGAAGTCTTACACAATAAGAAGTCTAACAGAGCCACAATTATTATGAAATCAAGTCTCATAGAAGAGTTTCAGTTATGTTAATCTTCTATTTATTTTGGGTTATTTAATTATGCTAGGACTTATCTTTAAGTGTTAGAGTTTGAGTGTAATTGGACTCTACTACCTTCCTGTATTATAAATAGAGGTTCATGTAATATGATTATAATAAGTCAATGAAGAATTTCTCTTTTCCATAAATTCAACAGGGTATCAGAGCAGGTTTTATGAGTTGACTTGGTCAACCCATAGAGATAATGAGATTATTTTCTCTAAACCCTAAGTCGATGTTCATATTTTTTTTCTTTTCAGTCCCCACACCCGTTGGTTTTATTTACCCTTTCACCTCTTTAATGAGATTTTCATATTGTAAATTATATATTTACAAAAATATATTCGAGTCTATTTTCCAAGAATTTTTTTTTTCCAACCAGAGTTATCTACAAAGAGAAATTGACATTTGAATCAGCAAAGGCCAGATTGCAAAAGACGTTCGAGAAGAAGCAGAAAACTTCAACTTCTGAGGACTTTTATGATGTCAAGAATGAGACTTTATATGGAGAATTATATATCAAAATAAATATCTATAAGTCTATTTTATTAAATATTTAAACAATTCTCGATATGAGTTTTTATAAGGAGATATTTATATTAGAAGAGTCAATGGTCATGCTGGCAAAAGGAGAAGCAATACTTAGTTCGGCCAGATTACAAAGACAAAAATCTATCAGATTATTTATCTTTTAATAATTATATTTTATGAAGATAAGTTACACTTGGATGAATGGTATTTAAGTCTAGTTTCAAGAGAAAATTTTATGTCAATCTGATCTATATTTAAAGATATATTCGCATTGGAAGAATCATAGGTCATGCTGGTATCTTGGTACATTGAAAAATCCGAATTTAAGCCAATTGTTTTGCGTCACTTTTTGTGCTATATCAGGAAAATATCTCACTTCTCCTTGGTTTAACTGTTTATTACTACATCTATGTTATTTGGACTTATTGCTACATCTATGATATTTGGTTCAAGCACTGCCATTACCTCCTAGCTTGAGGGGGAGAAGTAGAAGAAGTACAAGAAAGAGGTATTTTATTCCATATGTCGTGGATAAGTTTTATGCGACTAAAATATTCAAGAAAGGGGGAGCACAAATGAAGCTTGTGCATCTATTAAGAAATTTTTATATCATATTATTTCATGGGTCCCTTTATAAGGTTTATTATTTTGGTTCGTGTTATATGTGTTGAAAGATGGTCGTGTTATATGGGACTAAATCCATTTAAGTTGCAACTATTGTGTCTCTTTGGATTAGACATTATTATTGAAGAAGAGGTGGCCTCAGTATATGTTACATCACCGTGATGAAGGAGCTTATTACTACATCCACTACCCGTAAGGACATGTAAGTTTTTTCACCCTGATGGAAGAGTTTATTACTAACTCTATGTTATACCCCCATGAATTGGCATTTATTACTCCTACCACTTGAGAGTCATTGTCCTATTGAGGGACATGGTCATGGAGAATTGTTTTTATTTCACTTCCAAATAGCGTATAGACACACTACCTATATTAATAGGATTGGCACTACCTATAGAAGATAGGAGTGTGCTGAACATCCAGCATGAGTTATTTGATTGGATTATGGAGCAATGTCATACGACTTGAAGTGATTTTACTCTCACTTATCTTATGCCAGTTGGGCCTCATGAACGAGAGCACTAGCATGAGGGGGAGTGTTGGAAGATATGGAGGACTGCCATTTTATACGAAAATATTCTATATATCATTTGCAACAAGCTGAGAGTTCATAATGTTCTCTCATCCCCAACTTGAGGGGGAGTGTTGGAAGATGGGCCTAAGCCCACACGACCAAGGAAGGCTCACATATCTAAGAGTTTTGGAAGATGAGCCAAGCCCATAAGATATGGATCCACAAAAGATGGGCTCAAGCCCACACGACCAAGGAAGGCCCACATACATAAGAAGGTTGGAAGATGGGCCCAAACCCATAAGATATGGGACCCACCATGATCACGTGAGGTGGCATAAGAAGTCTTACACAATAAGAAGTCTAATAGAGCCAAAATTATTATGGAAGAAGATGTTATATAAAAGTTTCAGATTAAAGGTGTTTTACTTATGTTAATCTTCTATTTATTTTGGGTTATTTAATTATGCTAGGACTTATCTTTAAGTGTTAGAGTTTGGGTGTAATTAGCACAAAGATAGTTTTACTGTAATTGGACTCTACTACCTTCCTCTATTATAAATAGAGGTTCATGTACTCTGATTATAATATATCAATGTAGTATTTTTCTTTTCCATAAATTCAACAAATCTAAAAGAAACAAAGTTTGGGCTCTAGTACCTAGACCCCCAAATCAACAAGTGATAAGAACTAAATGGGTTTTTAGGAACAAAGCTAATGGAGAAAACTAAGTAGTGAGAAACAAAGCTAGGTTAGTTGCCAAAGGATATAACCAAGAAGAATGAATTGAATTCTAAGAAACCGACACACCCGTAGCAAAACTAGAGGAAATTCGAATCATTTTAGCCAATGCTTGTCACATGAAGTTCAAATTGTACCAAATGAACGTGAAGAGTGCATTTCTAAATAGGTACATTCAAGAAGAAGTTTATTTTGAACAATCCGAAGGTTTTGATGATGAGAGTAAGCTTGACCTTGTATACAACTAGATAAAGCATTATATGGGTTAAAGCAAGCTTCTAGAGCATGATATGAAAGACTAAACGCATTCTTAGAGGAAAATGGTTATCAAAGAGGTAGCATAGATAAAACTTTACAAAGAACCATGATCAATAATTGATTATCGTTCAAATTTTTAGATGATATCATACTTGATTCTACAAACCCCTCTCAATGTCAAGAATTTTCCGGTGTAATGAAGAAAGAGTTTCAAATGAGTTTAATGTGTGAAGTCGCACTCTTCCTTGGACTTCAAATATAGCAAATAAAAAATGGCACATGCATAAATCAGTCCAAATACACTAAGGGATTGCTTAAGTGATTTGTGGAAGATAGGCTCAAGCCCACAAGCTCAAGGCAAGATACTCACACGTCAAAGGAGTTGCATATGTGTGAAATATGATACTTCAGTTAAAGATGGCATAGAGGTGTAAATATGTGTTCTTTTTATGTCTTTTATTTCATCAACTTGTAGCCCTAAGGGCATTGTAAAGACTATAAATAAAGGCATTGGCTAAGAGGTAGAGCATTGAAGCACTCTCCTCTCTTTCCACAAATTCGTCCAGCCCTCATTTTCTCTTTGACGCAAACCTCTTCTCCCTGAATCCAAACTCTCTCCTTCCACATCCTTCTTCTTCTCCTCTTCTTCTTCTTCTTCCTCGTTGATCTAAAGTTCCTTTCATGAAAACCTAAATTCTACATGGTATAAGAGCAAGGAGTTTAGGATCCCTCTTGATGAAGTTACTATGGAATCTGTTCAAGTAGTTGTAAAAGGAGTTTAGTCATGAAGAGATAAGTTCATTATCTTATTTACATTTTGTTTCCTTTCCTTATTATACTCCTCTTTACTGTTTTTCTACTTCTTGAACTTTGAATCACATCAAGTTAAGATAAATCTTTATATGTTGTGAAGATTTATTTTTATGACTAAATTGATGTTATAATCTTGATCTTCTTGTATATCAATTACAAGCGTGATCAAGATCAGTTGTTGTTTGTGTCTAATTAAGATTGATGGTTGAGATTCAATTACCTTTATGTCACTTGGATCAATCTCATTTGAGGTAGAATTCCAGCACATGTTGCTGTAACTTCTCCTACTTAATATTGCTCATGGGTTTGTGTTATGTTGTTGGATGGTCTCTCTCCCTTTTTATCCATGAGCTAAATTCATGGAGTCCTGAAAATCAACATGGTATTAGAGATGGAAAATTTGGGAAATCCAGATTTTCTTCCTTCACTTTTCTTCTTGGCCCTACGTGGCTAAACTTTCAGACTTGGTTAAAGGAAACTAAAGCCTCAGAATCAATAAAACTATGAGATCTGATTTATTTTCATCGTTCAATTTATGTTTTGAGTATCTAAAGTTCTTCTGTAATTATTTTTCATGATTGTCTCGTTTAATCACTAAGAGGCCTATTATTTTATTACTCATTGCAATCTACTGCTAGGTTAGATATCAAATCCGTAATTTTTTTATCCCTCTAACTTGTGAAGCAATTGAGATTTGATGATTTAGTGTGTCAGGAATTATTAGATCTATAGAAGAACGCTGGACTAAATTAAATGCAGCCGCTTGTACTTGCATTGTTTAGTTTCATCGCTGTCTCTAATTCTTAAGGATGCTGCTAGATTAAACCTATAGTGCTTTTCTTGAGTTTGTTTAGTAGTTAGGATTAATTAGATCGCTTGTTTTCTAATTAACTACGAAAGGAGAGAGTTTCAATTGGTGATTACTCAAGTGCAAATTGATATATGCTTGCATCGATGATCAGTTGTGAAATTCCGTTGGTGGATGTTGACTTAGACCAAGGTTTGTTCTTTTGATTGATTTCAATCATTTAATTTGAATTGTTTTTTAGTTTTTTTCTTAAAGTGTTTTCATTAAACCCTAAGTTCAGGGGTATTATTGTAATACAATAGTTTCATTAATCTATAAATAGAGCTTTAGAGGGAGGGTTAGGATATCAAGTCCATAACCTCTTCTTCCTCTGGTTTTCTCCCAATGGGTCTCTTTCTCTTTTTCTCCATGAGGTAAATTCATGAAGTCCTGAAAATCAACATGGTATCAGAGCCAGGTACTCGTATGTGGGCCTCCACCTAAATTATCCACATGTAAGAGCCCAGAGGGCCTATACATGAAGGGGAGTGTCAAGGAACAATCCCACATGGATTAGTGAGAACAAATATGTTGAGTTTATTAGTATGGAAAGACGTTACCTAAGATGGCTAGTCATTTTGGGATAAGCCTTAGACCCAACATCACATGGTATCTTAGCATTGATTTTCAGGACTTGTAGTTATGGTTTGTTTGTAGAATTCTAAATTTTTTTTTCTTCTTTCTCATTATTTTCTTCCCTGAACTATAGCTTTTGATTTTTTGAGTAAAGGTTTTTCTTTGTTCTACCATTGCTTAGTCTTTCGTCATCTTGATATTAGTTTTCTTGGTTCTCAAATTGAAACTATTGGTTTGAATCTGGAAGTCTCTTATTTGAGTCTTAGTTTTATTGGTTTCACCGACGAAGTCTCTGGTTTCACCAACACTCAACACCGGTGCAAAGGCGGACGCACTAGAAAAAATCTTCTGGCTATCGATCCACCATCGCCGAAAGTCTCTGCATGCGGCTTCTATGGGGTGTTTGGAAAATCTTGAGAAGACCACTCTGGTGCTTACAAAACCTTCATGTTACTGTTTCTAGAGACTGGCACTGGAGACGGCGACTCCTCACGAAGAGGAATTCACATTGGCAACTGGACTCTGTTCCCGCTGAAATATCACTGAGTAACCTGTTGTTGAGTTATTTCTCTCAGAAAATTATTGAAGTTCTTCACTGGCCTTTACTCTGCTCTACCGGTAGCCTCTGCTGCAGCTAGAAGTATTTTTTGTTGCGCTGGAGAAGACTTCTCAGGGTGAGGAAGTCATCGAGCGTTGCTCTGTTTATGTTTACAATCCAAGATGTCTTGTCGTAGTTTCCGTTCTGGAGGTGGAAAACGACTGCCGAGCTTCCTAAGTGTCAGCATTGAGTTTCTATTTTTGGATTGTTTCCGTCGAGAGTCCTTCATCATCAGGGAAGAAGAATGGCTGCGAGATCTTCAGCTCCGCTCTATTTGGTCGAGATAGAAGATACTGTAGAAAAATTAGATGTTTCCTAAGTTAGGAAACCAGAATTAATCATCATCGCGCTGGGCTATTCTACTGCAACCCGGACCAGCCCTAGTCAACCCAGCGGACTTGCCAATCGAGCGTGACTTCTATTCCTTACCTAGTCAACTCGGACCAAATCGGTCCAAGTCAGCTTGGGTCTGGGTCAACCTGACTCGGGCCACTTATTTTTTTACCTCGGTATACATGTCTGGACCAATGCTTATACATATTTCTACAGCGACTCAGATATGTTAGCCTACTATTTGACTTGATATGACTCGGTAAATTTTTCTTTGGCTGGATTATTATTTTAAATAATTGACATATTATTCCTTGGTCAACATATTATTTGGTACAAATATTTGCATTAGATTATTTCATGGGTCAATTTTACAAGGATTATTTTGGTTCATGTTATATGGGCCCAAGCCCATTTCAGCTGCTGCTACTGTGATTTTTTGGAAGAGACATTATTATTGAAGAAGAGGTGGCCTCAATACCTTTTCTCATACCATAATTTATTTGACTCTAAAAAATTTTACAGTTGGGACACCATCATTTATTTAACTCTAAAAAATATCACGGTTAGGACACCATGAGAGTCGGTGTTTGGATTGGGACACCATGATAAATAAGCCCACTTCCCCCATTAATGTCATTTATTACTCTACCACTTGAGAGTCATTTTCTTGAGGGACACGTTGGTGGAGGTGGAAACTTCAGAGCAATGCTGATAGACACATTACCTACAGAAGACGGAGTGTGCCCTACATCCAGCATGAGTTAAGACTGCAGTATGGAGCAATGTCTTAGTGGCTAGGAGTGATTTATTCTCACTTTTATTATGCCTGTTTGGCCTCATGAACGAGAGCATCAGCGTTTTATTCTAACTCGATATGTATGTTATTATCTTTAACAGCTAACTCTTCCTGGCAGGTTGTTACAATGTGGGACCCACCATCGTGCTCAAGCTGGTGGGACCCACCATGAGGATGTGAGATACCAATAAGAGTACTAGAGGACATGGAACACCAAGAAGAGTCCTCACCCAAGCAAGCACGAGTTAAGGAATCAAGAAGCACAAGTAGAATTGAGTTAGAAGACTTGAAGATCAAGTAGGACCCACAAATATCTCACGAACTGTCAACCTTATCAAGATGAGCTGGAGGATCATGAGGGATCCACAAGGATAAGGCTACGAGCTGGCCTTCTCCCCTATAGTCACGTGAAGAAAGCAAGAGTTCTAGTTCAACTTATATTATGCTTCTAGTAGTTTGGTTTAAATAGACTTATCTTAGAGAGTTAGAATTGGAACGTAATTAGGATTGAAAGGCTAATTGTATAAGGACTCTACCTCCTCCTCTACTATAAATAGAGGTGTTATAATTCGTAATTAATCAAGTTACACATCTCATTCTCGAGTTACTCTCTCTCTCTCTCTCTCTCCCCCTTTGCTTGGCGCAACCTCTCTTTGCTCTTTTATTTTTTCTTCTCCCTACTCGAGAGCTCTTCTTCCCTTTTCTCTTTTTTCTTTCTTCTTTCTCTTGCTTAGAATTATGGAAAAGGGATCCTAAATTCAACATGGTATCAGAGCATTATATTTAGGATCCCTCGTCAAAGGAATGCTCTAGAGAAGTGATGATCAACACCACTCAAAGAAGGATCTTTTATGAAGGAATAACACAAGCTGAGAGATAAGTGTTCAAAAATTGTTTTTTTTATGCTACTAGTTTTCGAATTTAGAAGATTATTCAAGGATGAATATTTGAATGTTTCATCTTATTATGCTATGGATATGCATGCCTCTCTATCTAGAAGGAGCTATCAAAACAATTTTATCGGTTTGAATTTTGTTTACTAAGATCAGTCCATAATCTGATTATTGGAATTTTGTTTCATGGGATAATAGTTCCCTGATATAGAAGAATGTTATTGAGCCTCTTATGAGTGGTTTTTGAAAAAATATAAGAATAATAATTTAGCATGAATGCTAAATTTTCCCATACATCGAGTTGATTGAAGAAGTGCAACTTCGTATTATTATTAGAATTTTTTTTTTGAAGAAAGGCCTAATGCGGTTGACGAAAATATGAATATCAAAGGTGATATACTAAGAATTACCACCATACCCTTATGAAGGGTATCAAATTTTATGATTTGATTCACATCGGTTCGGAGGTTTCTTATAACAAAAGACCTACTTGGTCACCTCACTACCCAAGGACCACCAGTTGATGAAGATGATATTTTTTATATGAAATGGCTGAAGAATGATACGTTGGTAATTGGTTGGCTAATAAATAACATGGAAGAACATGTCTCTAGTAATGTTATTCATCTTGATACTGCTAAAAAAATTTTTGAGACATGTGCTAAACTATACTCATGCCTGGATACACTACATAGACCCTATGGTATTCCCTAAAGAATGTTGAATACTAAACAAGGAGAAAATATTCATGAGTACTTGGCCTGCTTTAGAGGTTTTCTTCAAGAGTGGAAGTTAGCTCAGCCCTCAACCACTGATATTTCTATCCAAGACAAATAGAAGGAAACCTTAATTACTTCTATTTGTCTTGCAAATATTAAACCTCATCTTGAGATTGCCAAGAGTCAACTTTTGAGTGCTTTTGCTGTCCCAAAGTTTGATGATGTGTGTGCAACACTACTTCATATTCCAGACACTTCTTCCTCCACTACTG
The DNA here is from genome assembly GCF_029961685.1 of Aristolochia californica. Classification (NCBI taxonomy): domain Eukaryota; kingdom Viridiplantae; phylum Streptophyta; class Magnoliopsida; order Piperales; family Aristolochiaceae; genus Aristolochia; species Aristolochia californica. The sequence continues at coordinate 40,750,948 of NW_027181992.1, read as the reverse complement.
ATGTATCATCCACTATGTATTCTGATCATAGAGGATCATCATCTGACCGCGGCCTAGGCAGGGGTAGAGGTTATAGAGGGGGCGGAGGAAGAGGTGGAAGGACTGGTGCTGGCAGAACAGATGATACCAAATGTACTCAATTGTAAATTTTTTGGCCACACTATAGATCAATGCCATTACAGAGCATGCACTTGCTGTGGAAAATATGACCATTATAAAGAAATATGCTATAAAGCAAATGAAAAGTCAGAATTGATAAGGGCTAATCAAGCCTTTATGAGTGATACAAAAGAAGAACATCACACAACAACAGCTGCATAGAAAAATATTACTGACAAAGAGTATGAGCTATTTCGGAAAATGAAGACAATGCTAGGTTCTTCTCCTAGTTCCTTCGCAACTACTGCTGCCACTACTACTTCAGGTATGCTATCTGCCTCATCTTCATCCTGGATAATTGATTCTGGAGCCTCCGAGCATCTTATAGGTAACAGAAATTTTTTTCATTCTCTATCTCCGAATCTTTCACACAAGTTTTCTACCATAGTTGACGGTTCTCAAACCAAAGTCCAAGGGAAAGGCTCCACTTTTGTCACCCCATCGCATCCTCTCACTGATATTCTTTTTTTTCCTACTTTTCCTTTGAACCTATTATCTATTAGTCATCTTACAAAATATTTAATTGCTTGGTTACCTTCTCACCCACTTCATGTGTCTTTCAGGATCTTGTAACGAAGCAGGTGATTGGTGGAGGCCATGAATAAGGGGGGCTTTACTACTTGAATGTGCCAAAAATCAATATGGTTTCTACTAATGAAAGTGAGACACGTTTATGGCACAATCGGTTGGGACATCCTTCTGTACAGTCTCTTCATTATATGATCAGGTCAAAATTTCGTTATGAGGTCTGTCAATTGAGTAAACATCAAATGAGTACATTCTCTCCTCGTTCAGAAGTCAAAAGTGACACTCCAGTTTCATTAATTCATACTGATGTTTGGGGGCCCTTGAGTGTCTCTAATATTTCTCAAGCAAAATATTTTATTACTTTTATTGATGATTTCACACGCACAACTTGGTTGTTTGTCTTTAAGGAGCGTTCTGAGATACCATACATTTTTTAAGTCATTTCATGCTATGGTACTCACACAATTTGGTCATAAAATAAAAATTCTCCGGTCTGATAATGCCAAAGAATACATTTCCAAAGACCTTGACTCTTTTTGTCAAGAAAATGGCCTTATCCATCAAACATCATGCGCCTACACTCCTCAAAAAAATGGTGTGGCCGAACAGAGAAATCGTCATATTCTTGAGGTAGCTCGAGGTTTGTTATATGCCATGAAAGTTCCATACTTTTATTCGCCTCATGCCGTCCTTACGACTTGCTTTCTTATTAATCGTCTACCATCTACTGTTCTTGGTAATAAATCTCCCTACTCTAGATTATTACAGAATGATGATCCATTTTCATTACCGTTAAAAATCTTTAGATGTCAATGTTTTGTTCATAACTCATTACCTAGACACATCAAACTTGATTCTAAATCTATCAAGTGTATTTTTTTTTGGATACTCTCGCAATCAAAAGGGTTATGTTTGTTATAGTCCTACTCTTCAACGTTCATTTGTGTCTAGGGATGTAACATTTTTTGAAGAATCCTCGTATTATTCTGATAGAACTCCTCCTGGTCTATCCTCAGTACCAAGTTCCCCTAGACAGGTTGTGCCTCGTGATACAACGATCATTCAACCTCCAGACCAAGTGGCCGACACCACACCTGCCGAGTTAATAGATCCATCAGAGGTGAGTCCTTCATCACCAATTATTTTTTGTTCTCAATATGATACTAGCCCTATTGCTATACGGAAAGAACCTCAATCATGCACTCAACCTTCTACTTCTCATCCTATTTCCAATTTTGTGTCTCATCATCGTCTCGCACCTTTATGTTGTCAGTTTCTTTCTTCTATTTCCTCCATATTTGTTCCACAGTCATATAAGGAGGCTCTACAACATCCGTGGTGGAAGGCAACAATGCATGAAGAAATGAAGACACTTAATGACAATCATACATGGTCATTGGTTCCTCTTCCCACAAATAAAAAACCCATTGGCTGCAAGTGGGTTTATACTATCAAACACAATCCGGATGGATCTATTGCATGACTGAAGGCTCGACTGGTTGCAAAAGGTTATACTCAGTGCTATGGAATTGATTATGAAGAAACCTTCTCTCCAGTGGCAAAAATGAACTCGGTACGTATCTTATTATCAACTGGATGTAAAAAATGCATTTCTAAATGGTGATATTAAATAAGAAATTTACATGCAACAACCACCTGGGTATGTGGTTGAGGGGGAGTCTGTATGCCGCCTTAAAAAATCTCTATGTGGTCTAAAACAATCCCCTCGGGTATAGTTTGAGAAATGTAGTGCCATCGGATGGGCCGATTTTCACAGATGCTCTACAGATCACTCAGTATTTATTGAAAATATAGCAAGAGATAAGGTGATTCTAGCTGTATATGTTGATGATATTATTTTAACTGGAAGCGATTCTGAGGGTATTCAGAAAACAAAGGAGAATATGTGCAGAATTCAAGACAAAGGATCTTGAATTACTCAAATATTTCTTGGGTATTGAAGTGTTACAATCCAGAAGGAAACAGGAAGGATGGGATACAAACTAGCAAACACTCCTATGATGCAAATACAAAATTATGTGGAGGCACTGGAAAAGATGTAGATATTGAAAAATATCAAAGACTAGTGGGATGACTTATTTACCTGTGTCTAACAAGGCCGAATATTTCATATGCAATAAGTGTGGTAAGTCAATACATGCACAAGCCACAACTTAGTCATTGGCAAGCACTTGAAAGAATACTACGGTATCTAAAAGGAGCTCCTGAAAGGGGGTTTCTATATAAAAATCATGGTCACTTCAACATCAAAGGATTCTCAGATGCAGACTGGGTTGGATCCCCAGATGACATAAAATCTACTTCGGGATTTTGTACGATGGTTGAAGGAAATCTGGTTAGATGGAAAAGTAAAAAATAAAATGTAGTAGCACGGTCGAGTGCAAAAGCAGAATACAGTGTCATGGCACACACTGTTAGTGAACTCATATGGATAAGATCTCTTCTCACTAAGTTGGGATTCTACAAAGAAGTTCCAATAGATCTATACTGTGACAATCAAGCAGCAATACATATTACATCGAATCCAGTCTTCCATGAAAGGACAAAGCATATTGAAGTGAATTGCCATTTTATATGAGAAAAGTTCCAAGCTGGTTTCTTATCTTTGAAGCATATATCATCACAAAATCAAGTTGCAGACATTCTCACCAAGTCAGTCACTCACAAGATTATGTCTACCAAATGTAGCAAGTTGGGCATTAATGATGTCTTCTCACCCCCAGCTTGAGGGGGAGTGTTACAATGTGGGACCCACCATGGTGCTGGAGCTGGTGGAACCCAACATGAGGACCTGGGACACCAAGAAGAGTCCTCACCCAAGCAAGCACGAGTTAAAGAATCAAGAAGCACAAGCAGAATTGAGTTAGAAGACTTGAAGATCAAGTGGGACCCACAAATATCTCACGAGTTGTCAACCTTATCAAGATGAACTGGAGGATCACAAGGGATCCACAAGGATAAGGCTATGAGGTGGCCTTCTCCCCTATAGTCACGTGAAGAAAACAAGAGTTCTAGTTCAACTTATATTATGCTTCTAGTAGTTTGGTTTAAATAGACTTATCTTAGAGAGTTAGAGTTGGAATGTAATTAGGATTGAAAGTCTAATTGTATAAGGACTCTACCTCCTCCTCTACTATAAATAGAGGTGTTGTAATTCAGAATTAATCAAGTTACACATCTCATTCTCGAGTTACTCTCTCTCTCTCTCCCTTTGCTTGGCGAAACCTCTCTTTGCTCTTTTATTTTTTCTTCTCTCTACTTGAGAGCTCTTCTTCCCTTTTCTCTTTTTTCTTTCTTCTTTCTCTTGCTTGGAATTATGGAAAAGGGATCCTAAATTCAACACAGGTATATCAATTTAATGACAAAAATGCTTTTCGGAATGGGAAGATCAAGGAGGAAGTTTATATGCAGCAACCACCTGTGTATGTGGTTGAGGGGTAGTCCGTATGTCGATTACAAAAACTTCTTTATGGTCTCAAACAGTCGGCTCGTGAATGATTTGAAAATTTTAGCCAAGCACTCATACGGGCTGGAGGTCACTCCGTATTTATTAAAGACACACCAAAGGGCAAGGTGATTCTAGCATTATATGTTGATGACATTATTATAACCAGCAGTGATCCCAAGGGCATCATGAAGACAAAAGAACGGATATGTACTGAATTCAAGACAAAGGATCTCGGACTGCTCAAATATTTCTTGGGCATTGAAGTACTACAATCTAAACATGGAATCATATAATCTCAAAGGAAGTATGTCCTTGATCTATTGGAGGAGACCAGATTGCTGGGATGCAGACCAGTAGAAACTCCCGAGGACTCGAACACAAAATTATGTGCAGGTACTGGAGAAGAGGTAGATGTCGGAAAATATCAAAGATTGGTGGGAAGACTCATTTACCTTTGCGTAACGAGGCCAAGTATTTCATATGCAGTCAGTGTGGTAAGTCAATATATGCACAATCCACAACTCAGTCATTGGCAAGCACTAGAAAGAATATTACGATATCTCAAAGGAGCACCAGGAAGAGGGTTTCTCTATAAAAATCATGGACACTTCAACATCAAAGGTTTTTCATATGCAGACTAGGCCGAATCCCCAATTGATAGGAAATGTACTTCAGGATATTGTACGATGGTTGGAGGAAACTTGGTTACATGGAGGAACAAGAAACAAAATGTAGTTGCAAGATCTAGTGCAGAAGTAGAGTATAAAGCCATGACACACATAGTCAGTAAACTCCTATTGATAAGATCTCTCCTTACTGAACTAAGATTCTACAAAGAAGCTCGTATGAACCAATATTGTGATAATCAGGCCGCAATACACATCACATCGAATCTAGTCTTCCATGAGAGAACAAAGTATATAGAAATAGACTACCACTTCATATGAGAAAAATTCACTGCAGGTATCTTATCTCTTAAGCATTCTTCATAGAACCAAGTTACAGACATTCTCCCCAAACCAGTCACTCATAAAACTTTGTCCACCGTCTGCAGCAAGTTGGGCATCTACAATGTTTTCTCACCTCCAACTTGAGGCGGAGTGTTACAATGTGGGACCCACCATGGCTACAGAAGCTGGTGGGACCCACCATGAGGTCAAGAGATGTCAACAAGGGCCCTCATACAAGTTGACTAGATCTAGGAGATAGGGAACATGACCTGGAATTAAATAGAAGATTTGAAGATCAAGTGGGACCCATAAAGATACCATGAGCTGGTATCTCTATCAACATGAGCTGGAAGATGATGTGGGATCCACAAAGACAAGACCACGAGTTGGCTTTCTATCTTGGTTCTCGTGCTTAAAGAAGAGTTAGAAGTTGAGTTAAATTAGTCTCTTAAATAGATAATGTAATCTTATCATGATAGGCTTATCTTAGAGAGTTCTAGTTGAAATGTAATAATGTAATAATGTAATTAGGAGTCCTAAGATTACTTGTACATGGACTCTATCACCTCCTCAAATATAAATAGAGGTGACTATAACTCGAAAATTAATCAAGCAAGCCTCTTAGTTTCTAAACAAAAAATTGTTTTGGAAGATGTGAGGACTGCCATTTTATACAAAAGATTATATACATCATTTGCAGCAAGTTGGGAGTTCATGATGTTCTCTCACCCCCAGCTTGAGGGGGAGTGTTGGAAGATAGGGCCCATGCCCACACGACCAAGAAAGGCCCACATATTCAAGTGTGTTGGAAGATGAGCCCAAGCCCATAAGACCAAGGAAGACCCTCACATCCAAGAGATATGGAAGATGGGCCCAAGCCCATAAAACAAGACGAAGGCCCACATGCCCATATAATGATGTCAGGATCGTAAATAAAGGGTCATCTCATAGAGATGGCATTGATGTAATTAGGTTAAATTTCTAGTAATAAAAGCCTATACCCTAAACCCTAAGTCCTGGGTATTAATGTAATACATTAGTTTCATTAATCTATAAATTGAGCTTCTTTCATCCAAGTATAACTTCTCTTCATAAAATATAATTAGTGGAAGATAAATAATCTGATAGATTTCGGTCTCTGTAATCTGGCCGAACTAAGTATTGTTTCTCCTTTTTTTTTTCAGCATGATGATTGACTCTTCCAAGATCAATATCTCTTTATAAAAAACTCAGATCAAGAATTGGTTGAATAGGTAAGACAATAGACTTACATATCTTTCTTTTGATATATAATTCTCCATATAAAGTCTTATTTATAAAGAATAAAATACCTCAGAACTTGAAGCTTTCTACTGTTGCTTGAACCTTTTTTTCAATTTGACCTTAACTGCTTCAATTATCGATTTCTCTTTGTAGATAAATCCGATTGAAAATTGGTTGAATATGTAAGAGAATAGACTTACAGATTTTTCTTTTGATATCCATGGAGTCCTGAAAATTAATATGGTATTAGAGCATTGATTTTCAGGACTCGTAGTTATGGTTTCTTTGTAGAATACTAAATCTTTTTTTCTTCTTCTTTCTCGTTATTTTCTTCCCCGAACTATAGATTTTGATTTTTCAAGTAATTTTTTTTATTCTACCGTTGCTTATTCTTTCATCATCTTTTTATTTTCTTTCTTGGTTCTCTAATTGAAACTACTGATTTGAGCCTTAGTTTTCTTGGGTTTTTTTTCTACTTCCGCCGACGAAGTCTCTGCTTTCACCAGCACTCGTCACTGGTGCAAAGGCTAGGGCATAGGAAAAGTCTCTACGGTAGACCAACCATCAGCACATCCGTTGCCACCTCGGTGTTGGGAGTCTCCTGTCTCTCTGCCATCACTATTCTGAGAATTATTCAGACTCTGCTCGGATTAAGCATCATCACAATTCTTTTTCTGCCATGATTTATCGTTCTATCGAGAAGCCCATTCTGTTCGGAAAGTATGTTGTTGTTCACCTCTGTTGGTGTCGCAGCAAATGATGACTCCTGCCTCCACTGAGTTACCGAGTTGCTGTCCATTATAGCTTCCACTAATATTTTGAAATGGCAACTCATGGCTGGCGCTTGGGAAGCTTGGCAGTCGTTTTCCACCTCCATAACGGAAACTATGGGAAGATATCTAAGATAGTAAACATCAGCCGAGCAATGTTCAGCGACTTCCTCACCGTGAGAAGTTGTCTTCTCTTACGGAACAGAAAAATACTTCTAGTTGCAGTAGAGGCTACCGACTGAGCAGAGTGAAGGCCGGCGAAGAACTTTTGATAATTTTCGGAGAGAAATAACTCAACAGCAGGTTAGTCGGCAATAGTTCAGAGGGAATAGAGTCTGATTACCAGAAAAACTTCCTCGTCGTGAGGAGTTGTCGTCTCCAGTACCAGTCTCCAGAAATAGTAACATGAATCTTTTGTAAGGGCATCAGTGGCCTTCTCAAGATTTTCCAAACACCCCACAGAAGCCCCAGGCAGAGATTTTTGGCAACAGTGGGTTGACAATCAGGAAATTTTTCTAGTGCGTCAGCCTTTGCATTGGTGATGAGTGCCGGTAAAACCAGAGACTTCATTGGCGGAACCAAGAAAACTAAGGCTCAAATCAGAGACTTTCAGGCTCAAATCAGTAGTTTCAATTAGAGAACCATGAAAACTAGTAACAAGATGACGAAAGACTAAGTAATGGTAGAACAAAGAGAGTCCTTTACTCGAAAAATCAAAAGCTATAGTTTGGGAAAGAAAATTATGAGAAAGAAGAAGAAAAAAAAGATTTAGAATTCTACAAAGAAACCAAAACTACGAGTCTTAAAAATCAATGCTTTGATACCATGTGAAGTTGGGTCCAAGGCTTATCCCAAAATGACTAGCCATCTTAGGTAACCTCTTTCCCAACTAATAAATTCAACATATTTGTTCTCACTAATCTATGTGGGATTATTCCTTAATACTCCCCCTCACGTGTAGGCCCTTTGGGCTCTTACATGTGGATAATTTGGGTGGAGGCCCACATACGAGTACCTGGCTCTGATAACATGTTGATTTTTAGGACTCCATGAATTAGCTCATGGAGAAAAAGAGAAAGAGACCCATTGGGAGAAAACCAGAGGGAGAAGAGGTTATGGACTTTATGTCCTAACCCTCCCCCAGAAGCTCTATTTATAGATTAATGTAACTATTGTATTACAATAATACTCCTGAACTTAGGGTTTAATGTTTAGGATTTTAACCCTGAAACTTTAACCCAATGACATCTCTATGAGATGAACCTTTATTTACCATCCTGCCATCATTGTATGTGGGCCTATGGGCCTTCTCCTTGATCTGTGGGCCTTAAGCCCGTCTTCTATGTCTCTTGGATGCATGGGTCTTATTTGGTATTATGGGCTTGGGTCTATCTTCTAACACACTTGGATATGTGGGCCTTCCTTGGTCGTGTAGGCTTGGGCCCTATCTTCCAACACTCCCCCTCAAGCTGGGGGTGAGAGAACAACATGAACTCCCAGCTTGTTGCAAATGATGTATAAAATCTTTTTTGTATAAAATGACACATCTTCCAATAATATACTTCAATGACCTTGTTATATGGTTGAGGGAGAGTCCATATGCCACTTAAAGAAGTCCTTATATGGGCTTAAATAATTCCCTCTGATCTGTTTTGAGAAATTTAGCCAAACACTACTACGGTTTGGATTTTGTCAATGCTCAGTAGATCATTTGGTATTTATTAAATATACCTCAAAATAAAAGATACTATTGGTTGTGTATGTTGATGATATTGTCTTAACCAGTAATTATGCGAATAGCATACAAGAAGTCAAAAACATCATATGTCATGAATTTAAAACTAAAGATCTTGGGCTTCTAAATTATTTTTTGGGCATAGAAGTTCTTGAATGCAAGTTTGGGATAATATTATCTCAGAGGAAGTATGTCTTGGACATCCATGAAGAAATTAAAATGATGGGGTGTCGCCTAGTTGACACACCTATGGACGCTAATATTAAATTATGTGCAACGTCTGGAGAAGATCTTATCAATTATATGTAGCAAGCTGGGTATTTATGATATTTGTTTCTCCTCCAGCTTGAGGGAGAGTGTTAGAAGATGGGTCAAGCCCACACGTCCTAGGAAGAAAACCCACACATTCAAGAGGTGGCATATTGGTAGATAAGGAGACTTCTCATAAAGATGGCATGCAGATGTAATTACTTGTCTATTTATGTCTGTTCTCTTGTAATATTGTAGCCCTGAGGGCATTGTAAAAACTATAAATAGAGGCCCTTGGCTAAGAGGTAGAGTATTATGTTCTCTCCTCTCTTCTCAAATTTTTCCAAGCTCTCCTCTCCCTTCTCTTGGAAGTCAATCTCTAAACTCTCACTCTTTTTTCTCTTCTTCTCTTCTTCTTCTCCTTCTTCTTCTTCACCTCTCCCTCTTTGGCCCAAGATCAGTATGGAGTACTGAATTCTACAATGGCTAAAGGTTACACTCAGTCTTATAGTGTTGATTATGATGAAAAATTTTCTTTTGTTGCCAAGATGAACTCTGTAAGAGTTCTTATTTTTCTAGTAGCCAATTTTACATGGGAGTTAGAATGCTTTTTTCAAGGGTATACTGTCTAAGCAACTCCTGGGGGAGAAAGTATGTCAGTTGGATAAAGCAATATATGGGTTGAAATAGTCTCTATGGGCTTGGTTTGATAAATTTACCATTGGGGTTACAAAACTTGGGTTCAAGAGGTGTGAAAGTGGTCACTCAACATTTACCAAAAATTCCACTAGGGGCAACATTCTTATGGAGTTATATGTGGATGATATTGTTATTATGGGAAGTGATCTTTGTGGCATCCAATAGGTAAAGTTTGACCTTAACAAGAAGTTCCAAACCAAGGACCTTGGGCTTCTCAGGTGCTTCATTGGGATTGAAGTTCTTCAATCCAAACATGGTATAGTTCTATCACAAAGGAAGTGCATACTTGATTTGTTGAAGGAGATTGGGATGGTTGGATGCAAGTCTATGAACACACCTATGGAACCTAATGTTAAGTTGTGTGCAAGAACTGGTAGTAATGGTGATGTTGGTCGGTTTCAACATCTAGTTGGGAAGCTGATTTATCTCACAGTCACAAGACAAGACATTTCCTATTCAGTTAGTGTGAATAGTCAGTATATGCCTCAACCACAATAATTGCATTGGGAAGCGTTCAAAAGAATCCTTCGGTATCTCCAAAAAAGTTCATGTCAAGGGTTCCTATATAAATGTCATTGTCATACAAAAATTGAAGGCTTTGCTGATGCGGACTGGATCACCTGATGGCAAAAATCTAGCTCTAATTATTGCACAACTATTGGGGGGTAATCTAGTCATCTGGAGAAGCAAAAAAATGTTGTGGCTAGATCGAGTGTGCATACAGAATATGCACTTACAATAAGTGAATTGTGTTGAAGAGTAAGTATGAAAGAGTCTCTCATGACTCTCATAGCAAGAAGTCTTACAAAGAAGAAATTATTATGTTAAAGTCTTATAAGAGTCTCACAAGATGAGGTCTCACAAAAGAGTCTCAATTAAGGTGTTTTAGCTAAATGAGTCTTCTATTTATGATCAGTTGTTTAATTGTTCTTGACTTATCTTTTAGTTAACTAGGCTCTGATACCCATTTTTTTTTTAAAAAAAAAAGAAAAGGTTTTAAAAAAAATCCAACAAAAGAAGAAATTTAGACTATTATAATCAAAGTAGCTGAAACCAAAATAATTCAAAATATCAATATCTTTAAATTGATGTCCGAAGTTGAAAAACTAACTGACAAAGTTGAACTGAGGGATCGTATAGCACAATACACTATGCTTATGATCACTATTCATCAGTTGGAAAGACTAATAGCAATCTTATTCTAGAAACTAGAAGAAACCTCTTCTTATATACAATTCCTAAAATGATTGAACCAATAAGAATTGAATGTACATCCCTCCAAAATAGTTCATCATGAAACTAGTGAAGAATATTAAGAACATCCCAATTTAATGTAGGATGGACAAAATAGACAATCAGTATCCCTCGAATCACTAAAGTCTATAACAAAGATTGGATAGAATTCCAAAAGAAATATTGTCTTTCAAAAAGAATTATCAGTAGAAGTCCAAGATACTGATTCATGTACCTTTTGTTACCAACTCCTATCAGAATTAGACTTAGCAAAACTAAGGAAATTCAAATATGTTCATTATGGATTAGTTTGAATAGGGTTAGACCCTTTAATACGAATCCATCAAAACTTACTGTTTATCACAGCCATAATTGAAAATTTGGTAACAAACAACTCCAAAAAATCACTTCTCTGAGGAGTAAGAGGGAACTTAGGATTAGGGCCAATAGCCTTTACAAATTTGTCCAATCTCCCAATAAATCTTGACACAAGTATATCCAAGATATTTGTCGTTAAAAATCTATACAAACAATTGGCAGAAAAATAGAATAACCAGGAAGAAGAATTATAAGTATACTTTTATCTGTAGTAACAAGAGAAATCAACATAGAAAAAGTTCCTATAAAAGATTCCAACAAAATTACAGAATTATCCAAAAATATTGGATATTCAGAAAGAATCATGGTTGAAGAACTCGACCCAAGAGATATAACTTGGCCTACATAATGGGTAGTTCAACCCAATGCACAAAGACATTCACCTCTATTTCGAAAAGACATAAAAGAGATAGAAGGAAAATTGGTTATCACCAATACCAGAAACAACTTTTCCCTTCACCCAGCTTGACCCTCTACCAGTAGAGCCTCTACTAGTTCCATTTTCGAAGGAGTAGTAAATCCCATGCCGAAGACCTATGTTCCTCTACATATAGATGATGGAACATAGTGGAAGCCATTTTTTCAATGTTTTCACCCATGATATTTAAAAAAAAATGAATCAGTTGCCATATTGATGCTACTTGTAGAATTCTGGTTATTATTTATTGAATGAGGCCGAGCTATTTCATTATTGGTTCCATGGTTTTTATGATAAAAAATCTATGCTTGCATGCATTGAAAGTCCTTAAGATTGAAATAGATTCCATGTTGTTTCTATAGATGTCAAGGTTCAAAGTTTTTCGAACTCGTGAAGACACCTTGAGCTGCACAAGAATTTTTTTTTTTTTTGAGGAAGATACATGCAGGTTTTTTCTCACATTGGAAGTCTTTCACATTGAGATTAATTTCTATATTTAATTACTGTTGAATTTAGAACCCCATGATTGAAACCTCAAGCAAGATGAGAAAGGGAGAGGAAAGAGAGCAAAGAGAGAGAGAGAGAGAGAGAGAGAGAGAGAGCCCAAGTAGAGAGGAGCGAAGAGAAAAGAGAGAAAGAGATTTTAGGCTAGAGAGAGATTCTTCACAAGTTGAAAAGTAGAGAGCTTGATTGAACCCTTCAACCAAGACCCCTATTTATACTATTTTCATTACATATTTAGAGATAAGATAGGATCCCTAATATCCCCAATCATGATTATCCAAATCTACATAAATCAAAAGAAGATAAATCGATTACATTAATCAAGGAAGATTGCCAAATCTTCCAACTCATGTGATAAGGATGCCAGCTCATGTGATGACTCACCATGCCACCTCACGTGGTAACTCATCATGCCAGCTCGTGTGGTCATAGTGGGTACCACCTTGTAACACTCCCCCTCAAGTTGGGGGTGAGAAATCATCGTAAATGCCCAGTTTCATGCAGATGGTGGACAAGATCTTTTGAGTGACTGGTTGGGTGAGAATTTTTGCAATTTTCCCTTGTGAGGAGATATGTTTGAGAAATAATATGCCGACTTAGAATTTCTCTAGGATGAAATGGAAATCTACCTCAATTTTATTTGTTCTCTTGTGGAAGACCGGATTTGAGGTGATATGTATTGTATTGCCGCTTGATTCTCGCAATGTAGATCCATAGAGGCTTCTTTATAGAATCCCAGTTCGGTGAGAAGGGATGTCATCCTTAGAAGTTCACTAACTATGTGTGCCATGGCCCTACATTTTGGTTCTGCACTGGACCTTGCAACTACATTCTGGTTGTTGTTTCTCCATGTAACAAGGTTTCCTCCAACCATTGTACAAAATCTCAAAGTAGATTTTCTGTCATCTAGGGATCCGGTCCAATCTGAATATGAGAACCCTTCTATGTTGAAGTGACCATGGTTCTTATAGAGAAACTTTCTTCCTTGAGCTCCTTTCAAATATCGCAATATTCTTTCTAGTGCTTGTCGGTGAGTAACTTATGGTTTGTGCTTGTATTGACTCACAACACTTACTGCATATGATATATCCGTCCTTGTTATACAAAGATAAATGAGTTTACCCACAAGTCTTTGATATTTTCTGATATCCACATCTTCTCCAGTGCATGCAGATAGTTTTGTATTGGAATCCATAGGGTTTTTTGTTGGTCTACACCCCATCATTCATGTTTCCTCTAGTAGATCAAGGACATGCTTCCTTTGAGATAGTATAATCCCATATTTGGACTGTAGTGCTTCAATACCCAGAAGTATTTAAGTAGTCCAAGAACTTTTGTCTTGAATTCTTCACATATCTTTTCCTTTGTTTCCTAAATGCCTTCGGGATTATTGCCAGGTAAGACAATATCATCAACATATATGGCCAAAATCATTTTCCCTTTAGGTGTCTTTAAGAAACCCGAAGTGATCTACGAAACCTTTGTGAAATCCAGCCCATATGAGTGCTTGGCTAAATTTAACAAACCATGCACGAGAAGACTGTTTCAGACCATAAACTGATTTCTTCAATCGACATACTGACTCCCCCTCAACCACAAATCCAGGTGGTTGTTGCACATAAATTTCTTCCTTTATATCCCCAGTTGAGAAAAGTATTTTTCACATCAAGCTGATAGACCGGTCAGGAAGAATTAGCAGCAAGAGATAATAAAATACGTACTAAGTGCATTTTGGCCACTGGAGAGAATGTTTCCTCATAATCGATCCCATAACAATATGTATAGTCTTTGACAATGAGGAGGGCCTTAAGCTGAGCAACTGACCTATAAAGATTGTATTTAACTGTAAAGACTCACTTACAACTAACATGTTTTTTTTTTCTAATGGAAGAGGAACTAGAGCCCATGTCTGATTCTCATAGAGTGCTTGCATTTCTTCGTCCAATGCCACCTTCTACCTTGGATGTTTTAGAGCCTCTTGATAGGACTATGGGACCGAGATGGAGAAGATAAACACAAGAAATTGACAACATGAAGAGGATAAACGATGGTGAGACACAAAATTGGATATGGGGTGAGAAGTAGAGGGCCTAGTGTAAGTTTTGGGTTCATTTCTTAAGGCAATGGGTCGAGTATCATATTATGATCCAAAGGAAATAGGAGAAGAAGCACTTACCTCGATGGGATCGTCAAACTCCTTAGGCAGCCAGCGCTTCAAGGGGTTGAAGAGTTTCTGTAGCACGGGGCACAACTGGTCGAGGAGAGGCTGGTACAGAAGAGAGAACTAGAGGAGCATTGTCAGATTAGTGTGATGAGTCTTCAAAAAAAGTTACATCTCTGGAAACAAGTAACCTTTGGAGAGTAGGATTGTAGCAAATATAACCTTTCTGTGAGTGAGAGTATCCTACGAATATACACTTGACATATTTTGGATCAAGTTTATTATGTAGTTGCAGGTAATCTCAACAAAGCATGTACAACCAAAGACTTTCAAGGGAAGCGAAAAAGGATCACCATGTAGAAACAATAAGGAATATGGGGATTTATGATCGAGAACAGAAGATGGTAGCCTATTTATAAGAAAACATGTAGTAAAGATGGCATACGGCCAATAAAAGTATGAGACTTTCATGGTATATAATAAGTTGTGAGCTACCTCAAGAAGGTTATGGTTCTTCTATTCGGCTATACCATTCTATTGGGGGGGGGGGGGGGGGGGGGGGGGGCGTGTAGGCACTAGATGTTTGATGGATAATGCCATTCTCTTGACAAAAATAGTCAAGATCTCTGTGTTGAATTTATGGAAAAGAGAGATACTTCATTGACTTATTATAATCATAGTACATGAACCTCTATTTATAATAGAGGAAAGTAGTAGAGTCCAACTACAATTAAACTATTCTCAATTACACCCCAACTCTAAAACTTAAAGATAAGTCCTAGCATAATTAAATAATCCAAAATAAATAGAAGATTAACATGATTAAAACACCTTTAAACTAAAACTTTTATGTGGGTCCATATCTTATGGGCTTGGGCCCATTTTCTGTGGATCCATATCGTATGGGCTCGGGCCCATCTTCCAACACTCCCCCTCAAATTGGGGGTGAGAAAACATCATGAACTCTCAGCTTGTTGCAAATGATGTATATGATCTTCTTGTATAAAATTTTAGTCCTCCAGCCCATCTTACAATACTGTTAGATATGTGGGCCTTATAGGATCTTTTTGTATAAAATGGCAGTCCTCTGGCCCATCTTACAAAACTCTTAGATATGTTGGCCTTCCTTCCAACACCTCCCCTCACGCTGGTGGCTCTTCCATGAGGCCCAGCTAGCATAAGATAAGTGAGAGTAAAATCACTCCAAGCCGTATGAAATTGCTCCATACTCCAGTTGGGCACACACTTATCTTCTGTAGGTAGTGGGTCTATAGCAATGCTTTGAAGCCTAATAAAACTCCTCCATCACCATGTCCCTCCACAGGATAGCGACTCTCAAGTGGTAGGAGTAATAAATGCCAATTCAGGGGGTTATAACATAGATGTAGTAATAAGCTCATCCATCATAGGTAGAAATTAATAGGTTATAGATGTAATAATAAGCTCCTCTGTCACGGTGTCCCAACCATTGCAACACTCATAAGGTTACAATAAGGGTTGGCCCAAAGATATTTGTGAGAGTCAAATAAAGGATGGTATGAGAAAGGATACTGAGGCCACCTCTTCTTCAATAATAATGTCTCATCCAAAGAGACAAAATAGTAGCAGTTGAAAATGGGCTTGGGCCCATATAACTAGAACCAAAATAATAAACTTTGTAATTGGACCCATGAAATAATCCAATGCAAAAAATTCTTCTTGTATGCAAAAGCTTCATCTTTTTTACTTCCCCTTTCTTGAATATTTTGGTCACATAACGACATATGGAATAAAATACATTTTTCTTGTACTTCTTGTACTTCTCCCCCTCAAGTTGGGAGGTAATGGCAGTGATCCCAGCTTGAACCAAATAACATATATGTAGTAATAACCCCTCAAACCAGGGATAAGTGAGATATTTCCTCATATAGCAACTCAAAAATTTATGCCAAATAACCTGCTTAAATTCGGATTTTTCAATGCAATAGGATACTAGCATGACCTTTGATTCTTCCTATGCGAATATATCTTTAAATATAGATAAGATTGACATGAAATTTTCTCCTTCTGAAAACTAGACTTAAATACCTTTCATTAAATTATAACTTCTCTTCATAAAATATAATTATTTAGTGATAAATAATCTGATAGATCTCAGTCTCTGTAATCTGGCCAAACTAAGTATTGTTTCTCCTTTTGCCAGCATGCCCATTAACTCTTCCAAGATCAATATCTCCTTATAAAAAACTCAGATCGAGAATTGGTTGAATAGGTAATAAAATAGACTAATATTTCTTTTGATATATAATTCTCTATATAAAGTCTCATCCTTGATAGCATAACATACCTCGAAAGTTGAAGCTTTTTGTTGCTGCTCGAACCTCTTTTGCAATTTGACCTTCGCTGCTTCAAATATCAATTTTTCTTTGTAGATAACTTAGATAGAGAATTGTTGAATAGGTAAGAAAATATAATTACAGATATTATGTTTGATATATAATTCTCCATATAAGGTCTCGTTCTTGATAGCATAAAATACCTCATAAGTTGAAGGTTTCAGCTGCTGCTCGAACCTCTTTTGCAATTTGACCTTTTCTACTTCAAATATCAATTTCTCTTTGTAGATAACTCCGATTGGAAAAAATAATTTTTCCTCGAAAAGTAGACTCGAATATCTTTCTGTCAATATATAATATGAAATTTGAAAATCTCAATATACTCGCAAAGTAAACTATGGGTATAGGGACTGAAAAAGAGAAAAAAATAAATAAATACGAACCCTAACTGCTAGAGATAAAAGATCATAAAAGGATCTCATTATCTTTGTGGGTTGACCAAGTCAAATCATAGGACCTCACTTTGATACCATGTTGAATTTATGGAAAATAAAAATACTTCATTGACTTATTGTAATCAGAGTAGATGAACCTCTATTTATAATAGAGGAAAGTAGAAGAGTCCAACTACAAAAAAACTATCCTTGTCCCATTTACACCCAAACTCTAACACTTAAAGATGAGTTCAAGCATAATTAAATAACACAAAATAAATAAAAAATTAACATGACTAAAACACCTTTAAAATGATACTTTTCTGTGGGTTCATATCTTATGGGCTTGGGCTCATCTTCCAACATTCTTAGGTATGTGGGCCTTCCTCGGACATATGGGCTTGAGCCCATCTTCTGTGGATCCATATCTTATGGGATTGGGCCCATCTTCCAACACTCTTAGATATGTGGCTCTTCCTTAGTCGTGTGGGCTTGGGCCCATCTTCCAACACTCTAGAAGTATATTCTTTGACATTATCAGACCGAAGTACTTTGATTTTCTAACCAAATTGAGTGACAACCATAGCATGAAAGAATTTAAATATGGATGGTATTTCAAATCACTCTTTAAAAATAAATAGTCATGTGGTACAAGTAAAATCATCAATAAAGACAATAAAGTACTTGACTTGGAAAATGTTTCAGACGCTCAAGGGACCCCATACATCTGTGTGGATCAATGAAAAAGCAGCAACACTTTTAAATTCTGGATGAGGTGAGTATGTGGTCCTCTAGTGTTTGCTCAGTTGACATACTTCACAATTTACATTTGACATATCCTTAAATGTCAGGAAAAGAAGATGAAGAGATTATACAGATGGATGTCCTAGCCAATTGTGCCATAGACTTGTCTTAGTTTCCTTGGTTGAGATGGCATTTATTTGAGGCACTTCCAGGTAGTATATCCCCCCTTGTTCATGGCCTCCACCAATCACCTACTTCTTTATAAGGTCTTGAAACACACAAGAAGTGGGTGAGAAGGTAATTGAGCAATTGAAATGTTGTGTTAGCTGACTAACAGATAAAAGATTCAAGGGAAAGGTAGGAACAAAAAGAATATTTGTGAGTGGAAGTGATGGTGTAACAGAGGTGGGAGCCGTCAGCTATGGTAACAAGTTTATTCGAGAGACAAGGAGAAACTGACTGGAGTAGATTTTTGTTACCTACAAGATGCTCGAAGGCCCCTAAGTCAATTATCCAGGATGAAGAGGAGGAAGTGGCAGAGAGCATACCTGAAGCAGTGGTGCTAACAGCAGTTGAGGAGGAACTTGGAGGAGAGACAATCAATGTTCTCATTTTCTAGAATAAGTCAAACTCATCATCGGTAAGGGTTTTCTTTTCTGTTGATGGGGTAGACTGGTCCTCCTTTGTATCACTTACTGAAGCTTGATCAGCATTAACCCAATCTTGTATGCCATGGATTTTAAAACATTGATCTATAATGTGGCAATATTTCCCACAATGGGTGCATTCCTTGCCATCTTTTCTGACAAAACCATTCCTTCCACCTTCTCCTCTTCTATAATTTATTCCGCGATCTTGGCTGCAATCGGTTGATGGTCCCCTATGCCCAGAGTACACATCGGATGATACTTCAGTAGGAGAAGGACAAGAAGAGTCTAGAATGCAGAGTAATGTGGTTCATACATCATCAAAGGTGGGAATAGTAGAGGCAATAAAGAGTTGATTTTTAGCAACTTCGAGATATATCTTAATGTTTTCTAGGAAAATGGTAGTGGCTAAAGCTTCCTTCTACTTGTCTTGGACAGAGACATCGATGGAGGTTGGCAGAGCTAGCTTCCATTCTTGAAGAAGACCTCTAAAATGATCCAAATATTCATGGATATTTTCTCCTTGTTTAGTGTTGAACATTCTTTGGAGAATATCATATGGCCTATGTAAGTTGTCAGAGCTAGAGTAGAACTTAGCACATGTCTCCCAAATTTTTTTGTTGGTGTCGAGATGAATAGCATTTTTGGAGACAGTTTCTTCCATGTTGTTGATGAGCCAACTATTTACCAAAGTGTCATTTTTTAACCACTTTGCATAAGCAATATCTTTTTCATCAATGGGTGGGCCAAGTTTGGTGAGGTGATCAAGTAAATCCCTTGTTATAAGGAACCGTCGAACCGATGTGGACCAGCTCAAGAAATTTGATATTTCTCGTAAGGGTATGGTAGTAATCTTGAGAATATCATTCTTTTTACCCATGTATTCTTCAGTCATAAGAGGCAATTCAAGGGTAATAATGTACTCCAATTTGAAGTAGCCTAAGTAAGCAGATTGGAGATTCAAGACCAGCCAAGGCTAGCTCTGGTAGATGGGAGGAGAACCCGAGCTTATCAAGTTTTTAGGCAAGGAAGGAACCCTCTTAGGCCAGTCAACTTTCTGGCAAAAAGTTTATATAATTAATTCTCTAGTCTTCCTTGTTGAGAATAGAAAAAATCAATCAATAAGCATGAGATCAAGTAAGTAAAGGTAGCAATTCCGAATTAGATATTTCCAAGATCATTCCAAAAATATATTTGACACCTGCTTGAGATAAACCAGTATATATTCAGTTCCTCATGAATTAGTCAAGATATAATTAATAAAAAAAAATCAGGCCTAATCAAGAAGATATTGTAAGATCTTCAAAAACAACAATCTTTCTTCAAATGGATCAACATCAACTAGCCACTTACTTTCTCACTTTGTGCTTGATTCCTTTTATGTAAAACACAATCTTCGATACTTAATTTTCCAAGAACAATCAGCCACCTCGTGGCTTTAAAAATATTTTCAAAAAAATCACAAAACCAAGTAGAGTTCTTCAAACAACACGGTTAATGGAGAAGCTAAGTAATTAGATTTCTTAAATCCAATGGATAAAAACCAACTCATAATAGGCTCCAGAACAATTTTATTCTTCAAAAAAATCTTGTTCGCACAAAATTATAACTTTTTATGCAGAAAATCTCAACATAAACCGATTTTCAGCCTAGAACTTGCAAATCTACAAAACTGCCTTGGTAAACTTCTTCTAATCCGAGATGCATAAATCTCAATAATTTCATAAGATGAAGACAACAATAAAATCATCTCTAAAAAATCTTCTAAAGATCCTAAAACCAATAGCATGAAGTAATAATAATAGGAATGACTTATCTCACAAGCTTCAATCTTAGTTCACAAATAGCCTTCTATTAGTAGCTTTGATCATAACTTCTTACAACATTCTTTTGACGCGGGGATCTTGAATTTTATGCTTTGATACCATTTTGAATTTAGGACCCCATGATTGAAACCTCAATCAAGATGATAGAGGGATAATAAAGAGAGAAAAGAGAGAGAGAGAGAGCTCGGGTAGAGAGGAGAGAAGACAAAAGAGAGAGAAAGTGTTTAATCTAGAAAGAGATTCTTCATTAGTTGAGAAGTGGAAAGCTTGATTGAACCCTTCAACCAAGACCCCTATTTATACTATTTTCATTACATATTTAGAGATAAGATAGGATCCCTAATATCTCTAATTACATCAATCATGATTATCCAAATCTACATAAATCAAGGGAAGATAAATCAATTATATTAATCAAGGAAGATTGCCAAATCTTCCAACTCATGTGATAAGGATGCCAGCTAGTGTGATGACTCATCATGCCACCTCATGTGGTGACTCATCATGTGGTCATGGTGAGTCTCACCTTGTAACACTTACCTAAATATTCAAGAAAAAAAATGAAAGTCAAGGCTGGAGTTAAATGATAGTTGGTGCCAAGGTTATAGAAGGAAAGTTCCTTCTTTAGAAGATTCTCTAAGTTGATTGAGAACTCTTGAGATTTTTGTATAATATCGCTTCAATTATTTTATATTCCCTACCTTAAATAATTAAGGCAAGAAGGGAAGTCAAATATTGTGATTACTTTGTACATGTGGCACCTATTTCCAAAAGGAAAGTTTCTTTTTATTTAACGAGGCTGATTTTGAGCATGATTTGATTAGATTTCTTGATTAAGAAAGATATAAGATTTATTTAAATGATGTGGGCCCACACATGAAGTAATTAACTCCTTGATTTAGTGCATGATTTACATTTTTTATGCCTTGGTTCTTATTCTCTTATCCTTGGTTGGAGAAGATTCTCTCCCATAGCTTACATATTGCATATAAGTGTATTTTTACTTAGTACATGATGGTTGAAGATTACATGGATGGTAAAAGTGAACTTCTCAATATTACCACTATAACCTTGAGAGGGTTGTCTAATTATCTGAGCTGGTCTCAATTGGTTAAATGGTTCCTTATCATTTGGGACCTCTTAAGACATTTAACCAAACTAGCTCCACCCGTTCATGAAGAAGATAACTCCTATATTAATTGGCTCAAGAATGATACTTTGATGATTAGTTGGTTAATAAATAGCATGGAGGAGCATGTGACAAATAACTTTGTCCACCTTGAGACAGTGAGGCAAATATGGGACACATGTGCATTGATGTACTCTAGTACCGAGAATTTACAGAAGTTATATGATGTGTTTCAAAATATCCTTAATACGAATCAAGGGGAGAATCTGCATGAGTACTTGGCTTGGTTTAGAGGACTGATTCAGGAGTAGAAAATTGTTCAACCCTACTCCACTGATATCTTGGTTCAGAAAAGCAGCGGGAGGCCTTAGCAGTTGCTATTTGTCTAGCCAATATCAAACCATATCTAGAGGTGGCCAAATCACAGCTTCTCATCTCCCCAACACTTCCATCTTCTGATGATATAAGTGTTGCACTACTTCAGATACTAGACCCCTCTTCCACCCCTCAAATTGAGGTATCCTTTGCTATTTACTCAGGTAACAGGGGTACAAATTCTACCAATAGAGGGCATGGTAGGAATTAGAGAGGAGGCAAATGAAGAGGGGGTAAAATTGGTTATGGTCCTTTTGAGGAATGTTATCCGATGTGCACTCATTATGGTGGATTGAATCATCTAGTGGACACTTGTTGGAAGCTTCATGCCATGCCAGACTGGGTTACTACCAATTAGGCCTCGATTAATAACACTTAAAAGAATGAAGAAAAAATTGAGTTGCAGAAAAGCAAGAAGACTGTCTCAGATGAAGATTTTGAATTATTATAGAGGATGAAGACTTTGATGGTATCTACTTTGTTAAGGAATAGTCCCACATAGATTAGTGAGATAAAAGATCTTGAGTTTATTAGTTGGCAGAAGAGGTTTCCTAAGTGGCTAGTCATTTTGGGATAGGCCTTGGACCCAATTTGACATGGTATCAGAGCAAGCACTCAGTATGTGGGTCTCCACCCAAATTATCCACGTGCCTACACGTGAGGGAGAGTATTAAGGAATAGTCCCACATAGATTAGTGAGATAAAACATCTTGAGTATATTAGTAGGTAGAAGGGGATTCCTAAGTGGTTAGTCATTTTGGGATAGGCCTTGGACCCAATTTAACATAATTCTACATCCTCTACTAATGTTGTTGCCATCACTGTCTTAGGTATGATTTCTACCACTTCCTCTTCTTCATCCTAGATCATTGACTCAGGGGCCTCCAAGCATTTTACAAATAATAAGAGTCTTTTACACTCTATGTCCCCATGCTTACCAGACAAGTTTGTTACCATAGTAGATGGATCTCAAACCAAATTCCTTGAGAAGGGATTCTTCTCTACTACACTCACACATCAGTTTATTGATGTCTTATTTTTTCTATTGGAAGATATATCAAAGTCGCATCAAATTAATTACCTTCCCCATGTCAAGGAGGTGCCAAAGGAGGTAATTTTAAGGTATTCTCATAAGGATGGCACAAGGGTGTAATTATCTAAGATGATGTATGTCTACTTATGTCTTTTTGTTTTCAGAGCTTGTAGCCCTAAGGGCATTTTAGTCATTTTAAACTTCCTTCCACAACTATAAATAGATTCTCAAGGCATGGGGTAGATCATTAAGTTTCCCCTCTACTCTCTCAAATTCATCATTAGAATTGTCTCCTCTCCCAGTCTCTCTCTCCATCTCTCTAGCCAAGATCTATGTTCTTTCTCTCTTCTCATATCTTCTCCTCCTTTTCTTCCTTTCCTTTTTCACTACCTTGGTCGAGGACCTTGTCATGGGATCCTAAATTCAACATGTTCCTCAGTTCCCATTAAATGCTTCTACGTCAATCAATTAACAAAGAAGATCAATTATTCCAACGCTTTCTAACATTCTTCTTGTAATTTTGAAGATCTAACAATGAAGCAGGTGATTGGTGCAGGCCCTGAAAAAGGGGGCCTCTATTACCTGGACTTGCCTCCAGTGATTGCAATCTCTATGTCTCAAACAGAAGCACTATTATGGCACAACAGATTTGGGCATCCATCAGCATCATCACTTCAACACTTATTTCCTTTTTTGAAATCTTTGTCAAGCTTGAATTGTGAAGTTTGTCAGTTGAGGAAACACCAAAGGACTACATATTCTCCTTGAACTGAACTTAAAGGTGTTGCTTCCTTTTCATTGATTCATTCAGATGTATGGGGACCATTGATTGTCTCGAATATATCTCAAGTTAAGTATTTCATTACATTTGTCGATGATTTTACTTGAGTTACATGGCTATTTTTATTCAAAGATAGGTCTAAAATCCTTTCTTTTTTTAAATCATTTCATGCCATGGTCTCAACTCAATTCAGTAAAAAGATAAAAGTAATTAGTTCCAATAATCCCAGAGAATACCTTTTAGGATAATTTCAATCGTTTTGTAAGGATAATGTCATTTATCTATCAGACTTCATGTGCTTACAACCCTTGCCAAAATGGTGTAGTTGAAAGAAAAAATTTACATCTCTTTGAAGGAGCCCATGGCCTTCTTTACTCGATGCATGTGCCCTATTTTTGTTGACCACATGCGATTGTTACATCATGTTTTCTCATTAATAGGCTACCATCTTTTTTACTTGGTCATAAGTCCCCATATTCATTGTTATTTCCAAATGAGGACCATTTTTTCCCTTCCATTGAAGGTATTTGGTTGCACTCGTTTCATTCATGTAACATCCCCAAAGAAAAGTAAGTTGGACCTAAAGGATATTAAGTGTAATTTTTGGGTTACTCCCATACCCAAAAAAGATATGTTTACTATAACCCTTTTTTTAGGAAGTTAATTGTCTCCAGGGATGTAACCTTTTTTGAAAATAAGTCCTTTTATTCCTCAAATGATGTTTCTCTGGGTCTTTCATATGTTCCTGCAGCTCAGAAGCTTGGTGTGCCCCTTGATGCAGATATCTCTTTTCTGCCCCCTAAAGCAATGGTTGATACCACACTTGGGGGTTTATGGATCCTTCTGAGGTAAGTCCATTTTCTCCTCCTATATTTAGTCCACCATTTGATACTGGGTTCATCGCTCTTTCTAAGGAACCTAGGACATGTACATGGCCCTCTACTTCTCCTAATATATCAAATTTTGTTTCTCGCAATTAGTTGTCTTCTTCTTGCTATCAATTCCTTGCATCTTGTTGAATTTAGGACCCCATGAATAATACCTCTAGCAAGGGGAGAGAGAAAGAAAAAAGGGAAAAAGAGAAAGGCTTTCAAGTAGAGAGAGAGAAGAGAAGGAAAATAAAGGAGATTATAGAGAGAGAGCACTTCACACGAGAGAGGAGGAAAAAGAAGAGACTTGATTTATTGAATTCCGAGTTACAATCACCTCTATTTATAGTTGAGGAGGTGATAGAGTCCATGTACAAGTAATCTTAGGACTCCTAATTACATTC
Organism: Aristolochia californica; assembly: GCF_029961685.1. Taxonomy (NCBI): domain Eukaryota; kingdom Viridiplantae; phylum Streptophyta; class Magnoliopsida; order Piperales; family Aristolochiaceae; genus Aristolochia; species Aristolochia californica. Next base: position 40,725,875 of record NW_027181992.1, on the reverse strand, counting down.
CAACTAGAACTCTATAAGATAAGTCTATCATGATAAGATTACATTATCTATTTATGAGACTACTTTAACTCAACTTCTAACTCTTCTTTAATCTTGTGAACCAAGATAGAAAGCCAGCTCATGACCTTATCTTTGTGGATCCTACATGATCTTCCAACTCATGTTGATAGAGCTACCAGATCGTGGTATCTTTATGGGTCCCACTTGATCTTCAAATCTTCTATTTAATTTCAGCACATATTCCTTATCTCTTAGCTCAAGCCACTTTGTATGAGGACTCTTGTTGACACCCCTATAGCTCATGGTGGATCCCACTAGCTTGTGTAGCCATGGTGGGTCCCACATTGTAACAATCCCCCACAAGTTGAGGGTGAGAAAACATCATAGATGCCTAGCTTGCTGCAGATGTTGGACAAAATTTTGTGAGTGACTGGTTTGGTGAGAATGTCTTCAATCTGGTTCTATGAAGATACATGCTGGAAAGATAAGATGCCGGCAGTGAATTTTTCTCGTATGAAGTGGCAGTCTATTTCTATATGCTTTGTTCTCTCATGGAAGACTGAATTTGATGTGATGTGAATTGCAGCCTAATTATCACAATATAGATTCATAGGAGCTTCTTTGTAAACACCCATTTCAGTTAGGAGAGATCTAATCCATTGAAGTTCACTGACTCTGTGTGCCATGGCTTTGTACTCTTCTTCTGCACTAGACCGTGCAACTACATTCTATTTCTTGCTCCTCCAAGTAACTAAGTTTCCTCCAACCATCGTACAATATCCCAAAGTAGATTTTCTGTCGTCTAGGGATCCGGACCAATGTCAATCCTCCTTTCTTCCAACACTCCCCCTCACGTTGGTGCTCTCTTCCTTGAGACCCAACTGGCCAATTCAAGAGGGTATAACATTGATGCAATAATAAGTTCCTCCATCATGGACTTCCAACCACATATAATTTTGATATTTTTGACAGGTATGAAGTTCCTCCGTCATGGACTTCCAACCACAAATAATTTGATATTTTTTATGGGGATGAAGTGCCTCCGTCATGGACTCCCAACCACAAATAATTTTGATATTTTTGACGGTGATGAAGTTCCTCCGTCATGGACTCCCAACCACAAATAATTTTGATATTTTTGACGGGGTGAAATAAATCATGATATGAGGCCACCTCTTCTTCAATAATAATGTCCCCATAGAGACATAATAACTGTAGTTGAATATAACACGATCATCTTCCAACACATATAACATAAACCTTGTAGAAGGACCCATGAAATAATAAAAATCCGATATAGATATTTTTCCTTAGATGCAAAAGCCTCATCTTTTATGCTCACCTTTACTTGAATATTTTGGTCACATAAATTCTTCCACAACATATGGTATAAAATACCTCTTTCTTATACTTCTTCTACTTCTCCCCCTCAAGTTGGGAGGTAATGGCAGTGATCCCAGCATGAACCAAATATCATAGATGTAGCAATAAGCCCAAATAATAGAGATGTATAAATAAGACCTCAAACAAGGATAAGTGAGATATTTTCCTGATATATCAACTAGAAAGAAACGCAAAACAATTGGCATAAATTCGCATTTTTCAATACAACAGAATACCAGCATGACCTTTGATTCTTCAAATGTGAATATTTCTTTAAATATCGATCAGATTGACATGAAACTTTCTCCTTCTAAAAGTAGACTTAAATAAATTTCATCCAAGTATAACTTAACTTCATAAAATATAATCATCAAGAGATAAATAATCTGATATATTTCAGTCTCTGTCATCTGGCCAACTAAGTACTGTTTATCATTTTTTTCCAGAATGACCATTGACCCTTCCAAGATCAATATCTCCTTAAAAAAATGATACAGAGAATTGGTTGAATAGGTAAGAAAATAGACTTACATATATTTATTTTGATATATATTTCTCCATATAAAGTCTCTTTCTTGATAGCCTAATTGATAGCCTAAAATACCTCGGTAGTTGAGGCTTTCAACTGCCACTCGAACCTCTTTTTCAATCTGACCTTTACTGCTTCAAATATTGATTTCTATTTGTAGATAACTCAGATAAAAAATTGATTGAATAGGTAAAAGAATAGACTTATAGATATTTCTTTTTATAAATATTTATCCATATAAATTTAAGTTTTTGATAGCAAAAAATACCTCAAAATCTGAAGATTGCTGCAACTGTTTGAAATGTTTGGCAATCTGACCTTTTCTCATTAAAATATCGATATCTCTCTGTAGATAACTCTGATGGGAACAAATAGTTTTTCTTTGGAAAGTAGACTCAAATATGTTTCCTTAAATATTTAATTTTTATTATGAAAAACTCCTTATAGAGGAAAAAAAATGCAAAGCAAACTACAAGTGCAGGGACTGAAAAAATTAATTGCAAACCTAGACATAGGGTTTAGGGTTTAGAGAAAATGATCACATTACCTCTATGGGTTGACCACGTCAACTCACACAACCTGCTCTGATACCATTTTGAATTTATGGAAAAGAGAAATACTTCATTGACTCGTTGTAATCAGAGTACATGAACCTCTATTTATAATAGAGAAAGGTAGTAGAGTCCAATTACAATAAAACTACCTTTGTCCCAATTACACCCAAACTCTAACACTTAAAGATAAGTCCTAGCATAATTAAATAACTCAAAATAAAACTCTTCTAGGATGTCACCCTTAGATAAAGATACTTTCTTGAGTCCTTCTTGATCTTCCAACTGATGTGATGTTGATGTCAACTCATGGTAATCATTGTGGGTCCTACTTCTTATGGGCTTGGGCCCATCTTGTGGATTTCTTTTCCTTAGCCGCCTTCCACCCTCGACGTTGGAGAGCCTCTTGATAGGATTGTGGTACAAGTATGGAGGAAATAACCGATAGAAATTGAAAACAAACAGAGGATAGACGATGATGAGACACAATGTTTGTTATGGGATGAGAAGTAGAAGGCATGATGCATGATCTGGGCTCTTTCCTAGCAACAATAGGACGAGTATCATATTCTGGGCAAAAAATAATCGGAGAATATGAACTTACCTCGGTAGGGTCCGACAACTTAGTAGGTGTGGTGTCAGCCAGTGTTTCTAGGGGCTGAGTAGTTTATGCAGCATGAGGCACAACTGGTCAAGGAGAACCTGGTACTAAAGATAAACCTAGAGGAGTATTATCATAATAATATGGAGAGTCTTCAAAATATTTGACGTCCCTAGACACAAGTAAATGTTGAAGAGAGGGATTATAGCAAACATAACCCTTTTGTGTGCGAGAGTATCCTAAGAATATACACTTCAAAGATTTGGGATCAAGTTTACTATGTTTTGGGGAGGAAATATGGACAAAACATTGACAGCCGAAGTCTCTCAAGGGCAGTGAAAAAGGATCATCATCAGGTAAAAATAAAGAGTAGGGAGATTCTTTTACCAAGAACGGAAGAGGATAACCGGTTTATAAGAAAACATGCGGTAAGAACTGCATGTGGCCAATAAAAGTATGGAACTTGCATGGCATATGGTAAACCATGAGATACCTCAAGAATATGACGGTTCTTCTGTTCAGCTACACCGTTTTGTTGAGGGGTGGCACATGATGTCTGATGGATAATGATATTTTCTTGACAAAATGAGTCAAGATCTTTGGATGTGTATTCTTTAGCTTTATTTGACCGAAGGACTTCAATTTTCTACCCAAAATGAGTGAGTACCATTGCATGAAAAGATTTAAATATCAAAGGTATTTCAAAATGCTCTTTAAACAAAAATAACCAAGTGGTACGAGTGAAGTCATCAATGAATGTAATAAAATATTTCACTTGAGAAATGTTGGAGACACTCAAGGGTCCCCATACATCAGTATGAATTAACAAAAAAGGAGAGACACTTTTAATTTCTAGATGAGGTAAGTATGGAGACCTCTGATGTTTACTCATTTGACATGTTTCACAATGAAGGTCTGACTGCGTTTGAGGAAAAATATGATGAAGAGATTGGGCGGACAGATGTCCCAACCGGTTCAGCCAAAACCTGGTTTCGATGTCACAGGTGGATGCAACATTTATTTCTGGCACATCTAGGTAGTAGAGTCCCCCTTGTTCATGGCCTCCACCAATCACCCGCTTCGTTGTAAGAGCCTAAAACACACATGAAGAGGGTGAGAAAGTGATAGAGCAATTAAAATGTTTGGTGAGCTGACTAACCGATAAAAGATTCAAATGAAAAGTAGGAATGAAAAGGATATTAGTGAGCAGATCCTTTCCCTTGAACTTTAGTTTGTCAACCATCAGCAATAGTGAAAAATTTATGTGAAAGACATGGAGAAACTGAGTATAGTAGATATTTGTTACCTATAAGATGCTCGGAGTGATCTTGGGTCAATTATCCAGGATGAAGAGGAGGCAGAAAACATACCTGGAGCGGTGGTGGCAGCGGTTGTTGTAGAAGTACTTAGGGAGGACCCATCATGGTCTTCATTTTTTGGAATACTTCATAGTCTTCCTCAATAAAGGTATTCTTGGCAGTTGTTGAGGTAGACTGCTCTACTTTTGTATCATTCACTAAGGCTTGGTTAGACTTATTCTCATTAGCTTTATAACATCTTTCTCGAGAGTGGCCCAATCTACCACATATAGAGCATTCTTTTAGGTGAAAGCATGTGTCCCTAGTGTGACCATATCCCTTATGATGGGTTCATTCCTTCCCATCTATTTGGTCTAAATTAGTCCTTCCACGTCCTCCTCTTCCTCCTCTGTAAAATCTGCCTCAGCCTAGGCCTTGGTCAGATGGTGTTCCCCCTATGTTCAAAGTACATAGCAGATGGCATGTCAGTAGTAGAGGGAGAAGCATCTGGAATATGGAGAAGTGTAGCATATACATTATCCAAAGTGGGAACCACGGAAGAGCTAAGAAGGTGAGTCTTAGCAACTTAAAGATGCGGTTTAATGTTAGCAAGGCATATGGTAGTTATCAAGGCCTCTTTCTGTTTATCTTGGATAGAGATATGTGTAGAGGTTGGCTGGGAAAATTTTCATTCTTGAAGAAAGCCTCGAAAGTGGGCCAAAAATTCTTGTATATTGTCTCCTTGTTTGGTGGTAAGCATCCGTTGTAAAATATCATATGGCCTTTGTAAGTTGTCGGAGCTTGAATACAACTTGGCGCATATCTCCCAAATTTGTTTAGCCATCTCTAGATGAATGACATTATTGGTGACATGTTATTCCATACTGTTGATAAGCCAACTAATAACCAATATATCCTCCTTTAACCATTTGGTATAGAATATATCATCTTCATCAATATGTGGTCCACGATTGGTGAGATGACCAACTAGGTCCTTTGTGATAAGAAACCGACGAACCGATGTGGACCAGTTCATAAAATTTGATAACCCCCATAAGGGTACAATGGTGATTCTGAGTATGTCACTCTTTTGATTCATATTATCTTCAGCCATAGTAGGCAAACTAAGTAAAATAGTTCTCCAATCAAGTAATCAAAATATGACCAAGTGGAAGGCTTTAACCAACTCGGTTAATGGAGATGCTTAGCATAAAAGCTAAGTAATTAATTTTAATGGATAATGGCTCATAAAAAGTTCAACATCCACATTCTTTATCCTGGAATCTTTTTCCCACAGATTTATGAAAAAAAAATCCAATATGCACTGGTCTCGGTCAAAGTATTGTGCAAACCGACAAAAATTGCCTTGATAATCTCTTCTAATCAAAGATAATCCAAGATGCATATATTCTTATAATTTCATAAGATGAAAACATGCATAAGGACATCTCAAAACCACCTCTTAATACCAAAAACCAGTAGCATAAAATTAATAATATCAAAAATAAATACTTATATCAAGAGCTTCAATCTTGGTTCATAAGGAGCCTTCGATGAGCAGCTTTTAATCATATCTTCATAGAGCAAAATGGGGATCCTAAATTGGTAGCTTTGATAACATGTTGAATTTAGGACCCCATGAATAATACCTCAAGCAAGTAGAGAGATAAATAAAAAATGGAAAAGAGAAAGGCTCTCAGGTAGAGAGAGAAGAGAAGGAAAATAAAGGAGATTAGAGAGAGAGCACTTCACACGAGAGAGGAGAAAAAATAAGAGACTTGCTTGATTGAATTCCAAGTTACAATCACTTCTATTTATAGTTGATGCGGTGATAGAGTCCATGTACAAGTAATCTTAGGACTCCTAATTACATTCCAACTAGAACTCTCTAAGATAAGCCTATTGTGAGAAAATTACATTATCCATTTAAGAGACTACTTTAACTCAACTTCTAACTCTTCTTTAATCATATGAACCAAGATAAAAATCCAGCTCGTGATCTTACCTTTGTGGGTCCCACATGATCTTTCAGCTCATGTTGATAGAGATACCAGATCGTGGTATCTTTGTGGGTCCCACTTGATCTTCAAATCTTCTATTTAATTCCAGCACATGTTACTTATCTCTTAGCTCGAGCCACTTTGTATGAGGACTATTGTTGACACCTCTTGAGCTCATGGTAGGTCCCACAAGCTTGTGTATCCATGGTGGATACCACATTGTAACACATCTATCTCTTAAGCATTTGTCCCACAATCGTATCAAGAGGTTTTGAGACATCCAAGATGGAAGGCAGAAATGGAAAGGAAAATGAATGCCTTATATGAGAATCAAACTTAGGCCTTGGTTCCACTTCCTCCCGGAAAAGAAACTCGTGGTTTGTAAATAGGTTTTTACTATTATGAAAAATCCAAATGGTATGTGGTTCATCTCAAGGCCCGTATAGTTACAAAGGGGTATACTCAATGCTATGGAGTTGATTATTAGGAAACCTTCTTCCAGGTGGCCAAGTTATATTTGGTAAGAATCTTATTATCACTTGCAGCAAATTCTTCTTGGCTGGTATATCAACTAGATGTGAAGAATGCCTTTTTAAATGGTAATATTAAGGAAGAAATCGATATACATCAACCACCTGGCTTTGTGGTTGAGGGGGAGTCAGTATATAGATTGAGGAAATCTTTATATGGCTTAAAATTGTCTACTGGGGTTTGTTTGACAAATTTACCCAAGCAATGTTGTGTTTGGATTCAACAAGTGCTCAATAGACATTAGGTATTTGTTATGAATACCTTAAAGGGAAGTGTATTACTGGCAATTTATGTGGATGATATTGTCTTGATTGGTAGTGATGCAGAGTGTATAAAAGAAGTCATAGAGAAGATATGCAAGGAATTCAAAACAAAATGTCTTGGACTTCTAAAAAAAATTGGGTATTGAGGTCTTACAATTAAAACATGTAATCATCTTATCTCAGAGAAAGTATGTTCTTGATCTACTTGATGACACATGGATGATGGGATGTTGACCAGTAGATACTCCTATGGATGATGACACAAAGTTGTATGCGAGCTTCAGTGAAGATGTTGATATAGGTAAATATCAAAGACTTGTGGGAAAACTATTGGATGTAGAATCCCATGACAAGGTCCTCGACCAAGGTTGTGAGAGAGGAGAAGGAGAAGAAGAAGAAGAAGAGAAGAAAGGGGAGGAAGAAAGAAGAAAATAGAGAGACGAGTAGAGAGATGGAGAGAGAGAGCTTCGGAGAAGAGATAAAGGCTATGGAGGAATTTGAGAGAAGAGGGGAGACTTAATGATCTACTTCATGCCTCGAGCCTCTATTTATAGTTGTGGGAGGAGGTTTATAATTTCTATATTCCATCAGGGCCACAAGCTTTGTAAAAGAAAAGACATAAGTAGACATACATCATCTTCTTTAGTTACACCCTTGTGTCATCCTTATGGGAAGATGATTTAATTACCTCCATTGTGACCTTCTTAAAATTTGGGAGATATTTACTTTGATGTGTTGGAAAATAGGGCCAAAGCCCACATGACCAAGGAAGGCCCACATATCTAAGAGTATTATAAGATGGGGCACACGACCAAGGAAGGCCTTCAAGATGGGCCCAAGCCCATAAGAAGTAGGACCCACCATGAATACCACGAGTTGGCATCCTTATCACATAAGGTGGAAGATCAAGAAGGACTCACAAAAGCATCTTGATCTTATGGTCACATCCAAGAAGAGTTTTAGTTTGAGTTATGTTTGTCTTTTATCTATATTGAGATATTTAATTATGCTAGGACTTATCTTTAAGTGTTAGAGTTTGGGTATAATTGGGACAAAGGTAGTTTTATTATAATTGGACTCTACTACCTTCCTTTATTATAAATAGATGTTCATGTACTCTGATTATAATAAGTCAATGAAGTATTTATCTTTTTCATAAATTCAACATGGTATCAGACCAGGTTCTGTGAGTTAACTTGGTCAACCCATAGAGATGATGAGATCATTTTCTCTAAACCCTAAACCCTAAGTCTAGTTTCTTAGTTTTGTTTTTTTCCAGTCCCTATTCTTGTCTATTGCTTTACATTTTTTAGCTCTATACGGAGCTTTTCATATTTCAAATTATATATTGAAGGAAAGATATTTGAGTCTACTTTCCAAAGAAAAATGATTTGTTCCAATCAGAGTTATCTACAAAGAGATATAGATATTGGAATGAGCAAAAGTCAGATTTCAAAAAGGTTCGAGCAACAGCAGCAATCTTCAGATTCTGAGGTAATTTTTTATCTAAGTTATCTACAAAGAGAAATCGATATTTGAAGCAGCAAAGATCAGGTTGAAAAGGAGGTTCGAGCGCAGTAGAAAGCCTCAACTTTCGAGGTATTTTATGCTATCAAGAAAGAGACTTTATATGGAGAATTATATATCAAAATAAATATACGTAAGTCTATTTTCTTACCTATTCCACCAATTCTGGGTATGATTTTTTTATAAGGACATATTGATCTTGGAAGAGTCAATGGTCATTCTGGAAAAACAGGAGAAACAGTACTTAGTTCAGCCAGATGATAGAGACCAAAATATATCAGATTATTTATCTTCTTATGATTATATTTTATGAAGTTAAGTTATACTTGGATGAAAGGTATTTAAGTTTACTTTCAGAATGAGAAACTTTCATGTAAATCTGATCTATATTTAAAGATATATTCACACTAGAAGAATCAAAGGTCATACTGGTATCCCGTTACATTGAAAAATACGAATTTAAGCCGATTATTTTGTGTCACTTTTTGAGTTGCTATATCAGGAAAATATATCACTTTTCACTTGTTTGAGGGCTTATTACTACATCTCTGTTATTTGGGCTTATATCTGCATCTATGATGTTTGGTTCAAGCTGGGATCGTTGTCATTACCTCCTAGTTTGAGGGAAGTAGTAGAAGAAGTACAAGAAAGAGATATTTTATTCTAGATGTTGTGGATAAAGTTTATGTGACCAAAATATACAAGAGAGGAGGAACACAAATAAAGCTTGTGCATCTAAGAAGAAATTTTTATATCAGATTATTGCATGGGTTCTTTTACAAAGTTTATTATTTGGTTCGTGTTATATGCGTTGGATGATGGTCGTGTTATATTCAATTGTGGCTATTATGTCTTTTTGGGGACATTATTATTGGAAGAGGTGGCTTCATACCATTATTTATTTGCCCCCATAAAAAATATCAAAAGTGTCAATGTTTTGGATTCCATGACGGAGGAACTTGATACCCCGTAAAAAATATCAAGTGTCAATGGTTGGGATTCCATGACAGAGGAACTTAATACTTCGTAAAAAATATCTAGTGTCAATGGTTGGGATTCCATGACGGATGAACTTAATACCCCGTCAAAAATATCAAGTGTCAACGGTTGGGACACCATGATGAAGGAACTTATTATTACATCTATACCCCCGTGAATTGGGCAGTTGGGTCTCAAGGAAGAGAGCATCAGCATGAGGGGGAGTGTTGGAAGATTGGAGGATTGCCTATTTATACAAAAAGATTTTATGCATCATTTGCAGCACGCTGGGAGTTCTTGATGTTCTCTCACTCCCAACTTGAGGGGGAGTGTTGGAAGATAGGGCCCAAGCCCATAAGAAGTAGGACCTACCATGAATACCACCAGCTGGCATTCTTATCACATAAGTTGGAAGATCAAGAAGGACTCACAAAAGCATCTTTATCTTATGGTCACATCCAAGAAGAGTTTTTTTTTGAGTGATGTTTGTCTTTTATCTATATTAAGTTATTTAATTATGTTAGGACTTATCTTTAAGTGTTATAGTTTGGGTGTAATTGGGACAAAGATAGTTTTATTGTAATTGGGCTCTACTACCTTCCTCTATTATAAATAGAGGTCCATGTACTCTGATTATAATAAGTCAATGGCGTATTTATCTTCTCCATAAATTCAACATTATGCCACTTCGAGATGTCTTCCAACAAAAAATTATTTACCTCACAATGACCAAACCTAATATGTCATAAGCAAAAAATGAGGTTAGTCAGTATATGCATAAACCACAACATAACCATTGGCAAGCTCTAGAGAGGATCCTTAGGTATTTAAAAGGAGCTCTAGGAAAGGAACTTCTATATAAAAACCATGGTCACTTCAACATTGAAGGATTTGTGGATGCAGATTGGGTTGGATCATCTATCTTCTTTAATTGGAGGAAATATGGTTACATGGAGGAGTAAAAAGTTGAATGTTGTTATGAGATTTAGTGTCGAAGTAGAATACAGAGATATGGCACTTGCAGTCAGTGAGCTTATATGGATCAAATCCCTCCTTACTGAATTAGGGTTCCACAAGAAGCTCCTATGGAACTATATTGTGACGACTAGGCAGCCATCCATATTGTTTCAAATCCAGTCTTTTACTAGAGAACAAAGTATATTGAGGTAGATTGCCACTTGACATGAGAAAAATTTCAAGCCAATATTATATCTTTCAAACATGTTTCATCTCAAGGACAAGTGGTAGACATACTTACAATACTGGTCACATCCAAGATCCAGACTATTAAGTTGTGGAGTCTAATTAACGCCCTACGATGAGTTGGTCGCGGATAGACCTGCATGGTCAGGTTGTTGTGGGGGTTGGAAGGGGGGCGACAAGCCTCCCTCCCAGGGATGTAGGGGGTGGAGCCCTCGCCTAGTCCACGATATATTAATTGTTGTTTCATTAAGGGCAGTTTGGGAATTTCGCTCTTGTAATGTTGTTGCCCTAATTTTCTCTTTATAATCGAGCGGTGCCGTTATTAGGATTTTATCATCTTATACCGAGGAGCATCTCGAGTTGTAGCCCGAGAAGATAGAGAGAAACACCTATAAGTGTGTGATTTCTCTTGTAAAGTATTTTATCTTCATAGTGGGTTAGTGCAGCGGTGGAAGACAAGATGTAGTCTCACCTTGAGGCGAACCTGTATAAATCTTATTGAGCTTTTTCGTGCTAGTTTTTCGTTTATTCAGCGTTTATTATTATTGCTCTTGTTAGTTTGGAATTAGGGCCTCTAATTCCTAAAAAGTGGTATGATAACTTTGGTTAGTGATTGCGAGCAATGGCTAGCGGAGAAGGATCGGCACTAGGGATCAACAAGTTTAATGGTATGGATTTTGCATTCTGGAGGATGCAAATCGAAGATTATTTGTATAGTAAAAAGTTGCACACACGACTTCTAGTTATGAAACCAAAAGGTATGAGCGATGATGAGTGGAATCTCCTTGATAGACAAGTGTTGGGGGTAGTTCAGTTAACACTGTCAAAGAACATTACTCACAACGTGGCATCAGAGAAAACCACAGCGGGGATGATGAAGATTTTGTCTGACATGTATGAGATGCCTTCCACAAATAATAAGGTACATCTCATGAAAAAACTCTTCAATTTAAAGATGACAAAAAATACATCAATTGCATCACATTTAAATGACTTTAGCATGATTGTCAATCAATTGACATCCATTCAAATTAAATTTGATGATGAGGTTTGTGTTTTAATTCTTTCGACATATCTGCCAAATTGTTGGGAGCCTATGATGGCTGCAGTTAGCAACTTTGTAGGGAAAAGAAAGTTGATCTTTAATGATGTTCAGGATACCATTCTCGAGGAGGATGTTCATAGAAATGACTCCGGAGAATCATTGACGTCTAATTCTGCCCTAAGTGACGATACTAGGGGCATGAACTTCAAGAGGGATTCCTACAAGGGCAATGGTAGAGGGAAGTCAAGGAATGGTAGAACCAAGTCAAAATTCGAAAGGAATGTTGAATGCTGGAATTGTGGTAAGTCTGGTCACACAAACAAGAACTGTAGAGCACCGAAGAAGGATGAAAAGAAAAATGATGCTACAAATGCGGTGACTGAAGAGGTAGAAGATGTTTTACTTTTGTCGGTTGACAGCCCTATTGACTCTTGGGTGTTAGATTCAAGAGCTTCTTTTCACACCACCGCACAACGTGAGATCATGGAGAATTATGTTGTTGAAGATCATGGGATGGTGTATCTTGCTGATGGAGAACCTTTAGATATTGTCGGTATTGGTAATTTTAGTTCGAGGATGTTAAACGGGACTGTGTGGAAAATTCACAAGGTGAGACACGTACCAAAACTTATGCGTAATCTGATCTCAATAGGGCAACTTGATGATGAAAGTCATAATGTCAATTTTAATGGTGTTTCTTGGAAAGTCACAAAGGGATCCATGGTTGTTGGACAGGGAATTAAAACTGGAACTCTTTACATCACGTTCAGTTGTAGAGACACGGTTGCAATTGCTGATGTTGTTACTAATTCTGACTTGTGACATTATAGGCTCGGTCACAAGAGTGAGAAGGCAATGAAAGTGCTTTAGTCCAAAAGGAAGCTACCAAGGTTAAAAACTATAAATAATAGTTTGTGTGAAGGCTATATTTTCAGCAAGTACAGAAGGGTTAGCTTTTCTAAGGCTAGAAAGGAGCAAAAGACAACAAAATTGGAGTTAGTTCACACAGATGTGTGGGGGCCTTCAACTGTTACTTCCCTTGGTGGTTCTAACTATTATGTGAAATTTATTGATGATGTAAGCAAAAAAGTATGGGTTTATTTCCCAAAAAAGAAATCTGTTGTCTTTGATACCTTTAAGAGATGGTGAACAATGGTTGAGAATGAGACAAATTTGAAAGTGAACTGATTGCAGTCAGATAATGGGGGAGAATACGTAGATGATGATTTCAAGAGGTACTATACCGATAATGGAATCAAGATGAAGAAGACCGTTCTTGGAAAACACTAACCGAATGGTGTGGCTGAGAGAATGAATAGAACTTTGAACGAGCATGCTAGGAGCATGAGATTACATGCGGGATTGCCGAAGATGTTCTAGTCTGAGGCTATTAGCACTACTCCCTATTTGATCAACAAAGGTCCCTCAACACCATTGGATTGCAAAATACCAAAAGAGGTCTGGAGCGGCAAAGAGGTAAAATTTTCTTTCTTGAAAGTGTTTGGTTGTGTTTCTTATATTCACATTGATTTTGTTGCTAGAAGTTAACTTGATGCCAAATCTAAATTATGTTTCTTTATTGGCAATGGTGGTACTGAGTTTGGTTATAACTTCTAGGATGACCAAAGTCGTAAAGTTATTCGGAGCAAGGACATGATCTTCAGTGAAGGTGCCTTATATAAAAATAGGTTGAGAACAGAGTCTGAGAGCGCAAGTGATAAAGCCAAGAAGTTTGAAGTTATTCGGTTGAGAGATCATCTAGCTATTGAGATGGAGAATATTGCTCAAAAAGACCAGGAGAACATACCCCCAGAAGCAACTCAGAACATTCCTGTGACTGAACTCAGGAGATCTGGCAGAACTAGCAGACCACCATAGAGGTACTCCCCTGCACTTAATTATATTTTGTTGACTGGTAAAGGTGAACCAAAGAGTTATGAGGAAGTCGTGCAAGTTGATGAATCAACCAAGTGGGAGTTGGCCATGCGGGATGAGATGGATTTATTGTTATCCAAGTAGATATGGCAGTTGGCAAAGCTACTAAAAGGCCTTGCAAAACAAATGGTTGTACCGAATAAAAGACGAACATGATGGCAGTAAGCGGTACAAGGCAAGACTGGTGGTAAAGGGTTTTCAATAAAAATAAGGCATTCACTACACTAAGATTTTCTCTCTAGTAGTGAAATTGACTACTATTAGAACAATGCTGGGACTAGTGGCAAATGAAGACTTGCACTTAGAGTAGTTTGATGTAAAGACAACCTTTCTTCATGGTGATTTGGAGGAAAATTTTTGCATGATGCAACCATAGGGTTTCAAAGAAAAGGAAAGGAGAAAATGGTGTGCAAAATTCAAAAGAGCTTATATGGTCTTAAACAAGCTCCAAGATAGTGTCGATATGTTGATAGTAGGTGCTTGAAAATAGGAAATAGATAATTTGTGTAAAATTTAGGATCCCATGAGAAGAACTTTAGATCAACGATGAAGAGGAAGAAGAAGAGAGAAATGAGAGGAGAAGAAGAAGAACATAGAAGGAGAGAGTTTGGATTAAGGGAAAAAGGGTTTGCACCAAATAAGAAAGAGGAAGGCTGGATGAATTTTTGGAAGAAAAGGAGAGGGCTTCAATGGTCTACCTCTTAGCCAATGCCTTTATTTATAGTTTTACAATGCCCTTAGGGCTACCACTTGATAAAACAAAAGACATAAAAGGAACACATATTTACACCTCTATGCCATCCTTATGGAAAGTACCATATTTTACACATATGTCACTCCTTTGACGTGTGGGCTTCTTGTCTTGAGCTTGCACTCCCCCTCAAGCTGATAGGATTTTAGATGTAATGGGTTTAGTGAGAATATCAACTACTTTCTCTTGAGATGAAACATGTTTGAGGGAGATTATTCCTGCTTGAAACTTCTCCTGTATAAAGTGACAATCCACCTCAATATGTTTAGGTCTTTCATGGAAGACTGGATTTGATGTAATATGAATGGTTGTTTGGTTATCACAATGCAGACCCATGAAACCTCTTTTATAATATCCAAATTTTGTAAGAAGGGTATTATTCTTAAGAGTTCACTAATTGTATGGGCCATAACTCTGTATTCTGCTTCAGCGCTTGATCTTGCAACCACATTTTGCTTCTTACTTTTCCATGTAACCAAGTTCCCTCCAACAAGAGTACTATTATGGTCCTAGGTTAAGTTATTGGCTTTCCACTACCTACCAGGCCGATATTTTGGGTAGTATTGGCTAGGTGCTTAACATTTGGTATCAGAGCCACTACTTACGTTGCGAGTTCGAATTTCGGAGGGGGCGACCTAGTGGTGTCGCTAGAGTAGGCCATCACTAGAGTGGGCCGCGGTGGACATTGGCTCGTAGCAGAGGAGCTTGTTTGAATGTTGGCTCATAAGAGCTTGAGGTCAAGCTCTTTCTCCATGGGATGTGTGATGTTATGGTCCTGGGTTAAGTGTTTGGCTTTCCACTACCTACCAAGCCGGTCTTTTGGGTAGTATTGGCTAGGTGCTTAACAAGTGCAATATCCCAATGTAGATTTTCTATCATTAGGTGAAGTGCCTTCTATGTTGAAGTGCCCATGTTTTTTATACAGCAATCCTCTTCTCGGAGCTCCTTTTAGGTATCGTAATATTCTCTCTAAGGTTTGCCAGTGGGTAATTTGTAGTTTGTACATGAATTGACTCACCACACTTACAACATATGATATGTCTGGCCTAGTTACTGTGAGATAGATCAGTTTTCCCACGAGTCTTTGATATTTGCCAATATCAATATCTTCTACAGTCATGGCACACAATTTTACATTTATATCCATAGATGTGTCAACTGGTCGACAACCCTTCATTCATGTTTCTTCAAAGAGATCCAAGATATATTTTCGTTGAGACAATATTATCCCATGCTTGGATTGAAGAACTTCTATGCCCAAAAAATATTTAAGCATACCCAGCTAGCTCATTAGTCTTGAATTTTTTATATATCATATTCTTCACTTCTTATATGCTCTAAGCACCATCACTGGTTAAGCTAATATCATCTACATATACAGCCAATAATATTTTCCATTTGACACTATCTTTAAAATATACTGAATGATCAACCGAGCACCAATGAAAACCAAATTGTAGAAGTACTTGACTAAATTTATCAAACCAAGCATGAGGGGACTATTTAAGCCCATATAAAGATTTTTTTAACAGGCATACTGACTCCCCCTCAACCACATAACCTGGTGGTTGAACCATATAAATTTCCTCACGCATACCACCATTTAAAAATGCATTTTTGACATCCAATTGATATACAAGCCATGATGAGTTAGCAGCAATAGATAAGATGATACGTACCGAATTCAATTTGGTAACAGGAGAGAAGGTCTCCTCATAATCTATCCCATAGCACTAAGTATAACCTTTAGCAATGAATCAAGCTTTAAGATGAGCAACTAATCCATCCGAGTTATGTTTCACCGAAAACACCCTTCTACAACCAACCGGTGTTTTACCTTTTGGGAGTGATGCTAAGGACCAAGTTTGATTTTCATACAAGGTGTTCATTTCTTCATCCATAGCCGCCTTCCATCCTGGATGCTTCATAGCCTCCCGATACAACTGTGGAATGGAAGTAGAAGAAAGAGAAGCAAGGACCTAAAAGCACTCAGAAGACAAGCGATGGTGAAACATAAATTTTGAGATAGGATGCAAAGTAGTGCAAGAACGACGTTCCTTTCTTAAAGCAATAGGCCTAGTATCAAATTCAGGCCCAAACATAGGAGGAGAAGGACTTACCTCTGGTGGATCCGACAACTCCACAGGTGAAGGTACGGCCAGTGCGTCAAGGATGGATTAATATCAACATTGAAAGACACAAGTAGACATGGAGTGGTAGAAGGAAATATCCATACTGGAGGAGCATCATGGGAGGAGTAGAAGGAGGTGTCCTCAAAGAAAGTCACATCCCGAGAAACAAGCATCCTCCGAAGGGTAGGATTGTAACAAACATAACCTTTCTAGGTGTGAGAGTACCCCAAAAAAATACACCTCATATACCAAGGATCAAGTTTATTTTTTTGTGGGGAAGTAACATGAACAAAACATGTACATCCAAACACTCTAAGAAAAAGAAAAAATGGATCTTCACCATGAAATAAAACAAAGTAAGGAGTTTTATTGTGAAGAACCGATGAAGGTAACCTATTAATAAGAAAGCATGTCGTAAGTATAGCATGAAGCCAATAAAAATAGGGTACCTCCATGGAGTAGAGGTGGCCCCGAGCAATTTCAAGAAGGTGACGATTCTTCCTTTCAGTAACACCATTTTGTTGAGGAGTATAGACACATGATGTTTCATGGATAAGCCAATTACCCTCACAAAATGATTTGAATTCATTAGACAAATATTCCTTTGCATTATCAGACATAAGGATTTGAATTTTCTTCCCAAATTGTGTCAATACCATAGCATGAAAATTTTTAAACAGAGGAAGAATTTCTGAGCGTTCTTTAAATAAATATAATGAAGTCACTCAGGTAAAATTATCAAAAAAAAGTGAGAAAATATTTAACTTGAGAAATATTTGAGACACATAAAGGTCTCCATACATCAGAATGTATTAACTCAAAAGGAGCAACACTTGTAGTTGTAAGACGAGGAGAATATGTACTCCTAAAGTGCTTACTTAATTGACAAACCTCACAACTGATAGTAGAAAGTACTTTTAAAAATGGAAGCAAAGAATGAAGTGAAGAGGTAGACGGTTGACCAAGCCGGTTGTGCCAAAGTTGGGCCTCAGATGTAGTGGATGATAGGGCAGCTAATAGTGGAAGAGTGAAGTAATACAAGCCTCCCTTTCCATGTTTGCCACCAATCACCCATGTAGAATTTAGGATCTCATGAAAGGAACTTTAGATCAACAAGAAAGAAGAAAAAGAAGAAGAGAGAAGGAGAAGAGAAGAAGAAGAACGTGGAAGAAGAGAGTTTGGATTAAGGGAGAAGAGGATTGTGTCAAAAATAAAAATAAGGGTTGGACGAATTTGTGGAAAGAGAGGAGAGTGCTTCAATGCCCTACCTCTTAGCCAATGCCTTTATTTATAGTTTTATAATACCCTTAGGGCTACAACTTGATAAAACAAAAGACATAAAAGGAATACATATTTACACTTCTATGCCATCTTTATGGAAAGTACCATATTTTACACATATGCCACTTCTTTGACGTGTGGGCTTCTTGTCTTGAGTTCATGGGCTTGAGCCCATCTTCCAACACTCCCCCTCAAGCTGGAGGAGAAAAGACATCATAAATACCCAGCTTGCCACATATAAACGATAGGATTTTAGATGTAACGGGTTTAGTGAGAATATCAACTACTTGCTCTTGAGATGACACATGTTTGAGAGAGATTATTCCTGATTGAAACTTCTCCCGTATAAAATGACAATCCACCTCAATATGTTTAGTTCTTTCATGAAAAACTGGATTTGAAGTGATATGAATAGCTGCTTGATTATCACAATGCAGATTCATGGACCCCTTTTTAAAAAAACCTAGTTCGGTAAGAAGGGTCCTAATCCATAAAAGCTCACTAACGGTATGGGCCATAGCTCTGTATTCTGCTTCGGCGCTAGATCTTGCAACCACATTTTTCTTCTTACTTTTCCATGTAACCAAGTTTCCCCCAACCAGAGTACAATATCCTGATGTAGATTTTCTATCATCAAGAGATCCAACCCAATCTGCATCTGAGAAGCCTTCTATATTGAAGTGCCCATGTTTTTTATACAGCAATCCTCTTCCTGGAGCTCCTTTTAGATAACGTAATATTCTTTCTAAAGCCTGCCAGTGAGTAATTTGTGGTTTGTGCATGAATTGACTCACCACACTTACAACATATGATATGTCTGGCCTAGTTACCGTGAGATAAATCAGTTTTCCCACGAGTCTTTGATATTTGCCAATAACAATATCTTTTTCATTTGTGGCACGTAATTTTACATTTGTATCCATAGGTGTGTCAACTAGTCTACAACCCTTCATTCTTGTTTCTTCAAGGAGATCCAAGACATATTTCCTTTGAGACAATATTATCCCATGTTTGGATTGAAGAACTTCTATACCCAAAAAATATTTAAGCATACCAAGGTCTTTAGTCTTGAATTCCTGACATATCATCTGTTTCACCTCTTGTATGCTCAAAGCATCATCACCGGTTAAGATAATATCATCCACGTATACAGCCAATAATATTTTCCCTTTGACCGTATCTTTATAATATACGGAATGATCAACTGAGCACCGATGAAAAATAAACTGTAGTAATGTTTGACTAAATTTATTAAACCAAGCCCGAGGGGACTGCTTAAGCCCATATAAAGACTTTTTTAACCTGCATACTGACTCCCCCTCAACCACATAACCAGGTGGTTGAACCATATAAATTTCCTCACTGATATCACCATTTAAAAAAGCATTTTTAATATCCAACTGATAGATGGGCCATGAGGAGTTAGCAGCAATAGATAAGATGATGTGTACCAAATTCAATTTTGCAACAGGAGAGAAGGTCTCCTCATAATCTATCCCATAGCACTGCGTATAGCCCTTAGCAACCAGTCAAGCTTTAAGACGAGCAACCGATCCATCCAAATTATGTTTCACCAAAAAAAAACCATCGACAACCAACCGGTCTTTTACCTTTCGGGAGTGATGTTAAGTACCAGGTTTGGTTTTCATATAAGGCGTGCATTTCTTCATCCATAGCCGCCTTCCATCCTGGATGTCTCAGGGCCTCCTGATATGACTGTGGAACGGAAGTAGAAGAAAGGGACACAAGAAACTGAAAACACTCGGAAGACAAGCGATGGTGAGACATAAAATTTGAGATAGGATGCGAAGTAGTACAGGAGCGACGTTCTTTTCTTAAAGCAATAGGCCGAGTATGAAATTCAGGCCCATACATAGGAGGAGAAGGACTTACCTCAAGTGGATCTGACAACTCCATAGGTGAAGGTACGGCCGGTGCATCAGGGGATGGATCCACTTCAAGATTGAATGGCGCAAGCGGACAAGGAGTAGTAGAAGGACAATTCCATCCTGGAAGAGCATCATGGGAGGAGTAGAAGGGAGTGTCCTCAAAGAAAGTCACATCCCTAGAGATAAACATCCTCCGATGGGTAGGATTATAACAGACATAACCTTTCTGGGTGCGAGAGTATCCCAAAAAAATGCACTTCATAGACTGAGGATCAAGGTTATTTTTATGTGGAGATGTAACATGAACAAAACACGTACATCTAAACACTTTCAAAGGAAGAGAAAAAGGATCTTCACCATTAAATAACACAGAGTAAGGAGTTTTATGATGAAGGACTGATGAAGGTAACCTATTAATGAGAAAGCATGTTATAAGTATAGCATGAGGCCAATTGAAATAAGGTACCTTCATGGAGTAGAGGAGGCCCCGACAACTTCAAGAAGATGACGATTCTTCCTTTCAGCAACACCATTTTGTTGAGGAGTATAGGCACATGATGTTTGATGAATAAGCCCATTACTCTCACAAAATGATTTGAAGTCATGAGACATGTATTCCTGAGCATTATCAGATCTAAGGGTTTGAATTTTCTTCCCAAATTGTGTCAAGACCATAACATGAAAATTTTTAAACAAAGGAAGAATTTCGGAACGCTCTTTAAATAGAAATAATCAAGTCACTCGAGTAAAATCATCAACAAAATGACAAAAAATTTAACTTGGAAAATATTTGAGACACATAAAGGGCCCCATACATCAGAATGTATTAGCTCAAACGGAGCAGTACTTGTAGTTGTAAGACAAGGAGAATATGTACTCCTGACATGTTTACTTAATTGACAAACCTCACAACTGATATTAGAAAGTCCTTTTAAAGATGGAACCAAAGAACGAAGTGAAGGGGTAGATGGATGACCAAGTCGGTTGTGCCAAAGTTGGGCCTCAGATGTAGTGGACGATAATGCAACTAATGGTGGAAGAGTGAAGTAGTACAAACCCCCCTTTTCACGGCCACCACCAATCACCCGCTTCATAGTGAGATCCTGAAAGACACAAGAAGACAGTGAGAAGGTGATAGAGCAATTTAATTGTTTGGTCAATCGGCTAATCGAGAGCAAATTTAAAGGAAATTGAGGAACAAACAAAACATCTTGAAGGGGAATAGATGAAGTAAGAGAGGAGGAACCTTTGCCAAGGACCTTGGTTTGGGTACCATCAGCAATAGTAACGAATTTATGAGGATAACAAGGAGATAAGGACTGCAACAAGTGTTTGTTACCTGATAGATGTTCGGAGGCCCCGAAGTCGATGATCCAAGAGGAAGAGGAAGAAGAGGAAGAAAGCATACCTGAGGCAATAGTTGTGGCAGTAGTAGATGATGAGGGAATAGATGATTCCATGAAGGACTTCATTTTCTGAAATGCAGCATAGTCCTCAGCCGTAAGAGTCACATTTCCGGATGATTATTCAGCCTTATCTTCATTTTTCTCAACATTAACTGAGACTGGGTTAGCTGTGGCCCAATCAGGCTTGCCATGAAGTTTCCTGCATGATGCCACACGGTGGTTCTGACGGCCACAATAAGTGCAAAGTTGAGGCTCAGTACAAAAAGAATTCTGACCCATTCTACCACCTCTATTTTCAGCCCCTCTCATAGTTTGACCCCCTCTCATATTTCTGCCCCGTCCTCGGGATGAGGAAGATGTTCCCCGATTGCCAGAGAACATCACCGATGGAGCATCAATAGGAGAAGGAGGGGATGGATCCGGTATCCTAAGTAATGTAGCTCTAATATCATCGAAGGATGGAAGAGTAAAAGAACTTAGAAGTTGAGTTTTGGCCACCTCAAGGTATGGTTTAATATTCGATAAGCAAATGGCTGCTGCCAAAGCTTCTCTTTGTCGTTCTTGAATGGCAATATCAGTGGCATATGGCTGAGCTAGTTTCCATTCTTGAAGAAGACCGCGAAACCGTGCCAAAAATTTGTGAATATTATCTCCATGTTTTGTATGCAGCATGTTTTGTAAGACATCATATAATTTTTATAATGAAGCAGTGCTTGAGTAAAGCTTGGCACAAGTGTCCCATATGTTCTTGGCGGTTTCCAAGTGGACCACATTGTTGGCCACCTGCTCTTCCATGCTATTAATGAGCCAACTTATCACCATGTTATCATCCTTAACCCACTTGTGGTAGGACACATCTTCATCATCAATCGGAGGAGGAAAGTTAACAACGTGGCTCAAGAGGTCACGAGTAATAAGAACCCTCCGAACTCATTGTGACCAACTCATGTAATTGGAGAGACCTCTAAGTAGAATTTTAGTAATACGGAGTATATCACTCTTATTACTATTGTATCCAATCTCCATGATGAGGCAAGTAAAATATGGAGGTCAAGGGAAAAAGCCTTCTTCAAAGAACAATTACTCTATGTAATTTGAAGAACCCGTAGACCAAATCAATCACCAACAAAAGAGAACAAGAACCAATTTCTTTCACAAGGGCAAGCACCAAATTATCAACAAATTTGTGCCTTTAGAGAGTGATAATAACATCCAACCATCATTCAACTTCTCTTGTATTCATAAGAACAAAGAGAAGAAAGTAGATGCAACCGATTAGGCCTTAATCCAAACTCCAACACAAACGAGCAATAGACAAAAATTTAGAGAAGATTTAACGACAAACCAAGACACTTGGAAGAGATTTATCTTCAGCTCATGGGAGACTTCAACGTAATAAAAAATTCAATTGTTGAAGTTAAAAAAAAAACGGAACTAAAAAGGGTAAATGGCTATTGGCATTTCATCAAACATGTAATGGGCATCCAACAACACAACACAAACCCATGAGCAACCTAAACGTAGGAGAAGATACAACAACATGTGCTGGAATTCTACCTCAAATGAGATGGATCCAAATTACATAAAGTTAATTGAATTTCACCCACCAATCTTAATAAGATGCAAATAGCAAATGATCTTGGTCACTCTTGTAATTGATTTACAAGGAGTAAAGATTATAACATCAATTTAGTCATAGAAATAAATCTTTACAACATATAAAGATTTATCTTGACTTGATGTGACTCAAAATTCAAGAAGTAAAGAAAAACAGTAAAAAGGAGTATGTAAATAAGAAAAGGAAACAAAAAAAAACATAAATAAAAAGATGATGAACTTTTCTATTTAGGATTGAACTCCTTTTACAACTTCTTGAACAGATTTCATAATAACCCCATGAAGAGATCCTAAACTCCTTGCTCTGATACCATGTAGAATTAAGGATCTCATGAAAGGAACTTTAGATCAACAAAAAAGAAGAAGAAGAAGAAGAGAGAAGGAGAAGAGAAGAAGAAGAACGTGGAAGAAGAGAGTTTGGATTAAGGGATAAGAGGATTGCGTCAAAGAGAAAAATGAGGGTTGGACGAATTTGTGGAAAGAGAGGAGAGTGCTTCAATGCCCTACCTCTTAGCCAATGCCTTTATTTATAGTTTTACAATACCCTTAGGGCTACAACTTGATAAAACAAAAGACCTAAAAGGAACACATATTTACACTTCTATGCCATCTTTATGGAAAGTACCATATTTTACACATATGCCACTCCTTTGACGTGTGGGCTTCTTGTCTTGAGCTCGTGGGCTTGAGCCCATCTTCCAACAACCCGCTTCATAGTGAGACCCTGAAATATACAAGAAGACGGTGAGAAGGTGACAAAGCAATTAAACTATTTTGTTAATTGACTAACAAAGCAAATTTAAAGGAAATTGAGGGACAAACAAAACATCTTGAAGAGGAATAGATGATGTAAGAGAGGAGGAACTTTTGCCAAGGACCTTGGTTTGGGTACCATTAGCTACAGTAATGAATTTATGAGGAAGACAAGGAGATAATGACTGAAACAAGTGTTTGTTACCTGAGAGATGTTCGGATGCTCCGAAGTCGATGATCCAGGAGGAAGAGGATGAAGTTGAAGAAAGCATACCTAAGGCAATAGTGGTAGTGGCAGTAGATAATGGAGGAATGGAGGATTCCATTAGGGACTTCGTCTTCTTAAATGCAATATAGTCTTCAATAGTGAGAGTCACATTTCCGGAGTGGGAGTCACCCTTTTCTTCATGTTTTTTAACATTAACAGAGATTGGGTTAGTCATGGCCCAATTAGGCTTGCCATGAAGTTTCTAGCATTTTTCCACAAGGTGGTTTGACCACCACATTAAGTGCAAGTTCGAGGCTCGGTACGGGAATTATTCGGACCCGTTCGACCACCTCTATTTTCTACCCCCCTCATTGTTCTGCCCCCTCTCGTATTTTTGGCCCGTCCTTGGTATGAGGATGATATATAGGGATTTCCAGAGAACATAGCCGATGGAACATCAATAGGAGGAGGGGATGGATCAGGGATCCGTAGAAACGTAGCACTGATGCCATCGAAGGATGGAAGAGCGGAGGAACTTAGAAGCTGGATCTTCATAACCTCAAGGTAAGGTTTAATATTTGACAAGAAAATAGTTGTTGACAAGGCCTCTCATTGTCATTCTTGGACAATAATATCAGTGGAGTATGGCTGAGCTATTTTTCATTCTTAGAGAAGGCCCCAAAATAGGGCTAAAAATTCATGAATGTTATCTCCGTGTTTAGTATGCATCATATTTTGTAAGACATCATATACTCTTTGTAAGGAGGTAGTACTAGAGTAAAGCTTAGCACAAGTATTGCAAATGTCCTTGGCAATTTCCAAGTGGACCACATTGTTAGCTACATGCTCTTCCATGCTATTGATGAGCCAACTGATAACCATGTTATCATTTAACCCACCTGTGGTAGGCTTCATCTTTTTCATCAATCGGAGGAGGAATTTTGATAACATGACTTAGAAGGTCACGTCGTAATGAAAACCTTCCGTACCGATTGTGACCAGCTAAGGTAATTGGAGAGACCTCTTAGTGGAATCGTAGTAATGTGGAGTATATCACTCTTATTATTGTTGTGTCCACTCTCCATGATGAGGCAAGGCAAATGTGGAGGTCAAGGGAAGGGGCCTTCTTCAAATAACAATTACTCAATGTAATTTAAAGAACCCCTGGACCAAATCAGTCACCAACAATAGAGGGAAAAGGAGAAAAGAATTTCTTCACGAGTGTAAGCACCAAATTATTAACAAATTTGTGCTTTTGGCAAGTGAAAATAAGATCCAGCCATCACTCAATTCCTCTTATAATCATAAAGGAAAAACAAAGAGGAGAAGGTAGATACAATCGCTTAGGCCTTAATCCAAACTCCAACACAAATCGAGAGCAAAAAATATTTAGAAAAAACTTAGAGGCAAATCAAGACACTCGAAAACAAATTTCTCTTCAGCTCATGGGAATACTTCAAAGTAAAAAAAATGCAATTGTTGCAGTTCAAGAGCAACAAAAATAATAGGGATAAGTGAGTGCTGGAATTTCATCAAACATATAACGGTCATCCAACAACATAACACAATCCCATGAGCAACATCAAATGGGAGAATTTACAGCAACATGTGCTGGAATTCCACCTCAAATAAAATTGATCCAAGTTACATAAAGGTAACTGAATCTCAAAACATCAATCTTGATAAGACACAAGTAGCAATTGATCTTGATCAAGCTTGTAATTGATCTAGAAGAAAATCAAGATCATTTTAGTCATAAAAATAAATCTTCACAACATATGAAGATTATCTTGATTTGGTGCGATTCAAGGTTCAAGAAAAAGAAAAATAACATAAATGAGTATGTAAATAAGAAGAAAAAAAATGTAAAGAAGAAGAGAATTAACTTACCTCTTCATGGCTGAACTCCTTCTTTTACCAACTTCTTGGACAAATTTCATAATGACTTCATCAAGTGGGATCCTTAACTCCTTGCTCTAATACCATGTAGAATTTAGGATCCCATGATAAGAACTTTAGATCAACGAGGAAGAAGAAGAAGAAGAGAGAAAGGAGAGGAGAAGAAGAAGAACATAGAAGGAGAGAGTTTGGATTAAGGGAAGAAGGGTTCCATCAAAAAAGAAAGAGGAAGGTTGGACGAATTTGTGGAAGAAGAGGAGAGGGCTTCAATGCTCTACCTCTTAGCCAATGCCTTTATTTATAGTTTTACAATGCCCTTAGGGCTACAACTTGATAAAACAAAAGACATAAAAGGAACACATATTTACACCTCTATGCCATCTTTATGGAAATAACTATATTTTACACATATGCCACTCCTTTGACGTGTGGGCTTCTTGTCTTGAGCTTGTGGGCTTGAGCCCATCTTCCAACAATTTGAAAAGGGAGTTGTTGAAGAAGTTTTCAATGAAGGATTTGGGTGGTGCAAAACAAATCTTGGGATGAGGATTACTAGAGATATTGATATCTTGAAACTGCCACAAGAAGAATATGTGAAGAAGGTGTTAAGCAAATTCAATATGAAAGATGCAAAACCTGTGAGTACTCCTTCTGCTAGTCACTTTAGGCTATCTAAGGAGCATTCACCTTCTATAGAGCAAGAGCGAGCCAACATGGTCAATGTACCTTATGCTTCTGCTTTTGGCAATCTCATGTATGCCATAGAGTGTTGTAGACCAGACATAGCTCATGCATTGGGAGTTGTGAGCAGAGATATATGAGTAATCCAGGTAAACAACATTGGAAAGCAGTGAAGTGGATTCTCAGGTATTTGAAAGGCACTACAGACTAAGCCTTATGTTTCATAAAGTCAGTTTTGGGATTACAGGGTTATGTAGATGCTGACTTGGCTGGAGACATAGATGGCAGGAAGAATAACGTTGGATAAGTATACACGTTGGGTGGTATAGCAGTTAGTTGGGTCTCTAAGTTACAGAAGATAGTTGCTCTTTCCACTACTGAGGCAGATTATGTTGCCATGACCGAAGTCAGCAAAGAGATCATATGGTTGCAATCTTTCTTGGAAGAATTAGGACTTAAGCATGGGAAGAATGTGTTGTATTATGATAGTCAAAGTGTTATTAATTTAGCAAAGAATCATGTTTATCATGCCAGAACAAAGCACATATAGGTGCGTTATCACTTCATCAGATCGGCTCTGGAGGATGGAGTCTTAGCTCTTTACAAGATTCAAGGAAGTCAGAATCCGGGAGATATGTTGGCAAAGACTATTACGATCGAGAAACTGAAGTTGTGTTCAATTTTAGTTTGGACTTCTCTCTAAGGATTGAGAAGTTGTTGTTGCTGCAGAGGAGATATTGATGATGGATTAGTCTCCAAGTGGGAGATTGTTAAGTTGTAGAGCCTAATTAACGCCCTACGCTGAGTTCGTCGCGGGAGGTTAGAAAAAAACACCTGTAAGTGTGAGATTTCTCTTGTAAAGTATTTCATCTTCATAGTGGATTACTGCAGTGGCGGAAGACAGGACGTAGTCTCACCTTGAGGCAAACCTATATAAATCTTGTTGTGCTTTTTCGTGCTTGTTTTTTCCTTCTTCCTCGTTTATTATTATTGTTCTTGTTAGTTTGGAATTATGACATCTAATTCCTAGCACCGACCACTATATGTGGCAAACTGGGTATCTACGATGTTTTCTTTCCCTCAACTTGAGGAGGAGTGTTGGATGATATCGCTTGAAGTATAATGGCATGATGTAAATTATCTTTAATTTTTGTATCTTTGAATCCCTTCTTAGGGTAAAGGGTATTGATGTAATTATAAAGACATTTATTGTTATAAATACATAATGAGGGGGCTGATTAGGTACGTCACTTAACCTAATCATCCTTCTCTCCTCTCTCACTCTCTCTTGGCCAAAAACACTCTTTCTCCCTTTCTCCTTCTTCTTTCATTCAATCATCTCTCCTCTCTCTCTCTCTCTCTCTCTCTCTCTCTCTCTCTCTCTCTCTCTCTCTCTCTCTCTTTCTTGTTACTCTCTTCTCCCTTTATCTGATCAGTTTGTTGTAAACATCATGGGATCCTCAATCTAACAGTGTGTTTGGTCAAATAAAATATTCATTAAACATATTCCCACTTATGAAATAATTGTTGATCATTCAATGAAAAGATATGCCACCAAAGTTGGTTAAGGATCATGTTACCCGAATAGTTTGGATTTGTCCTTTTTTGCTTAATGTGAAGTCTTAAATTTATAATACATTTTGATTATAATATTCTTATTTTAATTTTTTTTGTCCTTTAAAATGACAAATAGAATTGTGCAAATAGAATAAGCATTTGAAGCTTACTCATAAAGATAAAACATCATATTTCTCTTCTTGAGTGGGAGAATGCAAATTTGGTCCAAGTGGGAGAATGTTAAATTTTATCTTTTAAGTGGTCCAATTTTCTCTATGCAGGCTCTATAGGTGGTATGGTAATATGTTTACGTTTCTATGATGAAGAGAAGCGTAAAACATGTAAATACATGTTGTGGGTCCTGACTCTTCACCTTCTTCTGTTTTCACCCTCTCCATCATAGAAAGGTGACCAGAGTAAGAAATTGCTGACAAATCGATTTTTCATCATGGAAGGAAGTATATATGATCAACTTTTTGTTGATTGTTAACATTGTATCTATATGCAGCTT
This sequence comes from Aristolochia californica, assembly GCF_029961685.1. Lineage (NCBI taxonomy): Eukaryota > Viridiplantae > Streptophyta > Magnoliopsida > Piperales > Aristolochiaceae > Aristolochia > Aristolochia californica. The sequence goes on along the minus strand of NW_027181992.1, from coordinate 40,697,346 downwards.
TACATAGAATCCTTATGTGATCCTGATTAGTGTCTTGCTCCTTATCTCGTCTTCTGACTTCTTCACTCTTCTTCTCATAGTAAATATAAGATAAAAACTTGTTTACTTTCAGAAATGAGTTGCAGTTGGAACGTTTTCAGGGAATCAATAGAAAAGAAAACAGAAAAGACGGAGAAGAGATATATTTCTAATCTGGTCACCAAACGTAGAACAAGGGGAATTCGTAGGATCCACACATTGGTGGGATGGGTCTCTAAAAGGAGGAGTTAGCTATCGGATGTCTTCTTCGAAAGCCCTTCCTAGTCATCCCATGTGCTCCATCACATCATCCCCCAAATCAACCGGCATCTTTCCAATCCAACGCATATGCTTTCAACTTCTCCACTAGAGAACATAAAGGACCATGTTTCCGTTTCACACTGGAATTTGATCGCTCAGTAATGATTTTTTAATCTTTCTCTCGTCTCGTACCCAACTTGAAACTACTATCTACCCTCCTGTGGATAGAGATAGTAAACCAGGCCCGGGAATCACAAAATATCCTCTATTTAATCTTAAGATTTTGCGACCGCAGACCCTACCTGATACTTCATTTTCACCGTTTATTTCCGATTAAATCAATAAGTAAAAGCGTCTCCTTGTTTTATTGAAACACGTCTTACGAGGCCACAGCTCAGGCTGTAAGTCTGTGACCCCACGCACTGCTGTCTTATCGCCAGCTTTTACGTTTCACGTGAAGCCCTTTTGTCTCTGCATGGCTCGCCACCTTTCCTCGCTCACAGTCCACAGTTGCCTCTCTTCTCCATATAACCCTCAGAGCCTCGCCTCCGAAGATGCAGAGCTTAATTCGTTCGCTGAAAATGGAGGCGACATTACGCTTTTTCTTCTTCCTTTCGCTCCTCTTCATCGTCTCCAACGCGGCCGACTTCTGTGTTGGGGACCTCAATGGTCCCGTAAGCCCGGCCGGCTACTCGTGTAAGACTGAAGCTAAAGTCACCGTCTCTGACTTCGTCTTCTACGGCCTCGGAGTTGCCGGCAACACCTCCAACCTCATCAAAGCTGCTGTCACTCCGGCTTTCTCGGCTCAGTTTCCTGGACTTAACGGGCTCGGAATCTCCTTGGCTCGGTTGGACCTTGCCGTAGGCGGAGTCATCCCAATCCACACCCACCCTAGTGCCTCAGAAGCCCTGGTAGTGCTGCAGGGGGAAATTTGTGCTGGGTTCATCTCTTCGGCGAATGCTGTCTACTTCAAGTCACTCAAGAAGGGAGATACCATGGTCTTCCCCCGTGGATTGTTGCATTTCCAATTCAACTCTGGTGGGAGTACGGCTATTGCGATCGTTAGCTTTAGTGACCCCAGCCCTGGGCTCCAAATTACTGACTTTGCACTATTTGCTAATAATTTGCCATCTGCTTTGGTGGAGAAGGTCACCTTCCTTGATGATGCTCAGGTGAGGAAGCTCAAAGGTGTTCTTGGTGGTACTGGCTAAGCCCCTGCATAAGTTCTTAGTTCTCATTTTATCCGTTAGTTTTTCTTCCCCTAAGAGAGAGGTCAGTCTCTGTGTTAAGGATTTTTCTGGAGGATTGGTTCTGTCCGATGTGTTTCTTTTTCCACCTTGTAGTTCTTCGTCTGTCAACCCAACGTGTGTTCGCATTTCTTTCCCTGTGCAAGTAGTTCACTGATTCTTAACTTTATTGATTATGGAATGCCTTGTCTTTTCCGAATTGGTGTCTGCGTGCGCTCAGCGGAAGCTCAAGTTAGTTGATTAACAGTTTCTGCCTTCACGGTATTTATTGTTTAACTAATTACGCTCATACTTATAGCGTCAAGTAACATTTCGTTGAATGTAATTTATATCTGTTACTTATGTGCCACCATCGGAGTTAGTATTTCCATTCACCCATTCACATGTGATTTGAAGAGACAAATCCCAATAATATTTATAGATGTTAATTAACACCTAATACCTTATCAAACATAAATCTCTTATATTTAACTCATACACGTTAAATATTTAGAATAACAAAAACCAATAAGAAAAAAATGTGATTTCGGTGTACACGGTGACTGTTATCATTCCATTTTGAGGCTATTAAGGTGCAGTTGGCTTGTTCTATGAACTGGCATAGGGATCAGTCTATGGCTCATACAGGTTAAATATCATTTGCATCACATGAGGAAATTAGAGTGGATGGACGAACAAATCCCAACCCTTTACGAGAAGCCACTTGTTAGGCACTTTAAATGGGACTATCATATCAAATTGATCTCTTGGTGCAAAGGGTCTGTGGGTTCTGAAATCACCTTATTTTCGTAGTGGCACAATAACAGTTATAGATTCTCAAAAAGATTTTCTACGCTAGGGCTTCCACGAGCTATGATGGTATAAATATTATTGTTCAAACCCCGATCTCTACCTTGTGTTTTCCTCAGATTTCATGATTCTTAAAAGGATATCAATGTTATTATCCATCCTTCAAGAAGTTTTTTATTACTCGCCATATTGTTTTTGAGGAATCATATTTTCTATATTGTTTACCTAATAAATTCAAAATTCACCATTCTTCAACTCTTAGTATTTGTTTTTTTATAAAATCACTAGACACCACACCACCACAACCTTTATCTACTCCTTCCTATTTGGAATTCTCATGATATCTATATTCTTAACCCATTACTCTTGTCACAAAGTACTGTTTCATCAAATACAAACTCACTGTCTAGTCCAACCTTTTCTTCCCAACCTTCACTTCCTTCTAGTCATATTGAAATTGTTCTTCCTATTTACCCACCATTTTCTTCTCCCCCTAAATCTCAATATTTGAAACAAAATCATCATCCTATGATGACTCAAGCAAATATTACAGTCTTTGCCTCTTCTCTTCAAGCTTATTTAGTCACATATTCAATAGAGCCTACATCTTAAAAGCTTGCTCTTACACTTCCTAAATGGCATGATACCATGAAAGAAGAGTACAATGCTCTTCAACAAAATGACACCTGGGAATTGATTCTCAAAAAGCCCGATATGTATGTTGTTGGATCTCACTGGATTTTTTTAACAAAATATAATGTAGATGGTACTATCCAAAAATATAAAGAGTGATGTGTAGCTCAAGAACATCGCCAGCTCCTAGGAATTAATTAAGATCAAACATTTAGTCCTATAGTACATTCTCAAATAATTCAAGAAGTACTTACCCTAGCCATATACTATAATAGGTCATTACAGCAATTTGATATTAACAACACCTTCCTTCATGGATCTCTTCAAGAGGAAGTGTATGAGATTCCTCCCTTAAGAAGGTATTTTATGACAATAGTGGGAGATAAATCACCACGCTTGCTGCCATTTGTATAACGGGAAGGCAAAAACATAACTAAATACATACCCTTAAAAAAGGGAAAAGAAAAAATTACTTAGCTACATAACTCCCGAAGGTACCGACCGTGGCACCGGTCGGTTCCCTCTTTTCTACTCAGCCATTACGACTGTTAAGCACATACCGTGCTTGAGGAACTTGCCGGAGAAAGATCGCTGGAAATCGCCTTCTTCTTCGGAACTAATGCTCGTCTATTGGTGAGTTCCTCCAAGTTTCGATGTCTCAACCTCTGGAGGAGCATCGTATTTATAGCTGAAGATTTTTCAGCTCTTCCACCTTTACCCTTGATTGAAAGGTGTGTGTTTAAAGACAAAGGGTAATTTTTGTCTTTTGGCATGTCTTTTTTGCCCTTGCATTATTACCTTTCGGCGACGAAAGCAGGGGTAGAAATGTCTTTTTTGCTTGTGACATCATGATGATGACGTGCAGGAATCTTTTTTCCCCATCTTTGTTGACTTGGTGTAGCCATCATTGATGACTTTTGTAGCCATCATTGCGGACTTTTGAGCCGCCTTTGCTGACTTTGTTTTCGTCGTGGGCCTAGTCTGCTGACTTGGCTGCTGACTAGTCGGTTGACGTGGCTGCTGACTGCTCATTCGGACAGCTGCCTTTCTGTGCACAATTTACAGATGTGCTCCTTTGGAAAAGTCTTCTGGGCCATCTGGCAGAAGCTTTCCTTTGATGTTTTGCTGAACGGGATATTTCCTCCAAGAAGTTTCTTCAGCGTAGCTTCGAGACTGGTCTGGACGGTTGCCGGAGTCTCTTTATAGCTTTTCGAGATGATCGTCAGTGGGACGGAGGCCTTGTAGACGAAGCTTCTCTTTTTCTGAATCAGTTGTTGTATGAGCTGTATCAGCTTCTTGAGCCCATGGATACGTCTGGTTGGCCAGACTGCTTCTGGGCAAGGCTTGGCTTTTGGAACATGTCTGGAATCATATTCCATATTTGCGTCACCTTCTTTGATGCTTTCAATAGTCACGACAGAAATGCTTGGAAACATCTTTGTGTCAGTAACAATTTCAGCAATACAGGAAACGAAATGAAGTCGAATTCCTTTACTCTTTGTTATGGAGATGAAACTTTTGCAAGCCTCCATAATTTCTTTTGGCATTTTCTCCAATACTGATAAGTCGGTGGAGGGAAATACCATTTGTTTTATGAATCCATATGCATAAAGCATGGATGCATATTTTGAGTCCATTTCATGACTCAGCTTCACTTGATTCCAACTGTTGCTGGGCTCAATGGTGAAGAAGGGAGTGTTCATCCCTTGTCCAACTTGTTCATTCCATCTCTGGAATTGAACAGTATGATCGGATTCGATCTTTGAACGAACGTTGTCCACCTTTTGAGGGCGTAGCGAGGGTTCCTCAGACATAATGTTCGAAAGTTTTAAAGGTTTAAATTTCTTTAAAAACTCAAACTCATTAAAACTAGTTTTATCTGGTTTATTTAGGCTTTTCAACCTTGTAAACTCAGACGGGGTAACCAATTTTGTCTTGAATGATTTCTCATTCCTAGACAAGTCCGTTTCCATCAAGGATGGATTCATTAAGACTTCCTTTTCAGTTCTAGACTGACAGGTAGAAGTCCCTGATTCCGATTTCAACGAAATCATTAAGGTTTCCTTTCCAGCTCTTGACTGGCAGGTAGAAATCCCTGATTCCCCTATCTTCAGAGAAGATTGGGTTGTGATTTCCTTCTCATGCCTGGCACAACCGGTAGAAATCCCGGGTCGACCTGTGTTTATCAAAACACTAAAGTCATCCGTCTGCTGATTAGCTGACGTTGTGGCTTCCTTTTCTCGCGAGGGAGATCCGGTAGAAGTCTCGGAGGAGCTTGGTATTTCATGTCGTTGAGTGAGTTCTTTTAACTCTTTGGTTAATTCTTTAACCTTGAGTTGTAAGACTTCTCCACTTAACCCGTAACGGGCACAATTCTCATGTATGTCTCCTCGTTCTGAAAGAACTAAAAGACTGTCGAATAGTGACTGTAGGGTTGAGAGCAATACCGTAAGTGTGGCAATTGCTGCTGCTAGGTCCGTCAAGGTGTTGCTGAGGGGATCCATTTTACCTGTCTGTAACACAAGAAAATTCTCGAGTGGTAAGAGTATCAGGTTAATTATAAAATTCTCTATAATGCATGATGCAGGAATAGAGAAAGTATTTTATGACAATAGTGGGAGATAAATCACCACGCTTGCTGCCATTTGTATAACGGGAAGGCAAAAGCGTAACCGAATATTAGGCAAAAGGTGTGCCTGAAGAGTCTGACATGTTTTCTGAGTTTTCCGAGGAGGAAGACTCAGTTTCGAGATGAAGTTCATATACTTCATCTTCTGACTGGATGTCATCGTGATGGATGAGTTCCAATCCATTTTCTTCGGCTAGTAACATGTATGTATTGTACCGTCGTTGTTGTTTATCATTTGGACAATCTCTGGCGAAATGTCCTTCTTTCTGGCATATCCAGCATTTGCATTTGCTTGGGGTTTTCCCCTTTGGGCAGTATGCATTTGACCCTTTACTGGATGTGGTGGGGCCAGAATTTGTTCTTTTCTTAAAGTATCTCTAGCAGACTCTGACAGCGGAATACTGATACCAAAGTACTATTGCTATGATATCGACACGCAGTCTCTAATAGACTTGTACACACAGCAGAAGACAACCTAGGGAAACAGGGCAGCGGAACTAAAATCCTAGGGACTTCTACCTGCCAGTCTCGTGAGTACAGGCAGTGGATGACATCTACGGGCAGCGAAAAATAACAATGACTCACACAATACTATTCCTATAGTCACACTTCGTCCGTCCTATCAGTTTACCATTAGGCTACTTTCCTGCTTCCTACCACATCACCGTTATGTACTCGTTTGTCTCTATTTCATAGCTATCTAGTAGGCCCAACATGACTTCTGCTGCTACCTAGAACTTCTTCGGGGTTTGACCCTATTCCTGCCGGCTTACCACCACGTGGGCAATTCCTTCGATGTGGTCCTCACGGTCTTCAGAGGGCCCCGAGCCGTTCCTATTAACCGTTACGGCTCCATGGCTACTTCAACAGGGTAGAGCACAGCTCCGTTTCGTTTTCTACCTCGGAGCGTAGCTGAATAATTCCAAGTCTCTAGCGTCTGTCCTATTTGGCACTATTTCGATACTATTTCTTTTTGACGAGTGAACAGTAAACATGAATAGTAATCATGAATAGTAACCATGAATAGTAAAAATGAACAGTACATTTGAACAGTAACTTTGGAACAGTAAAAACAAATACTGTGGAGATCAATACAAAGATGCGGAACATGAACAGTGATAACAACTACTGTAGACATCATATTTATAAATGCGGAACATGAATAGTAAAAACAACTACTGTACGAATCACAATATTACAAACATGCGGAAATGATAAAAACAAGTAAAAACATAACTAAATACATACCCTTAAAAAAGGGAAAAGAAAAAACTACTTAGCTACATAACTCCCGAAGTTACCGACCATGGCACCGGTCGGTTCCCTCTTTTCTACTCAGCCATTACGGCTGTTAAGCACATACCGTGCTTGAGGAACTTGCCGGAGAAAGATCGCCGGAAATCGCCTTCTTCTTCGGAACTAATGCTCGTCTATTGGTGAGTTGCTCCAAGTTTTGATGTCTCAACCTCTGGAGGAGCATCGTATTTATAGCTGAAGATTTTTCAGCTCGTCCACCTTTACCCTTGATTGAAAGGTGTGTGTTTAAAGACAAAGGGTAATTTTTGTCTTTTTGGCATGTCTTTTTTGCCCTTGCATTATTACTTTTCTGCTTGTGACATCATGATGATGACGTGTAGGAATCTTTTTTCCCCATCTTTGTTGACTTGGTGTAGCCATCATTGATGACTTTTGTAGCCATCATTGCGGACTTTTGAGCCGCCTTTGCTGACTTTGTTTTCGTCGTGGGCCTAGTCTGCTGACTTGGCTGCTGACTAGTCGGTTGACGTGGCTGCTGACTGCTCATTCAGACAGCTGCCTTTCTGTGCACAATTTACAGGTGTGCTCCTTTGGAAAAGTCTTCTGGGCCATCTGGCAGAAGCTTTCCTTTGATGTTTTGCTGAACGGGATATTTCCTCCAAGAAGTTTCTTCAGCGTAGCTTCGAGACTGGTCTGGACGGTTGCCGGAGTCTCTTTATAGCTTTTCGAGATGATCGTTAGTGGGACGGAGGTCTTGTAGACGAAGCTTCTCTTTTTCTGAATCAGTTGTTGTATGAGCTGTATCAGCTTCTTGAGCCCATGGATACGTCTAGTTGGCCAGACTGCTTCTGGGCAAGGCTTGGCTTTTGGAACATGTCTGGGATCATATTCCAAATTTGCGTCACCTTCTTTGATGCTTTCAATAGTCACGACAGAAATGCTTGAAAACATATTTGTGTCAGTAACAATTTCAGCAATACAGGAAACGAAATGAAGTCGAATTCCTTTACTCTTTGTTATGGAGATGAAACTTTTGCAAGCCTCCATAATTTCCTTTGGCATTTTCTCCAATACTGATAAGTCGGTGGAGGGCAATACCATTTGTTTTATGAATCCATATGCATAAAGCATGGATGCATATTTTGAGTCTATTTCATGACTCAGATTCACTTGATTCCATCTATTGCTGGGCTCAATGGTGAAGAAGGGAGTGTTCATCCCTTATCCAACTTGTTCATTCCATCTCTGGAATTGAACAGTATGATCAGATTCGATCTTTGAATGAACGATGTCCACCTTTTGAGGGCGTAGCGAAGGTTCCTCAAACATAATGTCCGAAAGTTTTAAAGGTTTAAATTTCTTTAAAAACTCAAACTCATTAAAACTAGTTTTATCTGGTTTATTTAGGCTTTTCAACCTTGTAAACTCAGACGGGGTAACCAATTTTGTCTTGAATGATTTCTCATTCCTAGACAAGTCCGTTTCCATCAGGGATGGATCCGTTAAGACTTCCTTTTCAGTTCTAGACTGACAGGTAGAAGTCCCTGATTCTGATTTCAACGAAATCGTTAAGGTTTCCTTTCCAGCTCTTGACTGGCAGGTAGAAATCCCTGATTCCCCTATCTTCAGAGAAGATTAGGTTGTGATTTCCTTCTCATGCCTGGCATGACCGGTAGAAATCCCAAGTCGACCTATGTTTTTCAAAACACTAAAGTCATCCGTCTGCTGATTAGCTGACGTTGTGGTTTCCTTTTCTCGCGAGGGAGATCCGGTAGAAGTCCCGAAGGAGCTTGGTATTTCATGTCGTTGAGTGAGTTCTTTTAACTCTTCGGTTAATTCTTTAACCTTGAGTTGTAAGACTTCTCCACTGAACCCGTAACGGGCACAATTCTCATGTATGTCTCCTCGTTCTGAAAGAACTAAAAGACTGTCGAATAGTGACTGTAGGGTTGAGAGCAATACCGTGAGTGTGGCAATTGCTGCTGCTAGGTCCGTTAGGGTGCTGCTGAGGGGATCCATTTTACCTGTCTGTAACACAAGAAAATTCTCGAGTAAGAGTGTCAGGTAAATAGTTTTTATCTCCTTTAATGTGTTCAACAGTAAAAGAGAATTGAAAGAACCATTGTTGCCAACGAAGTAACCTTCCGCGACAAAGTGAATCTTCTAAATTTCTTGTCATAAAACCGACAAAATTTTTACAGTCAGTTCTTACCAGAAATTCTTTGGGAGCGAGATAAATATAAAACTTTTTTATCCCATTCTTTACTGCTAAAATTTCTTTTTCATAAGAATGATAGTTTGTTTCAGCAGATGAAAATGTTCCTGATGTATATTTGCATATTCTTTCAGAATCATTGATTTTGCATTTTAGGACTGCTGCCCAAGTGTGATCAGAGGCGTCAGTTTCTAAAATCAGATTTGCATCTGAATCGGGTAGAGTTAACACCGGGAGGTGTTTCATCATTTGTTTGATCCGGATTACTTCAAGACTATCAGTGGGTGTCCATTCCCATTTGACGTCTTTCTTTAGTTTCTTTTGAAGGGGTTTCCTAATTTCTGCTAAATTTTGTATGAATTGTTCAGCATATGTTAGGCATCCTAAGAAACGTTGAAGTTGTTTTATATCTTCAATTTCATTCGGAAAAGCAGCTAGTTTTTTCCAGAATATGATTTTGAAGAATGATTTCTCCTTTTGAGATGTTTAGACCTAAGAAATCTATCTTGGTTTTAAACAACTCTGATTTCTTTTTGCTGAGTGCTATCCCAGCATTTTTTTAAGGCATTTAAGACCTTCAGTAATTGCTCTTTATGTTGATCCTTGGTTTCTGAAAAGACTACGATATCATCAACATAAACTAAGCAAAATTTAAAGAATGGTTTGAGGATATCATCCATTCTTCTTTGAAATATGTTGGGTGCTTGTTTTAACCCAAAGGGCATTACAAGCCACTCATAATGTCCTGAAGGACAACTGAATGCAGTTAGGGGAATAGCTCTTTCGGTTAGACGAATTTGCCAAAACCCAGATTTGCAATCAAATTTAGAAAACCATTGTTTTCCTCTTATGGCAGCTATTAATCTTTCTTTTTTAGGAAGATAGTAGCCATCCATTTTTGTGGCTTCATTAACTTTTTTATAGTTAATGACCATTCGAGCTTTACCTCGTTTTATCTCTGCGTGATTCCTTACCAGGAAAGCAGGAGATGTATGTGGAGAATGACTTGCGTGGATCAAACCTTGAGCCAGCAAATCATTTATCTGTGTTGAGAATTCTTCAACATCAGAAGGAGTATAAACCATAGGTTTTTCTCGGATTTCTTTTTTAGGATCAAGAAGTTCGAGGTCGGCATATGGTTTTTGTTTATGCCACCATTCTAAGGGTTTCTCAGAACAAGTGGATTCTAGAAGTTGCTGAACTTCAGATTCACAGGACTCAGCGAGGAGTAGAGTTTCTAAGGGAGGAATCTCATCACCACGCTTGCTGCATTTTTTGAAGACCTGATGGAGGACAGCTCCATTGCCAGAAATGGCATAGGCTTCAGTGGGTTTTACTGCGTAGACAAAGACAGTAGTATTATCGATTTCACGGCGAGTGCGACATCAAAGTTTATAGTAGGCTAGTGTTTGCTCTACAGGGGCATGAAACATGAGCCATTCATTTCCTAGGACTAAATCTGGTCCTGAATTTATGTTTGATCCTAAACTAATGAGTTTTGGAATCATAAACTTTTCACCGCTAATGTCGAGATGAATGTTGCGGGCTTCGGCAGGAAGAGAGATAGTTTCTTCGAAGCCAACTATTACTTGAGGGGGTGCTTCAAGTGGTTTCCATAGATCTGTGGGAAGTAGATTTTGTCTAGCTAGACAATATGAACTTCCTGTATCTACGAGAGCGTGTATATGGAATTTGATATATCCAGGTAGTTTAAGCATGACCGTGATATAAGAATTTCCAGATGCAACATGCTCTGCGTTTATGCGGATACTCATTCAGAGAAGGAGCCTGAAGAGTCTGACATGTTCTCTGAGTTTTCCGAGGAGGACTCAGTTTCGAGATGAAGTTCATACACTTCATCTTCTGACTGGATGTCATCGTAATGGATGAGTTCCAATCCATTTTCTTCGGCTAGTAACATGTATGTACTGTACCGCCGTTGTTGTTTATCATTTGGACAATCTCTGGCGAAATGTCCTTCTTTTTGGCATATCCAGCATTTGCACTTGCTTGGGGTTTTCCCCTTTGGGCAGTATGCATTTGACCCTTTACTGGATGTGGTGGGGCCAGAATTTGTTCTTTTCTTAAAGTATCTCTTTTTAGGAGTATACCTTGTTGTAGAACTTTTTTGTATCTTAAATTTTTTATGTTGAAATTTCTTAGGATATTTTCGTTGCTTATGGGAGGTGGTTTTGCAACCATAAGCTCCTACATTTTTGTTCTGGTTTTAACAACATAATGTTTGTTTATTTGCCTTACTACTTTTCTTTTGTAGTTTTTGGGCTTCACAAAGATTTGCCAACATATCTTGTACAAATCTATGTCTTCTTCCTAAAGTATCAATGTTTAGGAAAATATCCATGGTTAAAGTACCAAGTTCTGGATTGTTTTGCCAATATTTTATAATGTAGTCTTTTTCTGCTACATGTGCAAATGGTTCTGGAAATTTTGCATAAAAGATAGACAGATAAGGTTTCTGATCTTCTTTTTGTAGTTTATAGAAGTAACTTGCAAACTCGCAGTAATACTTCTCATAAAAACAAATGTTACAGATTTGTAACTTGTTTAATTTCTGAAGAGTTTCTAAATGTTTTCGTTGTTTAGTACTCTGATTGTAGGCTTCTAGGGTTAGATGTATTCCTAGAAATTCCTTTGATATCTTAGCCACTAATCCTTTCAAGAGATTGGCTATCGATATTGAGGTATTAGCTCATTTTTGGTCTTCGAGAAGGTTGTCCCACCAAAGAGCGACATTACCCTGTAAAGCATGGGTAAAGAAATTAAATGCTGATTCTTGGTTCCAAGATTCATGCATATTTGCCGCATTGCTCATGCTTCTTTCCCAATCTTTAAGGATTTTTTCTCCATCCTTGGGGCAATCCAAGTTGAGGTAAAATCCAAAAGGGTTTATGCTATCTATGGTTTGGTGTCCCTTAGTAGCATTTGAAGGATCGACATTTGTGTATTTTGTCGAATACCTTTGTCCTCCCAGGGATATTTTGGAGTGGGAGAAACTTTCTCGTTCTTGCGGATGAATCGCAGTACGGTTTCGGAAGTTATCTTGAAAGCTATCTTCCATGTGGGTATCTCGTACCCTTGAAGTTTCTGCTTCAAAATGGTCGCTACCACGAAGCATTCGAAACCTTTTACCAAGATCATCTGCCTTTTTGTCTTTAGCAGAGTAGTCTGTTTTCTTGGTTTTTTCTTCTACAACTTCATCAGATTCCCAGGCTTCTGGTTCACTGTCATGTTGCTCTTGTTGTTTACTAGAAGAAGGTTTTTCTTCTTGAACATAATAAATCGGTTGACGACCGAAGGTATTATATTCTGCGTAAACTTCATCATCGGTGGAGGAGGATGCTTTTGAAGCGATCCTAAAAGCAGGTGGTGTTGGATCCTTTCTTCTAGGTGCTATGCAAGGTGTTGCAAAGTATACTAGGTTTTTAAGCCATCCGGTGATGTCAGGAAGGCCTATTGGTATTGGAGTTTCCATATCCATTAAATAGAAAAACTCATTCACTTTTACAAAGCTAGGAGGTTTAGCTTTTGTTTGATTTTGTCGATCTTGCATCGAAATCGATGGATGCGATTTGTATACCTTTCCCAATGGAAGTTGTACATTTCCCTGGCGAAGATAGTATTATCTTCTAGTTGAAGCATGTTTCTTAGCAAGAGAGTGAAGGCTAGACCTTCTCTCTTTTGTTGCAAACGATCTAAAAGTTTTTTTCGATAGATCATTTATTTTTGGGATGCTGTCCAGGCTTGTTCAGCATCGTCCTTTGTCCGGAATTTTCTGTGAGAATTTCTGGGAAGTCCTATGACTTGAGCTTGGGCTTCTTCCCAGCTGTCATATATTCCTGTTTCTCTTCCTATGAAGACAACATACCAGTATTTTGTTTTTTCTGGTTTTCTGTATGTACTTGTAGAGGCTTCTCCTGTTGAAGCGGTGTCTACAGGATGAGATACGGTTTCTTCATGGGTCATTCTGTAGATTTCTCTTTGCAGAATGATTACCAAATCTTCTAAGAATTGCTTAGATAGCATATTCTTGAAGTTCAAGTTGTTCAATCCTGATTTGGTGTTTCAGGTCTTTGATAACTTGTTTTAATCCTACTGGACCGAGTCCTAAGAATCGTCCATCTCAGATTATTCTTCTTCCTTCGTTGTTATAATCTACAACTAAAGGATTCTCTTCGAGCTCTTTGAGTTTGGCTTGAACTCGTGCGAGTCGATCTTTTAACTGTCGAATCCAGACCCTCTGGAATTCGATTTGGTTATCATACCTTCTGGTCATGATATATTCTCGCAGTCGCGAATAATTTATAAGTCTTATCGCGGGATTAGACCTATTTTGTTCCATAATGGACTTTTGGTTTTGTACATTTGTTCCTTACAAATGTTACTTGGGATTTGACCGGTATGGGTCGTAACTGTTTGGGAGTATGTATACCTAAACAGAAAGAATCAAAGATAAGCTTTGACTTCTTTTGACACATACAAAACCAAGTCTAATACTCAGCTCTGATACCATTTTAAGACGACATGAGTCTCTAGTAGACTCTGACAGCGTGGTGATGAGATTCCTCCCTTAGAAACTCTACTCCTCGTTGAGCCCTGTGAATCTGAAGTTCAGCAACTTCTAGAATCCACTTGTTCTGAGAAACCCTTAGAATGGTGGCATAAACAAAAACCATATGCCGACCTCGAACTTCTAGACCCTGAAAAAGAAATCCGAGAAAAACCTATGGTTTATACTCCTTCTGATGTTGAAGAATTCTCAACACAGATAAATGATTTGCTGGCTCAAGGTTTAATCCACGCAAGTCACTCTCCACATCCATCTCCTGCTTTCCTGGTAAGGAATCACACAGAGATAAAACGAGGTAAAGCTCGAATGGTCATTAACTATAAAAAAGTTAATGAAGCCACAAAAATGGATGGCTACTATCTTCCTAACAAAGAAAGATTAATAGTTGCCATAAGAGGAAAACAATGGTTTTCTAAATTTGATTGCAAATCTGGGTTTTGGCAAATTCGTCTAACCGAAAGAGCTATTCCCCTAACTGCATTCAGTTGTCCTTCAGGACATTATGAGTGGCTTGTAATGCCCTTTGGGTTAAAACTAGCACCCAACATATTTCAAAGAAGAATGGATGATATCCTCAAACCATTCTTTAAATTTTGCTTAGTTTATGTTGATGATATCCTAGTCTTTTCAGAAACCAAGGATCAACATAAAGAGCAATTACTGAAGGTCTTAAATGCCTTAAAAAATGTTGGGATAGCACTCAGCAAAAAGAAATCAGAGTTGTTTAAAACCAAGATAGATTTCATAGGTCTAAACATCTCAAAAGGAGAAATCATTCTTCAAAATCATATTCTGGAAAAACTAGCTGCTTTTTCGAATGAAATTGAAGATATAAAAAAACTTCAACGTTTCTTAGGATGCCTAACATATGCTGAACAATTCATACAGAATTTAGCAGAAATTAGGAAACCCCTTCAAAAGAAACTAAAGAAAGACGTCAAATGGGAATGGACACCCACTGATAGTCTTGAAGTAATCCGGATCAAACAAAGGATGAAACACCTCCCGGTGTTAACTCTACCCGATCCAGATGCAAATCTGATTTTAGAAACTGACGCCTCTGATCACACTTGGGCAGCAGTCCTAAAATGCAAAATCAATGATTCTGAAAGAATATGGAAATATACATCAGGAACATTTTCATCTGTTGAAACAAACTATCATTCTTATGAAAAAGAAATTTTAGCAGTAAAGAATGGGATAAAAAAGTTTTATATTTATCTCGCTCCCAAAGAATTTCTGGTAAGAACTGACTGTAAAAATTTTGTCGGTTTTATGACAAGAAATTTAGAAGATTCACTTTGTCGCAGTAGGTTACTCCGTTGGCAGCAATGGTTCTTTCAATTCTCTTTTACTGTTGAACACATTAAAGGAGATAAAAATTATTTACCTGACACTCTTACTCGAGAATTTTCTTGTGTTACAGACAGGTAAAATGGATCCCCTCAGCAGCACCCTGACGGACCTAGCAGCAGCAATTGCCACACTCACGGTATTGCTCTCAACCCTACAGTCACTATTCGACAGTCTTTTAGTTCTCTCAGAACGAGGAGACATACGTGAGAATTGTACCCGTTACGGGTTAAGTGGAGAAGTCTTACAACTCAAGGTTAAAGAATTAACCGAAGAGTTAAAAGAACTCACTCAACGGCATGAAATGCCAAGCTCCTCCAGGACTTCTACCGGATCTCCATTGCAAGAAAAGGAAGCCACAACGTCAGCTAATCAGTAGACGGATGACTTTAGTGTTTTGATAAACACAGGTCGACCCGGGATTTCTACCGGTCATGCCAGGCATGAGAAGAAAATCACAACCCAATTTTCTCTGAAGATAGGGGAATCAGGGATTTCTACCTGCCAGTCAAGAGCTGGAAAGGAAACCTTAACGATTTCATTGAAATCGGAATCAGGGACTTCTACCTGTCAGTTTAGGGCTGAAAAGGAAGTCTTAACGGATCCATCTCTGATGGAAACGGACTTGTCTAGTAATGAGAAATCATTCAAGACAAAATTGATTGCCCCATCTGAATTTACAAGGTTGAAAAGCCTAAATAAACCAGATAAAACTAGTTTTAATGAGTTTGAATTTTTAAAGAAATTTAAACCTTTAAAACTATCGGACATTATGTCTGAGGAACCCTCGCTACGCCCTCAAAAGGTGGATAGCGTTCGTTCAAAGATCGAATCCGATCATACTGTTCAATTCCAGCGATGGAATGAACAAATTGGACAAGGGATGAACACTCCCTTCTTCACCACTGAGCCCAGCAACAGTTGGAATCAAGTGAAGCTGAGTCATGAAATAGACTCAAAATATGCATCCATGCTTTATGCATATGGATTCATAAAACAAATGGTATTGCCCTCCACCGACTTATCAGTATTGGAGAAAATGCCAAAGGAAATTATGGAGGCTTGCAAAAGTTTCATCTCCATAACAAAGAGTAAAGGAATTCGACTTCATTTCGTTTCCTGTATTGCTGAAATTGTTACTGACACAAAGATGTTTCCAAGCATTTCTGTCGTGACTATTGAAAGCATCAAAGACGGTGACGCAAATATAAAATATGATCCCAGACATGTTCCAAAAGCCAAGCCTTGCCCAGAAGCAGTCTGGCCAACTAGACGTATCCACGGGCTCAAGAAGCTAATATAGCTCATACAACACCTGATTCATAAAAAGAGAAGCTTCGTCTACAAGACCTCCGTCCCACTGACAATCATCTCGAAAAGCTATAAAGAGACTTCGGCAACCGTCCAGACCAGTCTCGAAGCTACGCTGAAGAAACTTCTTGGAGGAAATATCCCCTTCAGCAAAACATCAAAGGAAAGCTTCTGCCATATGGCCCGGAAGACTTTTCCAAAGGAGCACACCTGTAAATTGTGCACAGAAAGGCAGCTGTCCGAATGAGCAGTCAGCAGCCATGTCAACCGACTAGTCAGCAGCCAAGTCAGCAGACTAGGCCCACGACAAAAACAAAGTCAGCAAAGGCGGCTCAAAAGTCCGCAATGACGGCTAAAAAAGTCATCAATGACGGCTACACCAAGTCAACAAAGATGGCAAAAAAAGATTCTTGCACGTCATCATCATGATGTCACAAGCAGAAAAGACATTTCTACCCCTACTTTCGGCGCCGAAAGGTAATAATGCAAGGGCAAAAAAGACATGCCAAAAAGACAAAAGTTACCCTTTGTCTTTAAACACACACCTTTCAATCAAGGGTAAAGGTGGAAGAGCTGAAAAATCTTCAGCTATAAATACGATGCTCCTCCAGAGGTTGAAACATCGAAACTTGGAGCAACTCACCAATAGACGAGCATTAGTTCCGAAGAAGAAGGCGATTTCCGACGATCTTTCTCCAGCAAGTTCCTCAAGCACGGTATGTGCTTAACAGCCGTAATGGCTGAGTAGAAAAGAGGGAACCGACCGGTGCCACGGTCGATAACTTTGGGAGTTATGTAGCTAAGTAGTTTTTTCTTTTCCCTTTTTTAAGGGTATGTATTTAGTTTTGTTTTTACTTGTTTTTATCATTTCCGCATGTTTGTAATATTGTGATTCGTACAGTAGTTGTTTTTACTGTTCATGTTCCGCATTTATAAATATGATCTCCACAGTAGTTGTTATCACTGTTCATGTTCCGCATCTTTGTATTGATCTCCACAGTGTTTGTTTTTACTGTTCCAAAGTTACTGTTCAAATGTACTGTTCATTTTTACTATTCATGGTTACTATTCATGATTACTATTCATGTTTACTGTTCACTCGTCAAAAGAAATAGTATCGAAATAGTGCCAAATAGGACAGATGCTAGAGACTTGGAATTATTCGGCTACGCTCCGAGGTAGAAAACGAAACGGAGCTGTGCTCTACCCTGCTGAAGCAGCCATGGAGCCGCAACGGTTAATAGGAACGGCTCGGGGCCCTCTGAAGACCATGAGGACCGCATCGACGGAATTGCCCACGTGGTGGTAAGCCGGCAGGAATACGGTCAAACCCCGAAGAAGTTCTAGGTAGCAGCAGAAGTCATGTTGGGCCTACTAGATAGCTATGAAATAGACACAAACGAGTACATAACGGTGACATGTGGTAGGAAGCAGGAAAGTAGCCTAATGGTAAACTGATAGGACGGACGAAGTATGACTATAGGAATAGTATTGTGTGAGTCATTGTTATTTTCCACTGCCCGTAGATATCATCCACTGCCTGTACTCACGAGACTGGCAGGTAGAAGTCCCTAGGATTTTAGTTCCGCTGCCCTGTTTCCCTAGGTTGTCTTCCGCTGTGTGTACAAGTCTATTAGAGACTGTGTGTCGATATCATAGCAATAGTGCTTTGGTATCAGTATTCCGCTGTCAGAGTCTGCTAGAGACTCGTGTTGTCTTAAAATGGTATCAGAGCCGAGTATTAGACTTGGTTTTGTATGTGTCAAAGAAGTCAAAGCTTATCTTTGATTTCTGTTTAGGTATACATACTCCCAAACAGTTACGACCCATACCGGTCAAATCCCAAGTAACATTTGTAAGGAACAAATGTACAAAACCAAAAGTCCATTATGGAACAAAATAGGTCTAATCCAGCGATAAGACTTATAAATTATTCGCGACTGCGAGAATATATCATGACCAGAAGGTATGATAACCAAATCGAATTCCAGAGGGTCTGGATTCGATAGTTAAAAGATCGACTCGCACGAGTTCAAGCCAAACTCAAAGACCTCGAAGAAAATCCTTTAGTTATAGATTATAACAACGAAGGAAGAAGAATAATCCGAGATGGACGATTCTTAGGACTCGGTCCAGTAGGATTAAAACAAGTTATCAAAGACCTGAAACACCAAATCAGGATTGAACAACTTGAACTTCAAGAATATGCTATCTAAGCAATTCTTAGAAGATTTGGTAATCATTCTGAAAAGAGAAATCTACAGAATGACCCATGAAGAAACCGTATCTCAACCTGTAGACACCGCTTCAACAGGAGAAGCCTCTACAAGTACATATGAAAAACCAGAAAAAACAAAATACTGGTATGTTGTCTTCATAGGAAGAGAAACAGGAATATATGACAGCTGGGAAGAAGCCCAAGCTCAAGTCATAGGATTTCTCGAAAATTCTCACAGAAAATTCCGAACAAAGGACGATGCTGAACAAGCCTGGACAGCATCCCGAAAATAGATGATCTATTGGCAAAAACTTTTAGATCGTTTGCAACAAAAGAGAGAAGGTCTAGCCTTCACTCTCTTGCTAAGAAACATGCTTCAACCAGAAGATGATACTATCTTAGCCAGGGAAATGTACAATTTCCATTGGGAAAGATATACGAATCGCATCCATCGATTTCGATGCAAGATTGACAAAATCAAACAAAAGCTAAACCTCCTAGCTTTGTAAAAATGAATGAGTTTTTCTATTTATTGGATATGGAAACTCCATTACCATTAGGCCTTCCTGACATCACCGGATGGCTTAAAAACCTAGTGTACTTTGCAACACCTTGCATAGCACCTAGAAGAAAGGATCCAGCGCCACCTACTTTTAGGATCGCTTCAAAAGCATTATCCTCTACCGATGATGAAGTTTACGCAGAATATAATACCTTCTATCGTCAACCGATTTATTTTTTTCAAGAAGAAAAACCTTCCAAACAAGAGCAACATGACAGTGAACAAGAAGCTTGGGAATCTGATGAAGTTGCAGAAGAAAAAACCAAGAAAACAGACTACTTTGCTAAAGACAAAAAGGCAGATGATCTTGGTAAAAGGTTTTGAATGCTTCGTGGTAGCGACCATTTTGAAGCAGAAACTTCAAGGGTACGAGATACCCACATGGAAGATAGCTTTCAAGATAACTTCCGAAACCGTACTGCGGTTCATCCGCTAGAACGAGAAAGTTTCTCCCACTCCAAAATATCCCTGGGAGGACAAAGGTATTCAACAAAATACACAAATGTCGATCCTTCAAATGCTACTAAGGGACACCAAACCATAGATAGCATAAACCCTTTTGGATTTTACCTCAACTTGGATTGCCCCAAGGATGGAGAAAAAGTCCTTAAAGATTGGGAAAGAAGCATGAGCAATGCTGCAAATATGCATGAATCTTGGAACCAAGAATCAGCATTTAATTTCTTTACCCATGCTTTACAGGGTAATGTAGCTCTTTGGTGGGACAACCTTCCCGAAGACCAAAAATGAGCTAATACCTCAATATCGATAGCCAATATCTTGAAAGGATTAGTGGCTAAGATATCAAAAGAATTTCTAGGAATACATCCAACCCTAGAAGCCTACAATGAGAGTACTAAACAAAGAAAATGTTTAGAAACTCTTCAGAAATTAAACAAGTTACAAATCTGTAACATTTGTTTTTATGAGAAGTATTACTGCGAGTTTGTAAGTTACTTCTATAAACTGCAAAAAGAAGATCAGAAACCTTATCTGTCTATCTTTTATGCAAAATTGCCAGAACCATTTGCACATGTAGCAGAAAAAGACTACATTACAAAGTATTGGCAAAACAACCCAGAACTTGGTACTTTAACCATGGATATTTTCCTAAACATTGATACTTTAGGAAGAAGACATAGATTTGTACAAGACATGTTGGCAAATCTGTGTGAAGCCCAAAAACTACAAAAGAAAAGTAGTAAAGCAAATAAACAAACATTATGTTGTTCAAACCAGAACAAAAATGTAGGAGCTTATGGTTGCAAAACCACCTCCCATAAGCAACGAAAATATCCTAAGAAATTTCAACAGAAAAAATTTGGGATACAAAAAAGTTCTACAACAAGGTATACTCCTACAAAGAGATACTTTAAGAAAAGAACAATTCTGGCCCCACAACATCCAGTAAAGGGTCAAATGCATACTGCCCAAAGGGGAAAACCCCAAGCAAATGCAAATGCTGGATATGCCAGAAAGAAGGACATTTCGCCAGAGATTGTCCAAATGATAAACAACAACGGCGGTACAGTACATACATGTTACTAGCCGAAGAAAATGGATTGGAACTCATCCATTACGATGACATCCAGTCAGAAGATGAAGTGTATGAACTTCATCTTGAAACTGAGTCCTCCTCCTCGAAAAACTCAGAGAACATGTCAGACTCTTCAGGCTCCTTCTTTGAATGAGTATCCGCATAAACGCAGAGCATGTTGCATCTGGAAATTCTTATATCACGGTCATGCTTAAACTACCTGGATATATCAAATTCCATATACACGCTCTCGTAGATACAGGAAGTTCATATTGTTTAGCTAGACAAAATCTACTTCCCACAGATCTATGGAAACCACTTGAAGCACCCCTTCAAGTAACAGTTGGCTCTGGGGAAACTATCTCTCTTCCTGCCAAAGCCCGCAACATTCATCTCGACATTGGAGGTGAAAAGTTTATGATTCCAAAACTCATTAGTTTAGGATCAAACATAAATTCAGGACCAGACTTAGTCCTAGGAAATGAATGGCTCATGTTTCATGCCCCTGTAGAGCAAACACCAGCCTACTATAAACGTCGATGTCGCACTCGACATGAAATCAATAATACTACTGTCTTTGTCTATGCAGTAAAACCCACTGAAGCCTATGCCATTTCTGGCAATGGAGCTGTCCTCCATCAGGTCTTCAAAAAATGCTGTGGAGAGATCCACAGGCCTCAATCCCCCGATTTTAAAAACTCAAACTTTCCAAAGCATGTTTACAGGTTCAAAAAAGTAACCTACCATCTTAAACAAGCACCCCATGCTTGGTATGCTCGGTTTAGGAATTTTTTACTTTATTTTTATCAAAAAAGTAAAGTAGATCCATCCTTGTTTTGTTATCACTCTTCTTCTAACATATTATACCTCCTCCTTTTATGTTGATGAATATATCCTTATAGGAAATAACTCATCGCCCATTAACACTTTTAAAACAAGTCTACAAGATACTTTTTCAGTTAAGAGCCTAGGATCTCTAGATGTTTTCTTAGGAATTCAAGTTCAGCAAACTTCCAAAAACCTATTCCTCAATCAAACCCAATATCTAAAATATATGTTACAACAGGTTGGTATGGAATCATGTCCAACCATTTCAAGACCTCTTTCACCGAAGAAAAAAATTGATTTCCAAAATCCATCTTATTCTAATCCAATACACTATTGAAGTCTTAACTCTTGCAAGACCTGATATCTCCTAAACAATAAATCTTGTAGCTCAATATTTACGCTCTCCTAGTGATTTTCACTTCACCTTAGTCATTTGGATTCGTAGATCTCAAAGGAACTCTTGACTATGATCTTTTTTTTTATAGACTTTCATCTCTAGAGATCCTTGTCTTTTTTTATTCTGATTGGGGGTGGTTGCCCTCTGATAAGTATTAGAAGATAAGAAGAGGGATAACATAAGTGTAATTTATGTTATGTTGAAGAGAAGATATGGAAGCTTCTTACATGACTCTCACAGTAAACAATCTCACAGGGCCAAAATTAATATGGTGGAGTCTTACAAGAGTCTCAAATAAGGTGGTCTCACAGGACAGTCTCAGTTTAAAGGTGTTTTAGTTATGTTAATTTATTTAATTATGTTAGGATTTATCTTTAAGTGTTAGAGTTTGGGTGTAATTGGGACAAGGGTAGTTTAATTGTAATTGGACTCTACTACTTTCCTCTATTACAAATAGGGGTTCATGTACTCTGATTACAACAAGTCATTGAAGTTTTTCTCTTTTTCGTAAATTCAACATGGTATCAGAGTAATTTCTGTGAGTTGACTCAGTCAACCCATAGAGATAATGTGATCATTTTCTGATCTATTATCTCTAGCAGTTTAGTTTTGTATCTATTTTGTTATCTCTTTTTAGTCCCTATACCCGTTGTTTGCTTTGCGTTTTAACCTCTATAATGAGTTTTTCATATTGTATATTATATATTGGAGGAAAGATATTAGAGTCTACATTCCAAAGAAAAATGAATTTTGGAAATAAGAGTTTTCTACAAAGAGAAATAAATATTTGAAGCAAAAAAGGTTAGATTGCAAAAGAGGTTCGAGCAGCAACAGAAAGCTTCAACTTCATAGCTATTTTATGCTATCAAGAATGAGACTTTATATGGATAATTATATATCCAAATAAAGATATGTAAGTCTATTTTCTTATCTATTCTACCAATTCTTGATCTGATTTTTTTATATGTAGATATTGATCTTGGAAGTGTCAATGGCTATGCTAACAAAAGGAGAAAGAGTACTTAGTTCGGCCAGATTACAAAGACTGAAATCTATCAGATTATTTATCTCAAAAGAAGTATATTTTATGAAGAAAAAATTATACTTGGATTAAAGTTATTTAAGTATAGTTTCAGAATGAGAAAATATTATGTCAATCTAATATATATTTAAGGATATATTCAAATTGGATCAATAAAAGGTCATGTCGGTATCCTGTTGCATTGAAAAATCCGAATTTAAGCCGAATTTTTTGTGTCAATTTTTGAGTTACTGTTATTGATAAAACAATATCAGGAAAATATCTCACTTACCCATTTTTCGATTAATTTTCTCCTACTATCCTTTGTTTGACTCTCACATACCCCTTTGTGCCAACCTCTTGTGTGTTGCTTCAATTGGTTTATATATATGGTTATTTTAAGTCCATTGAGACTTTTTATATGTATTCATAGATCTTTTATCGTTGTCTTGTGAATGACAGACATTACCCACTAATCACAAATGTCTACCATTGATAGTCGATGCCCGCGTTGGGACACAATGATGGAGGAGCTTATTACTACATTTATATTATTTGGTTCAAGCTGGGATCATTGCCATTACCTTCCAACTTCAGGTGGAGAAGTAGAAGAAAAAGTACAAGAAAGAGATATTTTATTCTATATGTTGTGGTAATTTTAATGTGACAAAAATACTCAAGAAAGGGGGAGCACAAAAGATGAAGTTTTTGCATCTATGAAGAATTTTTTGCAGGAAAGAAAATTGAAGACCAAGAATCCTTTTCATTGCAAGTTGAAGTTATAAACTTTAGCTTGAAAGGGAGTGTTGAAGACAAGATATGGAAGCCTCTTACATGACCTTCACAATAAGCAATCTCACAGAGCCAAAATTAATATGGAGTCTTACAAGAGTCTCACAGAAGATGGTCTAACAGGAGAGTCTCAGTTTAAAGGTGTTTTAGTTATATTGAGTTATTTAATTAGGCTAGGACTTATCTTTAAGTGTTAAGTTTTGGTTTAATTGGGACAAAGTTAGTTTAATTTTAATGAGACTCTACTACTTTCCTCTATTATAAATAGGGGTTCATGTACTCTAATTGCAACAAGTCAATGAAGTTTTTCTGTTTTCCTTAAATTCAACATTAAGTTTTAGTTCTTATTTTTCGGCCCTTAGGTTAAAGGGTATTTTATGTAATATTTGAGCTTTGAAATATTATATAAAAACTTAGGGGGAAGTTTAGGGTATTACATTGAACCCTAATCATTTCAATAGATTTCTCCTTCTCAACCTCGAGCATCTCGTTCTCTCCTTTCTTCCCAACTCTTTCTCCCCCTTCTTTCCTTACACCAACCTCACTTAAAGGCTCTATAAGTACTTGATAATGGAATCCTAAGATTCAACATGGTATCAGAATAAAGGTCTTAGCTTTCATTTTTTTTACTCGATTTACGTAGATGATGCATGGGATAGGTAGTTGGAATGATCGAATTAGATAAGTGTTTATTTGCTTCTTATTAAATTCTTCCCATACTTGAGGTGGAAAGTACAGAACAACTCATGCTTCCCTTGGTTCCTTTTTCCGTCAACCCTTCGTTTTGTTTATGGAAGAAGCATAAAAAAACACGAGAATCGATTACAGCCCATGCATGCCTATTGTCATTATATAATGCATTGTTTTTCCTTTCCTATTCAAAAACTTTAGAATTTAGGACTCCTTCATAATAATCTCAAGCCAAAGAGGGAAAGAAGAAGAAGAGAAAAAATGAGAAAGGAGATAGATTTTAGAGATCGACTTCCAAGAGAAGGGAGAGGAGAGTTTGGACGAATTTGAGAAGAGAGGAAAGAACTTAATGATCTACCTCTTAGCCAAGGGCCTCTATTTATAGTTTTTAAAATGCCATTAGGTCTAAAAAATTACAAGAGAAAAGACATAAATAGATAAGTAATTACATTTTCATGCCATCTTTATGAGAAGTCTTCTTATTTACCAATATGCTACCTCTTAGATGTGTGGTATTTCTTCCTTGGACATATGGGCTTGAGCCCATCTTCTAACACTCCCCCTCAAGCTGGAGGAGAAAAAATATCATAAATACCTACCTTGCCACATATAAAAGATAGGATCTTAGACGTAATTGGTTTAGTAAGAATATCCGCTACTTATTCTTGTGATGAAACATGTTTGAGGGAGATTATACCTGCTTGAAATTTCTCTTATATAAAGTGGCAGTCCATCTCTATGTGTTTGGTTCTTTCATGGAAGACCGGATTCGAAGTGATATGAATAGCTGCTTCATTATCACAATATAGACCCATAGAACCTCCTTTATAAAATCCTAATTCGATAAGAAGGGACGTGATCCATAGGAGTTCACTGACTGTGTGAGCCATGGACCTATATTCTGCTTCTACACTAGATCTCACAACCACATTTTGTTTCTTGCTTCTTCATGTAACCAGGTTCCCTCCAACAAGTGTGCAATATCCAGAAGTGGACTTCCTATCATCAGGTGATCTAGCACAATCTGCATATGAGAAACTGTCTATGTTGAATAAGCCACTTTTCTTATAAAGTGATCCTCTTTGTGGGGCTCCTTTTAAGTATCTTAATATCCTTTCCAAGGCTTGCCAATAGGTAAGTTGTGGTTTATGCATGTACTAACTCACCACACATATGATAGATGAAATGTTTGATCTAGTTACTGTGAGATAGATAAGTTTCCTACAAGTCGTTGGTTTTTGCCAACATCAATATCTTCTCTAGAACTTGTACATAATTTAATATTCACATCCATAGGTGTGTTAGTTGGGCAGCACCCCATCATTCCCGTTTCTTTGAGAAGGTCTTAGACACACTATTATCCCATACTTGGACTGAAGAACTTCGATGCCCAAAAAAAATTTAGAAGTCCAAGATCTTTAGTTTTAATTTCATTACATATCATATGATTTGACTTCTTGTATGTTATTCACATCATTACCGGTTAAGACAATATCATCAACATACACAACCAATAATATCTTTCCTTTTGAAGTATCTATTATAAATATTGAATGATCTACTGAGCACCGAAGAAATCCAAACCATAGTAGTGCTTGGCCCATATAAGAACTTCTTTAAGCGGCATACAGACTCCCCCTCAACCACATAATCAAGTGGTTGAATCATATAAATTTTCTCATGTATATCACCATTTAAGAAAGTATTTTTGTCGTCCAGTTCATAGACAGGCCATGAAGAGTTAGCAGCAAGCGATAATAGGATACGTACCAAATTTAACTTGGTAATGGGAGACAAGGCCTCCTCATAATCTACTCCATAACATTGAGTGTACCCTTTAGCAACGAGGCGGCCTTAAGGCAAGCAATGGAACCATCCAGATTATGTTTGACAGTAAAAACCCATTTACAACCCACAGGTTTCTTACTTGTCAGAAGCAGTGCTAACTTTCATGTCTGATTTTCAAATAAGGCTTGCATTTCCTCATCCATAGCTGCCTCCCATCCTAGATGTTTCAAGGCCTCCTGATAGGACTGCAGAATATAGATGGAAGAAAGTATGCAAGGAACTAATAACATGCGGAAGACAACCAATGGTGAGACATAAATTTGGATATAGGATGAAAAGTAGTGCAAGCATGAGGTTTTTTTCTTAGAGCAATGGGTCAAGTATCGAACTGTGGACCAGATGGAATAGGGGAAGATAGACTTACCTCGGTAGGATTTGAAAAGTTCACAAGTGTGGTGTATGCCAATGCTTTGGGTGGTGGAGTGACATCGACATTAAAGGGCACAAATGGATGAAGAGTGGTAGGAGGGAATGACATACCCGGAGGAGCATCATTTGAGGAATCGAATGAGGCGTCCTAAAAAAAGGTCACATCCCTAGACACAAGTTACCACCAAAGGGTAGGATTGTAATAGACATAAGCTTTTTGGGTGTGAGAGTAACCCAAGATAATGTACTTCATAGAGCGAGGAGCAAGTTTACTTTTCTAAGGAGATGTGAGATGGACAAAAAAAGCACACCCAAAGACGTTTACAGGAATAGAAAATGAGTCTTCACTAGGAACTAATATAGAATATGGAGTCTTATGACCAAGTACATATGAAGGTAACCTATTGATAAGGAAACAAAACGTAAGTATGGCATGAGGCCAATAAAAGTAGGGTACCTTCATAGAGTAGAGGAAGCCTCAGGCAACCTCAAGGAGATGACGGTTCTTTCTTTTGGCAACATCATTATGTTGAGGCATGTAGGCACATGATGTTTGATGGATAAGGCCATTACCTTGACAAAAGGACTGAAACTCACTAGACAAGTAATATTTAGCATTATTAGACCTAAGTACTTGAATTTTCTTGCCAAACTAGATTAATACCATAGTATGAAAGGCCTTAAAGATAGTAAATATGTTAGATCTTTCTTTAAAAAGATATAACCAAGTAATCCGGGTAAAATTATCAACAAAAGTAACAAAATATTTAAGTTGAAAAATATTGGAGACACTCAAAGGTCATAAATCAGAGTGTACTAGAGAAAATGGAGCAACACATGTATTGGTAGGGCAAGGAGAATATGTGCTCCTCTGGTGTTTACTTAACTTACAAAACTCACAATTTAAAAAAGACAAAGATTTTAAAGAAAGAAATAAATGTCGAAGAGAAGATGTAGAAGGATGGCCAAGCTGGTTGTGCCAAAGTTGCACCTTGGATAGAGAGGATGAAAGTGCAGCTAACGGAGGCAGGTCTAAGTAATACAAAGCCCCCTTTTCATGGCCTCCACCAATCACACGCTTCATTGTTAGATCCCGAAATACACAAGAAGAGGGTGACAAGGTGACAAAGCAATTTAGATGTTTTGTGAGTTGACTTACCGAGAGTAAGTTTAAAGGGAATTGAGGAACAAATTGGTCTAAGTAATACAAACCCCCATTTTCCTAGCATCCACCAATCACACACTTCATTGTTAGATCCTGAAATACACAAGAAGAGGGTGAGAAGGTGACAGAGCAATTTATATATTTTGTGAGCTAACTTACTGAGAGTAAGTTTAGGGGGAATTGAGGAACAAATAAGACATCTCGAAGTGGGATTGAGGGTGTAATAGAATATGATCCCTTTCCAAGTACTTTGGTTTTAGTACATTTGGCTATCGTGACAAACTTATCGAGAATATATGGAGATAAAAAATTTAGCATATGTTTGTTATCTGAGAGATATTTGGAGGCCCTGAAGTCTATTATCCAAGACGAAGAGGAGGAAGTGGAAGGAAACATATCTAAAGCAATAGTGGTAGAAGATGTATGTTTAGATGTAAGGGAAGACCCTATGAATGACTTCATTTTCTAAAATGTTTCATAGTCTTTCTTCCCATTTATCATTGGTAATAGAGGTTGTAGTAGCCGTGGCCCATTCCGATTTTCTATGAAGCTTCCAACAAGTTTTGTTACAATGTGAGACCCACCATGAGCTCGAGAGGTGTCAACAAGAGTCCTCATACAAAGTGGCTCGAGCTAAGAGAGAAGGAACATGTGCTGGAATTAAGTAGAAGATTTGAAGATCAAGTGGAACCCACAAATATACCACGAGCAATCTCTATCAACATGAGCTGGAAGATCACGTGGGACCCACAAAAATAAGATCACAATTTGGCTTTCTATCTTGGTTCACATGATTAAAGAAAAGTTAGAAGTTGAGTTAAAGTAGTCTGTTAAATAGATAATGTAATCTTATCATGATAGGCTTATCTTAGAGAGTTCTAGTTAGAATGTACATAGGAGTCCTAAGATTACTTGTACATGGACTCTATCACCTCATCAACTATAAATAGAGGTAATTGTAACTCAGAATTCAATCAAGCAAGTCTCTTATTTTTTTCTCCTCTCGTGTGAAGTGTTCTCTCTCTAATCTCTTTTATTTTCCTTCTCTTCTCTTTCTACCTGACAACCTTTCTCTTTTTCCATTTTTTCTTTCTCTCTCCCCTTGCTTGAGGTATTATTCATGAGGTCCTAAATTAAACAAGGTATCAGAGCTACCAATTTATTATCTCCATTATGCTCTATGAAAATATGATTAAAAGTTGCTCATATAAGGCTCCTTATGAAGCAAGATTGATGCTCATGAGATAAGTATTTATTTATTATATTATTAATTTTATGCTACTGGTTTTTAGTATTAAGAGGTGGTTTAGATATGTTCTTATGCATGTTTTCATCTTATGAAATTATGCGAATATATGCATCTTGGATTATCTTTGATTAGAAGAGATTAGCAAGGCAATTTTTGTTGGTTTGCACAATACTTTGACCGAACCCAATGCATATTGGATTTTTTTTATAAATCTGCAGGAACAAGATTACTGAATAAAGAAGGATGATGTTGAGCCTTTTATGAGTCATTATCCATTAAAATTAATTACTTATCTTTTCTTCTAAGCATCTCCATTAACCAAGTTGGTTAAATCCTTTCACTTGGTCATATTTTTTTTTATTACTTGATTTGCCTACTATGGCTGAAGATAATATGAGTCACAAGAGTGACATACTCAAAATCACCATTGTACTCTTCCGTATCAAATTTTATGAACTGGTCCACATCAATTCGTCGGTTTCTTATCACAAAGGACGTAGTTGGTCATCTCACCAACCGTGGACCACATATTGATGAAGATGATGTATTCTATACCAAATAGTTAAAGGAGGATACATTGGTTATTAGTTGGCTTATCAACAGTATGGAAGAACGTGTCTTCAATAATGTCATTCATCTAGAGACGGATAAACAAATTTGGGAGACATGTGCCAAGCTGTATTCAACCTCCGACAACTTACAAAGGCCATATGATATTTTACAACGGATGCTTACCACCAAACAAGGAGACAATATACATGAATATTTTTCCCAATTTTGAGGTTTTCTTCAAGAATGGAAACTTGCCCAGCCAGCCTCTATAGATATCTCTATCCAAGATAAACAGAAAGAGGCCTTGATAACTGCCATATGTCTTGCTAACATTAAACCGCATCTTGAAGTTGCTAAGACTCACCTTCTTAGCTTTTCCTCGGTTCCCACTTTTGATGATGTATGTGCTACACTTCTCCGTCTTCCAAACGATTCCCCCTCTACTACTGACATACCATCTGCTATGTACTCTGGACATAGGGGAACACCATCTGACCAAGGCCGAGGCCGAGGCAGATTTTATAGAAGAGAAAGAGGAAGAGGTGGAAGGACTAGTTTTGACCGAATAAATGGGAAGGGATGCACCCATTGTAAGGGATATGGCCACACTAGAGACACATGCTTTTACCTGAAAGAATGCTCTATATGTGGTAGATTGGGCCACTCTCGAGAAAGATGTTATAAAGCTAATGAGAATGAGGCTAACCACACCTTAGTGAGTGATACAAAAGTAGAGCAGTCTACCACTACAACTACCAAGAATATCTTTATTGATGAAGACTATGAAGTATTCCAAAAAATGAAGACCATGATGGGGTCCTCCCCAAGTACTTCACCAACCGCTGCCACCACCGCTTCAGGTGTGTTTTCTGCCTCGTGGTCATCCTAGATAATTGACTCAGGAGCATCCGAGCATCTTACAGGTAACAGACATCTACTATACTCCATCACTAATATCCTTTTCGTTCCTATTTTCCCTTTGAATCTTATATCAGTTATTCAACTCACCAAACATTTTAATTTCTCTATCACTTTCTCACCCACTTCATGTGTGTTTCAAGATCTTAAAATGAAGCAGATGATTGGTGGAGGTCATGCAAGGGGCGTTCTACTACCTGGATGTACCAAAAATAATTATTGCATCCACCTGTGACGCTAAAACCAGGTTATGGCACAACCGGTTGGGACATCTGTCCGCCCAATCTCTTCATCATAATTTTCCTAAAGCACGGTGGGACTTTCATTGTGAAACATGTCAAATGAGTAAACATCAGAGGTTTACATACTCACCTCGTCTAGAAATTAAAAGTGTCTCTCCTTTTTCGTTAATTCATACTAATGTATGGGGACCTTTGATTGTCTCTAACATTTCTCAAGTGAAATATTTTATTACATTCATTGACGATTTCACTTGTACCACTTGGTTATTTTTGTTTAAAGAGCGTTCTAAAATATCATTGATATTTAAATATTTTCTTGCAATGGTACTCACTCAATTTGGGCAGAAAATTAAAGTCCTTCGGTCGGATAATGCCAAAGAATACACGTCCAAAGATCTTGACTTGTTTTGTCAAGAAGATGCCATTAAACATCAGACATCATGTGCCTACACCCCTCAATAAAATGGTGTAACTGAACGGAAGAACCGTCATATTCTTAAGGTATCTCGCAGTTTACTATATGTCATGCAAGTTCCATACTTTTATTGGACGCATGTAGTTCTTACAACATATTTTCTTATAAACTGATTACCCTCTTCCATTCTTGGAAAAAAATCTCCCTACTCTCTATTATTACCTGATGATGATCCATTTTCACTACCCTTGAGAGTCTTCGATTGTTAATGTTTTGTCCATATTTCCTCCCCAAAACACAGTAAACTTGATCCCAAATTTGGGAAGTGTATCTTCTTAGGATACTCTCGCACACAAAAGGGTAATGTTTGCTATAATCCCTCTCTTCAACATTTACTTGTGTCTAGGGATGTCACATTTTTAAAGACTCCATATTATTCTAATAATGCTCCTCCAGGTTTATCTTTAGTACCAGGTTCTCCTCAACCAATTGTGCCCCGTGTTGCAGAAACTACTCAAACCACATAAACACTAGCTGACACCACACTGTTGAGTTGTCGGATCCTACCGAGGTAGGTCCATCTTCTCCGATTATTTTTGGCCCAGAATATGATACTCATCCTATTGCAGTTAGAAAAGAACCCAGATCATGCACCATGCCTTCTACTTCTCATCCCATAACAAACTTTGTGTCTCATCATCATCTATCCCCTGTTTGTTGTCAATTTCTATTGGCTATTTCCTCTGTACCTATACCGTAGTCCTATCAGGAGGCTCTCAAACATCCAGGGTGGAAGGCAGCTATGGATGAAAAAATGCAGACCCTTTATGAAAATCAGACATGGGCTCTAGTCCCCCTTCATATAAGAAACTCGTCGGTTGCAAATGGGCATTTACGGTGAAATACAATCCGGATGAGGCCATGGCTTGGTTGAAAGCTCGCCTTGTTGCTAAAGACTATACACAATATACACAATGTTATGGTATTGATTATGAAGAAACCTTCTCTCTAGTGGCTAAATTAAACTCGATACATTTTTTATTATCTCTGGCAGCTAACTTTTCCTGGCAGGTCTATCAACTTGATGTCAAAAATGCATTTTTGAAGGAGGATATAAAGGAGGACACTTATATACAGAAACCACCTGGGTATGTGGTTGAGGGGGAGTCCATATGTCAACTAAAAAAATCTATTTATGGTCTCAAACAGTCGCCTCATGCATGGTTTGAAAATTTTATCCAAGCACTCATATGGGCTGGATTTTACAGAAGCTCTAGAGATCACTCTGTCTTTATTAAAGACATACCGAATGGCAAGATAATTCTAGTTGTATATGTTAATGACATTATTATAAATGACAGTGATCCCGGGGGCATCCAAAAGATAAAAGAAAGGATATGTACCGAATTCAAGACAAAGGATCTCGGACTGCTCAAATATTTTTGGGGTATTGAAGTACTACAATCTAGACATGAAATTATATTATCTCAAAAGAAGTATGTCCTTGACCTGACCGGAATGCTGGGATGTAGACCAGTAGAAACTCATATGGACTCGAATACAAAATTATATCTAGATACTGAAGAAGAAGTAGATGTCAGAAAATATCGAAGACTGGTGGGAAGACTTATTTATCTCTACATAATGAGGGCAGATATTTCATATGCAGTCAGTGTGGTAAGCCAATATATGCACAACCACAACTCTGTCATTGACAAGCACTAGAACAAATATTACAATATCTGAAAGGAGCACCAGAAAGAGGGCTCCTCTATAAAATCGTGGACACTTCAACATTCAGGGATTCTCAGATGCAGACTGGGCCGAATCCTCGAATGACAAGAAATCTATTTCGAGATATTATACGATGGTTGCAGGAAACTTGGTTACATGGAGGAGCAAAAAATAGAATGTAGTTGCACGGTCTAGTGAGGAAGCAGATTACATAGCCATGGCACGCACAGTTAGTGAACTCCTATGGATCGTATCTCTCCTAACTGAACTGGGTTTTTACAAATAAGCTCCTATGAATTTGTATTGCGATAATCAAGTAGTAATTCACATCACATAAAATCCAGTCTTCCATGAGAGAACAAAGCAAATAGAAATAGACTGCCACTTCATACGAGAAAAATTCACTGCCGACATCTTATCTCTCCAGCATGTATCTTCATAGAACCATGTCGCAGACATTCTCACGAAACCATTCACTCACAAAATTTTGTCCAACATTTGCAGCAAGATGGGCATCTACGATATTTTCTCACCCCCAACTTGAGGGGGATTGTTACAATGGTGGGACTCACCATGCCCTCGAGAGGTGTCAACAAGAGTCCTCATACAAAGTTGTTCGAGCTAAGAGATAAGGAACATGTGCTGGAATTAAATAGAATATTTGAAGATCAAGTGGGACCCACAAAGATACCACGAGCTGGTATCTCTATCAACATGAACTGGAAGATCATGTGGGACCAACAAAGATAAGATCTCAAGCTGGCTTTTTATCTTAGTTCACGTGATTAAAGAAAAGTTAGAAGTTGAGTTAAAGTAGTCTCTTAAATAGATAATGTAATCTTATCATGATAGGCTTATCTTAGAGAGATCTAGTTGGAATGTAATTAGGAGTCGTAAGATAACTTGTACATGGACTCTATCACCTCCTCAACTATAAATAGAGGTGATTGTAACTCAAAATTCAATCAAGCAAGTCTCTTTTTCTTCTCCTCTCTCATGTGATATGCTCTCTCTCTCTCTCTAATCCCTTGTATTTTCCTTCTCTTCTCTCTCTACCGGAGAGCTTTTCTCTTTTTCCCTTTTTTCTTTCTCTCTCCCCTTGCTCGAGGTATTATTCATGGGGTCCTAAATTCAACAAGTTTCCACAAGTTGGTTTTGACTGTTGTTGAATTTATGGAAAAGTGAAACACTTCATTGAAATCAATAACTTGTTGTAATCAGACTACATGAACCTCTATTTATAGTAGAGGAGGATGTAGAGTCCTTATACAACTTATCATTCAATCCTAATTACATTACAACTCTAACTCTTCAATTTAAGTAAATCTAATTTAAGTAAGTCTATCTAAACAGCTACAAGACTAACTTGAGTAGAACTAGGAGTCCTTCTTGATCTTCCAACTTATGTGATAAGGCTGTCAACTCATAGTAATCATTGTGGGCCCTACTTCTTATGGGCTTAGGGCCCATCTTGTGGGCCTTCCTTGGTCATGTGGCCCATCTTATAATAATCTTAGATATGTGGGCCTTCCTTGGTCGTGTGGGCTTGAGCTTATCTTCCAATAGTTCCCCTCTAGCTAGGGGTGAGAGAACAACATGAACTCCCAGCTTTCTGCAAATGATGTATAAAATGGCACATCTTTCAATACTTCCCCTCACATTGTTGCATCTTTCCATGAGGCCCTACGGCATTATAAGTGAGAGTAAAAATCACTCCTAGCCTATAATCCATTGCTTCATACTCTAGTCCTAATGCTATCGGTAGTGTGTCTATCGGTATTGCTCTGAAGTGTCCACCAACGTGTCCCTCCACAGGACAACGACTCTCAAGTGGTAGGAGACATAAAAGCCATTACAGGATGGGGGGGGGAGGTGGATAACTTAGATGTAATAATAAGTTTCTCCATCATGGTTTCCCAATGTGATATATAACACGAAAGAGAACCCAAGAAATAATGTCCCCAAAGAGACATAATAGCAACAACTGTATATAACACCATCTTCCAACACATGTAACACGAACCAAATAATAAACTTTGCAAAAGAATCCATGAAATAATCATAATCCAATATAAATATTTTTTCTTAGATGCACAAGCTTCATCTTTTGTGATCCCCTTTTCTTGAATATTTTGGTCACATAAACTTATTCACAACATATGTAATAAAATACCTCTTTCTTATACTTCTTCTACTTCTCCCCCACAAGCTGGGAGGTAATGGAAGTGATCCGAGTTTAAACCAAATATTATAGATGTAGTAATAAGCCCAAATAACAGAGATGCATAAATAATCCCTCAAGCCAGGGAGAAGTGAGATATTTTTCTGATATATCAACTCAAACAGTGACGCAAAACAATTGGCTTAAATTCGGATTTTCAATGTAATAGAATACCAGCATGACCTTTGACTCTTCCAATGCGAATATACCTTTAAATATAGATCAGATTGACATTAAATTTTCATAGTCTGAAACTAGACTTAAATAAATTTCATCCAAGTATAACATCTCTTCATAAAATATAATAATCAGAAGATAAATAATCTAATAGGTTTTGGTCTCTGTCATCTAGCCGAACTAAGTTCTGTTTCTCCTATTTTTCCAGAACGACCATTGACTCTTCCAAGATCAATATCTCCTTATAAAAAAATCAAACCGAGAATTTGTTGAATATTTGAGAAAATAGACTTACATACCTTTTTCATGATATATAATTATCCACATAAAGTCTCTTTCTTGATAGCTTAAAATACCTCGGAAGTTGAGGCTTTCTGCTGCCACTCGAACCTCTTTTTCAATCTGACCTTTGCTGCTTCAAATATCGATTTCTCTTCGTACATAACTCAGATAAAAAATTGGTTGAATAGTTAAAAGAATAAACTTACATATATTTCATTTTATATATATTTCTTCATATAAAGTCTAGTTCTTGATAGCAAAAAATACCTCAAAATCTGAAGATTGCTGCTACTGCTCGAACCTTTTTGGAATCTAACCTTCGATCATTAAAATATCAATATATCTCTGTAGATAACTCAGTTTGGAACAAATAATTCTTATTTGGAAATTAGACACAAATATCTTTCTATCAATATATAGGTTGCAATATTAAAAACTACGTATAGAAGTGAAAATCGCAAAGAAATCTATAGGTGTAGGGACTGAAAAAAAATAACTACGAACCTAGACCTAGGGTTTAGGGTTTAGAGAAAATGATCACATTACCTCCGTGAGTTAACGAAGTCAACTCACAGAACCTGCTCTGATACCATGTTGAACTTATGGAAAAGTGAAATACTTCATTGAAATCAATAACTTGTTGTAATCAGAGTACAAGAACCTCTATTTATAGTAAAGGAGGATGTAGAGTCCTTATACAACTTATCATTCAATCCTAATTACATTATAAATCTAACTTTTCAATTTAAGTAAGTCTATCTAAATAACTAGAAGACTAACTTGAGTAGAACTAGGAGTCCTTCTTGATCTTCCAACTTATGTGATAAGGATGCCAGCTCATGGTAATCATTGTGGGTCCTACTTCTTAGGGGCTTGGGCCCATCTTGTGGGCCTTCCTTGGTCATGTGGCCCATCTTTTAATAATCTTAGATATGTGGGCCTTCCTTGGTCGTGTGGCCCATCTTATAATAATCTTAGATATGTGGGCCTTCCTTGGTCGTGTGGGCTTGAGCTTATCTTCCAACAACTGCCAAAATAAGTGCATACTCGAGGCTTTGTGCGAGAGTAGCTAGGACCGGTTCTACCACCTCTTGTTCACCCTCCTCTAAAATTTCTATCGCGGCCTCGGTTGGAGGGTGATGTATCTCTATTACTTGAATACATATTAGATGAAGCATCATTATTTGAATTAAGAGATGGATAGGGATTTGCAGCAATGTAGCACTTATTTCATTAAAGGATGGTAGTGTGAAGGAGCTAAGAAGTTGAGTCTTAGCAACTTCAAGGTATGACTTGATATTTGTCAAAAAAATTGCTGCCTCTAAAGCTCCCCCTTTCCTTCTCTTGAACCAAAATATTGGTGGAGTATGGTTGAGTGATCTTCCACTCTTGAAGTAGACCCAAAATCGAGCCAAAAATTCATGAATATTGTCTCCTTGCTTATTATTGAGCATATTTTGCAATACATCAAATAACTTTTGTAAAGAAGCCGTACTAGAATATAGCTTAGTACAAGTGTCCCAAATCCGTTTGGCTGATTCTAAGTGGACAACATTGTTGGCTACTTTCTCTTCCATACTATTAATAAGCCAACTAATTACGAAATTCTCATCCTTAACCCACTGTAGATAGGATTGACTTTCTTCATCAATCGGTGGAGAAGGCTTGGTTAAGTGATCGAGAAGGTCTCGAGTAATAAGAAACTTTCTTACCGATTGAAACCAACTAAGATAATTGGATAATCATCTTAAGGGAATAGTAATAATTTTGAGTATGACACTCTTACTACTTATATTTCCTGCAAACATCTTAAGTCAACTAATGCTTAGTAAAACAAAAACAAGAGGAGGATATGATGAAGATCCAATCAAACTAAAACTCCAATTAAGATGGAGCAATTGCTATAATCCAATATCGAAGAACAGATGTGGACTGAAGTCGAACTGATATAATCCAATAATCAAGCTTGAGAAGCAATTAAAGCAACGATATGCTGTCCAAAAAAAGAGGTACCCCGAGTGAGGTGGCTGCCTTCCTCCTAATCCGAATTTTAAACTCAAGAAGGACCTTAAGAGTCCAAAAAAATCGAACTTGTATTCAAACTAAAACCCCAATCTTGGGAGGCTCAATGTTACCAAAAATATCCATTTTTCAAAATTTAAAAATAATCCACTTTATCAAATTTTAAGAAGCTTCTTTCAAATACAAACCACTTTCAACTAAAGATAAGTTCTTATCCACTACATTAGCCACTTAATCAGGCTCCAAATAAACCAAAAATTGTATCTTAAGTGGAGTAGATCAATTACTTACTCAATACCAATTCAAATCCTCTTTTTGGTCTACAAAAACTCAAGAACTCGTTGTTGGTTCTCAACCCAAGCATGGCTTAACTTTTCCTTACTATATGTGTCATATTTATCACTTAAAAAGACACATTTCCCTTACTCATTTCCAAAAATCCTTTAGGTAATGAAATTGCTCATAAGTCTTAAACAGTTGGAGAAGGAATTAGAAATTCCAAAAAATCATAAATCACCAAAAACCAACTGCTCTTTGAGCTCGGCAAAGTCCGTCAAATAATTTTTATATATTTGGAGAATCCAAGTACCATAAATCATAAACCAACTTGAATTAATCCAAAAAAATAAAGTAAAATACTGGTCTAGAATAATGAGAGATTAAATTAAGTCTCATGCAACTCTCATATCATCCTTCCATCCTATAACCATCAACTTCATAATCAATAGGTCTTCATAACCATGTAAGCAACCGATCTTGATCAAACTTGCAATATTTGAGCACAAGAAGATCAAGGTCGTAATATCCTTTAAACATCAAGTATTAGCTTTCAAAAATTCTCATATGAAATCCATTTATTTCTTGATGTAATATAGAGATTAAGAGCTCGTTACATAGTATGAATGTAAGTAAAAAAATAACCAGAAATCACTTATCTTTTCATGGTTGAATCACTTCCTTCAAGAGCACCTTGCGTGAAACCTTCAAAGGTACTTAAGCATCCCTTCAATGTGGGAGTCCTAAATCCTTAGCTTTGATACCATGTAGAATTTAGGACTCCTTCATAATGATCTCAAGTCAAAGAGAGAGAGAGTAGAAGAAGAAGAAGGAGAAGAAGAAGAGAAGAAGAGAAGAAGAGAAGAAGAGAGAAAGGAGAGAGAGTTTAGAGATCGACTTCCAAGAGAAGGGAGAGGAGAGTTTGGACGAATATGAGAAGCGAAGAGAGAACTTAATGCCCTACCTCTTAGCCAAGGGCTCTTTTTATAGTTTTTACAATGCCCTTAGGGATACAACATTACAAGAAAAAAGACATAAATAAATAAGTAATTACATCTTCATGCCATCTTTATGTGAAGTCTTCTTATTTACCAATATGCCACCTCTTGGATGTGTGGGATTTCTTTCTTGGATGTGTAGGCTTGAGCCCATCTTTTAAAAAAAAAAACTAGAAACCATAAGCTAGAGTTCCCATTCAAAGCTTCTGACCTGAACTTTTTTGTTAATAAAGGAATATTTTTCAGGTTATTTGATAGCTTAATTGCTTACTAAAACGTTCGGTGCAGAAACTCCACGATGCAGTAGCATGAAGTACAATATGTATGTTGTGAGTTTTCTTCCTTCAATGGCCGAATAATGGTATGTTGGATCCAGAGAAGAAATTTCAAGTTATTTTCAAAACGTCATTCTAAAGATATTGAGTTGGCGTCTAGAATCACTCGAGTTTTAGTAATCTACAATGACTAAAACTCTTCTTAAGTGAAACTTTCTGGTTACCAAGTCCTCTTTAAATTAGGGCTTTCGCTACTTGTTGCATTAAAACTCTTGTGTGTACAGCTTCTGGGTGCATTTTTTCATTTCTTAATTGAATCAAAACACTACAACCATAAGCAGTTGAAACCCAATTGGATTTAAACTCGACAAATACATCAGCAATGTGAATTTGAGTCCTAGTGAAACAAGAACACGATCGATGTTATCTTGATATCTACTTGGGTTAACCTACCTGAAATACTACAGAAACAAGAGGTTGAATCCATGTTAGACAAGGACACTTGATCATAAAATAAGTGATCTCATCTCTAGTTTATTTTCTTGGATTAAAGCAGTAGTTGCCGCGAGTTATTCAACAGGTTGTCGGAATAGCAACAACAAGTGTTTGATTGAGTCTCCAGCTATTCAACTCAGACAAAACAATAGAAACCTCATGTGGTTGCTCTCTGATCAGCAGCAAGTGGTTGATTTAATCTCTGGCTATTCAACTCAGATATAGCAACAACAAGAATCATTGGGTTGCTCTAAGGTTAGCCAAAATAAAATTCTGGAGCTTCTTTTATATATATAAGGTTATCTCATTACTTGGTTAATTAGAGAAGTTTATTAGGAGTTAAAACTATCACTAGTTGATTGAAATCTCCAATTATTGGATTTATTATTGAACTTTGTATATCTTGTATTGGTTTGTGATAGTGATTAGTCAAGAGTATGATGGTTGAAGAGAGTTTATCAAACATGATTGGCAAGAGTGTGCTACTTAAGATTGCTAAAAATCCGCTGAAAGTTTTATCAAATTGTTTGAGTTGGTCTCAATCTATTAAAAGGTTTCTTATTGCCCGAGATCTATCAGAGCATCCAGTTGAGCCCCCTCCCTCCAATTGACGAAGGCATTAGTTATAAGATAAGGCTCAAAGAAGACATTGTTGTTATTAGTTGGTTGATTAACAATATGAAGGAGAGTGTAGAAAATAGAGCAGTCTATCTAGAAATGGCAAAAATTATTAGCGATACTTGTGCAAAAATTTATTCCAATGCAGACAATTAGTAAAAGTTGTATGATGTCTTTTAGACAATGTAAAAATACTAAATAGGGAAATTTTGCATGATTACTTTGAAAGATTCAAAGATCTTTTGCAAGAATTTAAGCTTGCCCAACCATACTAACATTGTAGTCCAGGTGAAGCAAAGGGAAGCACTATTGGATGCCATCTATCTTGCAAATATAAAATCATACCTTGAAGGGGCTAAAACTCAAAATTTTAGACCTGTTACATTGCCCTAGTTTAGATATATCCTCAACTCCTTCTACAAATATTTCATCAACCATGTACTATCAAGGTCGGGGAGAAAATAAAAATAATAGATATTGAGGAAGAAATAATATGGGTGATACAGGGAGAGGTGGCAAGACTAATCAAGGTTTTCACAAGACAGAATATCAAAACTAGATGTGCACCTTCTTATTGTCTCCTTTCCTCCTCTCAACTCTTTCTCTCCCTTCTTCCCTTACACCTACCTCACTTAAAAGCTCTCTAATTACTTGTTAGTGGACTCCAAAGATTCAATGACAAGGAGATCAACCATAGTGATGGAAGACTTCTCGAAATGGCATTAAGGTAAGTTCTTCCCCATGTCAAGGCAATGGCAAATGATATAATTTAAAGGTCTTCTCATAAGGATGGAACAAAGGTTTAATTAAAGAAGATGAAGTATGTCTTCTTGTGTCTTTTCTTTTTGAGAAATTTTATCCTTAGGGGCATTGTGGTTATTGTAAACTTCCTTTCTCAACTATAAATAGAGACTCAAGGCATGAGGTAGATCATTAATTCTCCCCTCTTCTCTCTCAAATTCATCCTTGGATTTTTCTCCCAAACTCTCTCTCTCTCTCTCTCTCTCTCTCTCTCTCTCTCTCTCTCCCCTCTCTTTAGTCGTCCCTCTCTCTCCTTTCTCCTCTCTTCCTTCTTCCTCTCTTTTCTTCTCCTCTTCTTCTATCTCTCCTCTCTCAATCTTGGTTGTAGATTTTTAGGACTCCATGATTTAGCTCATGGGGAAAAAATAAGGGACACCCATTGGGAGAAAACAAAAGGAAGAAAAAGGCTATGGACTTGTGTCCTAATCCTCCCCCTAAAGCTCAATTTATAGATTGATAAAAATGACAATATTATAATTATGCCCCTAGAACTTAAACTAATTTCATCAATGTTATCTCTATGAGATGACTCTTTATTTACCATCTTGTCATCAGTGTGTGTGCCTATGGGCCTTGTCCTTGGTGTTTGGGCCTTAAGCCCATCTTCAACATCTCTTGGATGTGTGGATCTTCCTTGGTCTTATCGGCTTGGGCCCATCTTCCAATACTCCCCCTCAAGTTGGGGAGAGAGAACATCATGAACGTCCAACTTGTTGCAAATGGTGTATAGGATCTTTTTGTATAAAATGGCAATCCACTATATCTTCCAACACTCCCCCTCTAGCTGGTGGTCTCTTCCAAGAGGCCCAGGTGGCATAATATAAGTGAGAGTAAAACCACTCCTAGTTGTAAGACCTTGCTCCATACTCAAGTTAAATAACTCATGTTGGATGTTAGACACACTCCTATATTCTATAGGTAGTGGGTCTATAGGCATTGTTCAAAAGTGTAATAAAACTCTTCCATCA
Organism: Aristolochia californica; assembly: GCF_029961685.1. Lineage (NCBI taxonomy): Eukaryota > Viridiplantae > Streptophyta > Magnoliopsida > Piperales > Aristolochiaceae > Aristolochia > Aristolochia californica. The sequence goes on along the minus strand of NW_027181992.1, from coordinate 40,655,375 downwards.
TGGTGTCCCTCATAGGGCATTGACTCTCAAATGGTAAGAGTAATAAATGACAATTAAGGGGAGTAATGGGTAATCACCCGGAAGATAATATTTTGGGCCCACTATGTACTTTCTTCTTCATCAAAATAATCAATGCTGATAACAATTAACAACTGAGAAGTCTTTCTTCAATAATAATATCTCAGCCAACGAAACACAATAGCAGCAGCTGAAATGGGCCTAGACCCAATAACACGTACCAAATAATGAAAATCCAAGGACCCATAAAATAATCCGTTACAAGTTGATCAGAAGGTTGTGCACCAAATAATATGTTGAATCTGAGTAATAATCGAAGATAATAATCCAACCGGAGACAAGGCACCGAGTTAAACTGAGGCAAGTGACCCAGTCGAACCAAGTTTGGTATCAGACGAATATAGCTGAGTAGAGGGAGGAATTGGTATAAACTCAATACCCGGACCAGTGTAAAAAAAGAAGAGAGCAAGTGGATTGAATCAGGTGTTAGAAATTAGACGCCCTAATTCCAAACTAACAAGAGAAATAATGACAAACACGAAAGAAGGGAAAAAACACAAAAAGTACAACAAAATTTATACAGGTTCGCACACTTATAAGTCTTTCTCTCTACCCTCTTGGGCCGCAACTTGAGATGCTCCTCGGATTAAAATCATAAAACCCTAATAGCAGTGCCCCCCAATTTAAAGAGAAAGCTAAGGCAACCGCATTACAAGAGTGAAATTCTAAAACTGCCCTTAATGAAATAATAGTCAATATATCATGGATCAGACGAGGCTCCGCCCCCGCACCCCCGGGAGGGGGCTTCCTACCCCCCTCCAACCCCCATGGCAACCTTATCGAGAAGGTCGATCCACAACCAACTCAGTTTAAGGTATTAATTAGGCTCTACAACTTAACATCAAGCTCACTCGAGCCGAGTTGACTCGAGTTCAAGTTGAGTTGTGTCAAGACCAAGTCGAGTCCTAGTTGACCCAAGTTAACCCACCGAGTCAATCCGAATAAGGCTAAATTGGGCTTAGATTAATAAGAGCTAAGCTTGAAAATAGAACAGTAATAACTCAGAATAGTGGGTTGAGTCAAGTTGGATGTGGCGCTGGTCCTCAACCTGGCAGGACAACAATAATAATCAGTAACTCGCCGTTTTCATCTTGTTTTTAGAACATGTGACAATAATAATCAGTAACTCGCCGTTTTCATCTTGTTTTCAGAACATGTGACAATAATAATCAGTAACTCGCCGTTTTCATCTTGTTTTCAGAACATGTGAAAGGATCCTTTCACAGTGCGCCATAGTCATCACACCCCATTGTAGCAATCGATGGACTAAGAAACATAATTTGGTAACAAATTCAACTCAGCAAAAAATATGTTTTGTTTCTACAAAGTTTTCAAGAAATACTACTCTAGACTTGAGAATACTGCCAAGTATAAAACCTCGATGTATCTTGTTGGGTATGCATCTGTTGAATTGATAGCTGATGTTGCTCAGTCATCAGTGGAAGTTTAACCCATCACAGCCCCTGAGCGGAAGGCAGTAATAAAAGCCTTTCCTATGCCCCTTCTAGCCTCTAAGGTTGTTCTAGCATTAGCATATGTGGCAATCTTTATTCCAAGAAAACTAGAGAGAACAGAAGTTAGAGCACACAAAACACTCTCCATTGTCACATCATTTGCTTTGGGACCTTCAATTAACATTCTTTCAAATATAGTCAGGGCTTCTCTGTAGTTGCCACCTTTGACATAACCATACATCAAAGCACTCCACGATACAACATCTCATTCAGGAATTAAGTCGAACAGCTCCCTTGTAGACGCCATATCACCACACTTTGCATAGTCATCCACAATAGAATTCCAAGAAACCATAGTAGTAGCTATAACTGGAACACCCAACGTCCCCATCTCTCTAAACAGCTTCAGCACATGACTTGGGATTCTGCCTTTTAAGTATCCGGCAATCATCACATTCCAAGATATTTGATCTGTAAGAGGAATACTATCAAATAGGAAATGAGTAGTTGCCAAAACTCCATTTGCCCTCAGCATTACAGTGAAAAACCTTAACGAGTTCACAAATAAACCAAACTAAGCATTTCTCTGATATTTCACCAAAGAGTTGACGGGCTTCATGGCCAGACTTTTCATCTTCCACCAAGGCAAACCAAACCTTTTTTTCGATGGCAAATAGTAGCAAGTCATGGCCTGACCTTTTTTCTGACGGCGAACAGCAGCAAGTCGTGACCGAAATTTAGCATGGGGCTAGCACTCGTCGACAGCTTGAGAACCAAAATGGGGTTGTTTCGAATAAATTTGAGGTTGGACGATGAATAGCAGCAATTGTTCATCTTCTGGAATGGCGACCTTCCTCTCTGAAAGCTTATCATGACACTTTACGATTTCTTGCAATCTCTCAGAAATTTCAATGGAAGACTGACGTAGATCCTCTCGCATTGCAAAAAATAACTCTCTGCACATTGTTACAAACTTTACACGCAATACTGCAAAATGATCCTAAATTATGGCACGTATTTCATCTATGATCAAAGAATCGCTCATTGTGTTCCTGATCTGATACCAAGTGTTAAGCGCCTAGCCAATACATACCAAAAGACCGATCTATTTGGTAGTGGTAAGCCAAGTACTTAACCTAAGATCATAAAAAGACATTCACCTTTACGAGTCGACAACCTCAACGGCCTAACACTAGCGATGTTGGTCCACTGTTACATGGCCGCCGCATCTGGGTTGACGTGATCGCCCATGCTAGGAGTCAAACTCACAACATGGTGCCCACTCTGATACCAAGTTGTTACGGTCCCGGATCTCACACAGCGATTCGGAGGGGAGGAGGAGGAGGAGGAGGAGGAGGAGGAAGACAAGCTCGAAGGGGAACGCACATCCTTAGGTTCGTTGAGGAGAACGCATACCCTAGAGCTCGTTGTGGAGAAATCCAAATCCCTTATTTAACCTAAAATCAAGACTTACTCTTTCCCATTCCTTTCCTCCCCTTAAGTAGGGTTCAAGAGTACAAAATTACATATATGCCCCTCAACAGCATTCAACTTGAAAGTAAATAAGCTTAAAGACTTAACTTAATAACTAAGTAACTTATCAACTAAGTAAATTAATGACTAAGTAATTGACTTAACTTACTAAGTAACTTAACAACTAAGTAACTTAATGACTAAGTAACTTAACAACTAAGTAACTTAATGACTAAGTAACTTAATAACTAAGTAATTGACTCAGCCATGGCACCTCCGAATGACTCGGCCTGCTATTGAGTTCATTACAAGAAGCACAAAGTGTTCAAGAGTTCTAGCGATGTTACCAATTGCTGATTCACCAACTGAATAACACAATCAAGAACAGCAAGAACACCTCATGCTGGAATTCAAAAATGAAGGTCACAACGTGTTGAAGCTTTGCATGAACGTGTCTACAATGCTAGACAACATCATGTCTACTAGTAGGAAAACAAGGGTTGTCTCTGGTCAAATCAAATTCACTCTCAATAGAAGAAGTCTCAAATCTTCCCAACGGCTATGGAAGGTTGCTGTAAGTATTCAAAACAGAGAAGAAATTGGTTGTGGAAGCAGAGAAGAGCAAAGCGAGGAGAATTCTATTTCTGATACTCATCGGTGTGAGAAAAATGAAAACACTTCTGCTGCTGTTAGTATTTTCAAAGAACCAGAGAAGAGAAAATTTGTGTTATTCCTGTTGCTGTTGTTAATCAACTTCTAGAAAAATCGTTACAACTTAGAGTCGTAGCCAATCATCAAACATCAACAGTAGAGCTTAATTCCAAAGTATGCAAGACCATGAGGTAACATGAAGGATGAAAATAATGGAAGATATCCTTGAATAATTGTTGATTTTCAGAACTCAATGAATTTAGCTCATGGAGGAAAAAAAAGGGACTCATTAGGAGAAAACTGGAGGAAGAAGAGGTTATGGACTTGATGATCCTAACCCTCCCCCTGAAACTCTGTTTATAGATTAATGAAACTATTGTATTACAATAATACCCCTGAACTTAGAGTTTAGGGTTTTAACCCTGGAACTTTAATTTAATTACATCAATGCCATATCTATGAGATGACCCATTATTTACCATCCTACCATCATTGTATGTAGGCCTATGGGCCTTCTCTTTGATTTGTGGGCCTTGAGCCCATATTCTATATCTCATGGATGCATGGGTCTTCCTTGGTCATATGGGCTTTAGCCCATCTTCTAATACAATTGTATATATGGGCCTTCCTTGGTCGTGAGGGCTTGAGCCCTTATCTTTCAACACTCCCCCTCCAGCTGAGGTTGAGAGAACAACATGAACTCTCAGCTTGCTTCAAATGATGTATAAAATCTTTTTTTGTATAAGATGGCACATCTTCCAATGTGCCTTCATCTTCCAACACTCCCCCTCACTGGTATTCTCGTTCATGAAGTCCAGTTGGCATAATATCAGTGAGAGTAAATCACTCCTAGCCGCTAGGACATTGCTCCATACTCCAGTCTTAACTCGTGCTGGATGTGGGGCACACTCCGTCTTCTATAGGTAGTGTGTCTATCGGCATTGCTCTGAAGTGTCCACCCCACCACCGTGTCCCTCCACAGGACAACGACTCTCAAGTGGTAGAGTAATATATGACATTAATGGGGGGAAGTAACATAGATGTAATAATAAGATCCTCCATCATGGTGTCCCAACCTTTGACATTTGATATTCTTGACGGGGTATTAATTTCCTCCGTCATGGAATCCCAACCATTGATATTTGATATTTTTTACGGGGTTATTAAGTTTTTCTGTCATGGAATTCCAACCATTGACATTTGATATTTTTTACGAGGGTATTAAGTTCCTCCGTCATTGAATTCCAACCGCAAATATTTTTGATATTTTTTACGGGGACAAATAAATGATGGTATGAGGCCACCTCTTCTTAAATAATAATGTCTCATCCAAAGAGACATAATAGCAGTAGATGAAATGGGTTTGGGCCCATATAACACGAACCAAAATAATCCTTGTAAAATTGACCCATGAAATAATCTAATGCACATATATGTACCAAATAATATGCAGACCAAGGAATAATCTGTCAATTCTTCAAAATAATAATCTAGCCAGAGAAAAAATTTACCGAGTTGCGACAAGTCAATATATCCATGTTGTTGTAGAAAAATGTATAAGCTTTGGTGTAGACACATGTATCGAGGTAGAAAATAAATGGCCCGAGACAGGTTGACCCAAACTCGAGCTGACTCGGTCTGAGTTGGTCTGGGTTGACTTGGTAGACTAGTGCTGCGCAATAGCAGCTAGAAGGGCAGCCTCGGCTTTTTGGTTTTTGGGCTGACCCGGTCTGGTCCGGGTCTTGATAGGGGCTGAACCGGTGCTCAATAAAATTTTCCTAACTAAGGAAAACCTTTAATCAGGAAATATGTCATCTTCTTCCCCGGGCCGACGAGATAAAAAAACCAGAGATATCGTCGCGACAATCAAAAAGTTTCTAGAAATATCTAGCGAAGGATTAGCAATGTCCGAAAATAAAAAATCCACCAAAATAACTCGAAAGAACCAGCAGATTTAATTGGCAACAACAGTGGAGAAGGCAACAGTGCCTTCTTCTTCCTCTTGGTGCCGAACAGAGCACTGGTGTTGATGTTGCAGCGATGTCCAAATATGGCAATGCAGAGGAAAGAAACTTTTTGAGAGTGTACCAAGGATATCCTGCTGTCAATGCCAATGAAGGAGATCCTTCTTGCCGTCGAAGACGACAATCGGCAATGAAGAAAGTCAATTCTCTGTCCCTGGAAAGACGTCGACTCTATTTGGAACTTGGTCAAAGTTTTCGTTGACGGAGAAGAAGACCAGTCGTGAACTGGTTGGCGACGACACTCTTTCAACCAGCGGAAAATATACAAGTCCCAGACTATGGCTTCTATCTGGAGATGTCTCTCAGCGGAATAACAAAGAGATGAAACGCCGAAACTCACTCAAGGTCATTCTCTAGTGAAATTTCTCCCTCAGACCAGACAGATAGCAATAGGGACTTCCAAAAATAAACGGAGTGTCGTCAAATGACAATGTCTCCGTCACCGACAAACCAAACCCAACTGCGTCCCCTTCCGCTGGTATGACACTGTTAAGCCAAGTCAACTCAGCTTAACTCAAATACTGAAAAAAATAGTGTGTTGTAAAAAAAACTACCAAAATCAATGGATTTATCTAGGCAAAAGGTATCAAAATTTAAATATGAATTTCTGCAACTATGAAAAAAAACTTCAATACGAAAAAAGAAAATAATGGGTTTCTGAAATACTGAAAACCATACTATAAATTCTAAAAATCAAAACTCTAATACCATGTTGATTTTCAGGACTCCATGAATTTAGTTCATGGAGAAAAAGAGAGAGAGACACATTGGGAGAAAACTAGAGGAAGAAGAGGTTATGGACTTGATGATCCTAATCCTCCCCCTGAAGCTTTATTTATAGATTAATGAAACTAATGTGTTACAATAATACCGCTGAACTTAGGGTTTAGGGTTTTAACAATGGAAATTTAATCTAATTAAATCAATGCCATCTCTATGAGATGATCCATTATTTACCATCCTGCCATCATTGTATGTGGGCCTATGAGTTTTCTCTTTGATCTGTGGGGCTTGAGCCCGTCTTCTATATCTCTTGGAGGCATAGGTCTTCCTTGGTCTTATGCAAACAATAATATTATTATTTTAATTGTTTTTCTTTAATTTACTTTATTTTATTTCAGTTAAAGTATTAATAGGCCACATGGGTATTTTTGGAATATTTTATCTTAAACCTTGTAAGGGTGAACCCTGTTTAAGGGGTAAGAGTAATGAAAAAGACAAGCATTGATTTTAGGTTAAACAGGCTTGGAGTTCTCCTCAACGAGCTCTAGGGTTTTCAAGCCTCCCTTTGGATTGATCTTCGTTTGTCTCTTCTTCTTCCCTACGAATCCATGTGTTAGATCTGGGGCCATAAAAGCTGGTATCAGAACGGGATTACAATGAGCTATTCTATATCCCAAGAAGAATGGATTGCTAAGCACGAGGAAGAATGGATTGTTATGCACAAGGAAGAATAGATTGCCATACTTGATTAATTTCAAAAGGACGCAAACAATTGGGAGAAATACGTGCATGGTATAAATCTTCCACATGGTATAAATCTTCTAATGAACGTTTAGCAAATGAGAAACTCGCTGCCGTAGAAAAGAAGGTAATACGACCTAAATTCTCCGAGCACGAAAAATTCGTAGAACGAGAGGTAACAGATGCTCTCTTGGACGGGAATCCTCAACTCGTTGCTGTGGCAGATAAAATCGCTACTACAATCGATGGAGACGTTGTCTCAGACGGGCAGGAAATGCAAGAACTCAGAGAGCCCTCTGTCACTCCAGCGGCGGCGAAATCTGAAACTGGGGACCCAAAAATTCCTTCATCGGAAAATCCGGAATGGGGTTCGGCATCAAACCCTTTCTCATGGGAAGACATACGTCTTCCACAGGCGACGCACACCACTCTGAGACACCTCCCTCTCGGAAAATCGACAAGCGAAGAAGCCCCAAAGGGGTGTTGGTCGCAGGCAGAAAAAGCCCAGCGCAACGCCTTTCTATCAGGGTCCGTCGTTCCAACACCCAGCATGGCGAGGAGAGAAAGGAAGAAAGGGCGACGAGAGCAAGGGGAACCAGAACGCCTCTCTAACCATGTGACGTGAAATTCCTCAGCAGTGAAGCCATGACCACCATTTAGCCACCGGAGAAAGAGGAGGCTCCGGTGGGGTTGTCGGACAAAATTTCAAGGGGATTTGGCTTCCGGCCAACATCTATCACACTCATTCTACCTCTCGGTAGACCAGCGGGAACCCATTTTCCACATATGTTGGGGTAAGTCTCTACGACCTATTAAATTCATTCAATCTTATGGGAAGATGGGGAAAATAATTGTATGGGGAAATTGTTCTTCCATCTTTTGGGAATTTTCAACTGACTGTTGTTCGCTATCAAGGAAATGGAAGGTTAGAAGGGATGAAATTGGAAGGAACGTGATTAAAATGCCTGCACATTTCGTACAATTAGCAGAGAAATAGTGCACATTGCATGGAATTCTAGCTGGTGTGTATGAATTCCGAGAGGGAATTTTTTTGGGGATGTCGGGAACGAAAGAAAAAAAAATTTGGATGTTGTTTTATTTTTCTACTGTTGAGAACAGCAGCGGTGAGCCTCTTCCAATTTCTACTGCACACATGGATGAATGACATGTTTCATATTCTTTGCTGAAGGGAGATAGAATTGCCTCTTCCAATTTCTGCTGCACACATGGATGAATGATATGTTTCATATTCTTTGCTGAAGGGAGATAGAATTCTTTTGGGTAGTCAAATTGATTACGGGGTGCTGAAAATTTTTTTGTGGACGAATTATACTGTTGTGGATGCACACTGCAATAATGTGTCTATTTCATACATGGAGATTTCCAGTCTCTTGTTCTGGATAACAGTGTTGTGGTGTTTGTGGAGAGCGTTCGGAGTGGATGACCAAGGTTATATCAAGTATAAAAACGACATTCTACCTTTAAGTACCAGAGTTAAAGACATTGTAGGAAGAATGCTTTTGGTTGAAAAGATCGGTCAGGTGCCACAAGCCAATCGATTTGTGCTCTTCCCACAAGTCATGTGCAAGTTCTTCATTGGAAGAGTATGCTCCAGATGGGGTTGTTGCTACGAGAGTTACAGTGAGGTTCCAAAGTTTGTCGAGGAGAGGACAGAGATCTTCTCTGGTTTACAGGGAGAAATCCTTCAAGGAGGACGATTGGGTGCTCCTTATGTTCCTGGCCAGATGAAACTGCCTGTGCGAAGCTCTTTCTTGGTGATGGCGGTACTCAGAAAGGGATCAAGGAGTACATCACCATAATCAACTTCCAATCATTTGCTGAATTGCCCGGTTGTAATGTGAATGTTTGGCATGCCATGATAGTCGGATTCTGCCAAACCAGGAATGTCAGGGACGTATTGAGTGTCTTTCAGGAGATGGCAAAACAGCAGGGGAGGCGACAGGAGGAAGCTGCTGGTTTTGCAGCAATTGGGTTCTTTCACAAATTGTTTTGTGCTGCTGCTGGGAGTGTAAAAAATCATCGTGATTTTAGGGGCTTGATCTCTCATGAAAAATTTGAAGAACTCTGTGCTGATCTATGGGAGCAAGCTCTTGTTCTTGTAAAAGAAGTGTTTACATATTCTGGCTTGAGAGTTGATGCACTATATGTTGTAGGGCTGATAGGTGGTGCAACTCGAGTGCCTAAGTTGCAGGCTAAACTTCAAGAATTTCTTGGGAAGAGGGACAAGCCCCTTATTGCAGATGAAGCAATCATACTTGGGGCAGCTCTTCATGCTGCAAATTTAAGTGATGGAATCAAGTTGAACCATAAACTAGGGATAATTGATGGTTCTTTGTATGCGATCATAATAAAATTGGATGGTCCAGAACTCTTAAAAGATGAGAACTCGAAACGTACCAAGAATGAAAAAACTCCCCAGTAAGATGTTCTAGTCTATTAAGCACAACAAGGATTTTGAAGTTCATTCAGCTATGAGAATGCCAATGAATTACCTCCGGGGGTTCCTTCAGAAAAAATTGCTCATTATGCTGTTCCTGGTCTGTCAGCTACTAGTGAGAAGTATTCATCCCTCAATTTGTCTTCCCCAATCAAGGCAAATCTGCACTTTTCTCAGAGCAGATGTGGAGTAGTCTCTTTTGATCGTGCAGAGGCTGTTATTGAGATTTCAGAGTGAGATGAAAGCACAAATCTGATGGAAGTGGTGGCTGTAAGAAAGAGTGGTTTTATTACAAGGGAGACAAAAATTGGCAGTGCAAACGCACAATGTTCTGTCACCAGTGGAGAATTGACTTCTTTGGATGCACAGAGGACATTAAAGTCTTGGACAACCATCACGTTGGGACACTGGATTTGGGGATAACTTGCAACACTTGGGTTCTTCCACCAATTATTTTATGATGTTGTTGTGGCACCAGTGCTGCCAGCCAGCCAAGCAAACAAGGCTGCTATGGCAGTCCATAATATACCGCTGCCAGCCAGCCAAGCAAACAAGGCTGTTGTGGCAGTCCAGCATACACTGCTGCTAGCTCGCTCAGACGAGGTGCTTCTTAAGGATGCAGTTGGCTATTTGCATGCAATCAAGGCACTAACCCAAAGTGCTGGAAAAGGGAAGTATGATTCCAGTGGTGTTGAATCTAGTGCTTATGCTTCATGGGGGGGGTGCACTTGAACCTCTTGCAGGAACTCTTACATTAGCAGGTGCTGAACTTGATCAATCTGTGATTGGCATAGTGACTTTTTTCTGCTCATGGTCTGGATTTGAAACGTCAAAGATGAGTTCCCTGCTTAGTCCTGTTAATGAGATGGAAGATATATTGCAATATGGGGGGGTGCACTTGAACCTCTTGCAGGAACTCTTACATTAGCAGGTGCTGAACTTGATCAATCTGTGATTGGCATAGTGACTTTTTTCTGCTCATGGTCTGGATTTGAAACGTCAAAGATGAGTTCCCTGCTTAGTTCTGTTAATGAGATGGAAGATATATTGCAATAGGATAGAAATGAATATGAAAGGGCCTTCAGTCTCGGTTGTACTCCTTTATTGGTCTCATTGACTTCTTGCATGATCAGTAAGGGTGCTCGATTGCTTCTGCCACTAACTGGCCCCAACACTACTATAATTGCTGTTTCTGACAAAGAAGGGGTAGATAAGTGGGGTCAGTGCAACTTTGCCAATGGTGGGCTGTCGTGAGGGGCATTTTCACACAAGTCCAGGACTGATGGAAAAAAAAAAATTGCTACTATGGTGGAATGCTCCATTTTTGGGCGTCCAGAGGGCGAACACAGCTACCGTATCTTGGGAACAGGTGGAGACCTCGGCATACAGACCATACTTTCGATCTTGAGGACAAGCTCTTTCTCCCATGGGGTGTAATGTTATGCACGCAATAACATTATTATTTTAATTTTTTCTTTAATTTACTTTATTTTATTTCAATTAAAGTATTAATAGGCCACAAGGGGTATTTTTGGAATATTTTATTTATAGAGGTATTTATGTAATATTTTATCTTAAACCTTATAATGGTGAACCCTATTTAAGGGGTAAGAGTAATGAGAAAGACAAGCATTGATTTTAGGTTAAACAGGCTTGGAGTTCTCCTCAACGAGTTTCAAGCTTCCCTTTGGGCTTGATCTCGTTTGTCTCTTCTTCCTCCCTACGAATCCATGTCTCAGATTCAGGACCATAATATTAGGATCTGCCCTTGCCATGGATCTCGTCACCCTTCTTTCTCCTCTTTCTTCTAGATTTTTCGTCGACAAGGTAGTGAGCTTTCTATGCTTAGTGCGTGCAATGATTTGAAAACGAATTGAGCCTTGAAGGAGGCTCGACCTTGAACCTCAGAAAGAGAGAATCCGACCTCTATTCTAATTTGATTTCAACGCTTGTTTTTCATTCCAGCCCCTTCTCCCATATAAGAGGATTAGAGACGCAAATAACCAGCCCAACCCGAGGGGCACAAGGTTCAAGAGAATTACAAATAAACCAACATAACACCTAAAAGGAAATTACATAAATTAATTCCTACGCCTATTTATTACTCGAGATGCTATGGAGTCCATAACATCACCCCCCCTCTTGGAGAAACAGTTTGTCCTCAAGCTTGAAAGAGGGCTAGAGAACTTTAAAAGATGTTAAGGGCTACCAGGTAGTGTCAATGGGTCAGTGTCAGCCCACTGTACTAAAATCTCCTAGTCACCCTGAACTCGGAGAGTCTGCAACACCTGAGCTGGAGTGGATAGCACACGTGCTTCTTGAAGTGGTGGCAAAGGTGTGTGGAGCAATGGAGAGTCGTCGTTGAAGGCCTTCAGCTGAGAGACGTGGAATACATCATGGAGCCGTGCATCTGGTGGAAGCTCCAAACGGTAGGCGACTGTGCCAATGCATTCCAAGACTTGGAATGGGCCATAAAACTTAGGGGACAATTTGTGATCCTTGGAGGCAGTAAGGGAGAGCTGTTGGTAATATTGAAGACGAAGCCACACATAATCTCCCGAAGAAAATATCACATCGTGATGCCTTTTATCATAATTGAATTTCATTGTCAGATGTGCATCCTATAGATGAGAGCGCACTTGGCTGAGCATTGCATCACGTTCTGCCAAGGCCTGGTCAAGAGTTGCCTCCTTAGAAGAGCCAGGTTCATATGATAAGAGCCGAGGTGGATCTCTGCCATACATGACCCTAAAAGGAGTGGTGCCAAGTATGCTGTGGTAGGAGGTATTATAACAGAAATCCACCCATGACAGCCACCTAACCCAACTTTTAGGCGAATCCCCTACAAAACAACGGAGGTACATCTTAATGGTATGGTTGACTACCTCTGATTGGCCATCGGTTTGCGGGTGGTCGGTTGAGGAGAAGGCCAACTTGGTCCCTTGCAATTTGAAGAGTTCCTTCAAGAAAGTACTTGTGAAGATGGCATCTCTGTCACTGGTAATGGACGCAGGCATACCATGTAATCTGACAATATAATCCATGAAGAGTTGGGCGACGTGAGCTGCTGTATAGGGATGCGCCAGGGGCAAGAAATGTCCATATTTGGAGAAGCGGTCAACCACCACAAAAATAATTGATTTGCTCGAAGATGGGGGAAGTCCATTAAAAAGTCCATGGATATATCGGCCCATACCTGTGAAGGTAACTGAAGGGGTTGGAGCAACCCTGCGGGACTTAAGGACTTTGCTTTGTTCCGTTGACAAATCTGGCAAGCTGTCACATAGTCCGCCACACTCCTTTTCATGCCCCACCAATAAAATCACGACTGATACGAAAATATGTTTTCTGCCGGCCCTCATGGGTGTTGTCATGAAAGGTCGATAATATGTTGTGAATGAGTGGCGAGGTGTGATGGAGATAAATCTGATTCTGGAACAATATGAGACGATCCTGAATGGCCCAATTGTTTTCCGTTGTTTTCTGCTCAATATTATGATATAGCTGAAGAAGCTCCGGGTGCTGTTGTGTTTCATCCCGAATAGAGTCTAGAAAAAGAAATCTTGGCTGACTGATTGTGTGTAGCTGAGGCTCAGACAGGTCCCGGTTTGACAAGGCATCTACCCCTACGTTGAGGTTGCCAGGTTTATACTCAACCTTGAAATCAAATCCCATCAATTTGTTCAACCAATGTTGCTGAGGGGACGTGGTGAGACACTGCTCGAGTAAGTACATCAGACTGCAATGATCGGTCCATATAATAAAGTGGCACCCCTTGAGATAGGGCCTCTAGTGTTGTATGGGTTTGGCTAAGCCGATCAGTTCCCTTTCATAGGCAGCTAATTTGTGGTGATGTTGGCCGAGCTGCCTACTGAAATAAGTTATGGGGTGGCCTTGCTATTGTAATACCGCGCCAATAACCCCTCCAAATGCATCACATTCAACCACAAATAATTCATCAAAGTTTGGCAGCTGAAGTACCGGTGCGGATGATAATGTTGTCTTCAAGTTCTCAAAAGAGAAAGTTGTTGTCTCTGACCACATAAAGGCATTGCGCTTATGGAGATTGTTGAGCGGAGCTACAATCTGTCCGTACTCACAAATAAATTTCTTGTAGTAACCTACTAGTCCCAAGAATCCCTTTAACGCTGAGACTGATGTGGGAGTAAGCCAGTTGACCACTGCCTGGATTTTGCTATGGTTTGCCTTCACACCAGATGCTAATATAACGTGGCCCAAATATGCTACCTCTGACATGCCCATTGAACATTTGGATTGGTTGAGAACCAAATGGTGTGAACATAAGATAGTGAACACCTGGCGCAGATGCTAAAAGTGCTCGTCCCAGTGCTTACTATAAACCAGGATATCATAAAAAAAAAAAAAAAAGAGAACGAAATACCTCATTCATGAGGGCCTGGAAAGTGGAAGGTGCGTTGGAGAGACCAAATGGCATGACTAAAAACTCGAAATGCACATGGTGCGTGCGGAACGCTGTCTTCTCCACGTCAGAAGAGTTAACTCAAATCTGGTGATACCTTGATTTCAAATCCTACTTGGTAAATAAGGCGGCGCCATGCAATTCATCTAACAGTTCATCAACCATTGGAATGGGAAATTTATCTTTAATGGTATGCGTATTGAGCTCTCTGTAGTCAACACAAAACCACCAGGATTTATCATGTTTCTTGACCAGTAACACGGGGGATGAGAATGGAGACCTGCTGGACTGAATAATCCCTTGGGCGAGCATTGTTTGGCATTGGCACTCAATTTTATCCTTCTGTAAGTGGGGGTAACGGTAAGGGTGAACCACCACAGGGTCAGTGCCCAATTTCAATCGGATATGGTGATCACAATTTCTGATACGCAGAAGTATAGTAGGGGGCTGAAATAAATCACCAAATTCTATAAGGCATTTGACTTACTGTGATCGGCGTCCTGGACTTGAATTTCCTGAAGAGTACATGGCATGGGAGCATGAGTGCCATGAAGTGTAATAGGAAGTTGATCGGCTGTAAAAGACATAGTGAGCGCCTTGAAATCCCATAAGATAGTCCCCAATGTCTGGAGCCATTTAATGTCCAGTACCAAGTCAAACCCAACCAGGGGAATGACCAGAAAATCTGCCACAAATGAATGCCCTTCATTACAAAATTCTATCGACAGAGAAATGCCTGCACTTGAAATTTTTTCCCCATTGGCCACTGATACGGAGATGTCGGTATTACTTTTAATCACCAACCCAAGTTGTTGTGCAGCTAGTTGACTAATGAAATTGTGAGTACTACCTAAATCCACCAAGGCCAGTAACTAAAGATGCTGTAATCCGGCATGGACTTGCATAGTGTTGGAGTTTTGCATGCCTGTCATTGCATGGAGGGAAATGGCGGGCTCTTCCGGTTCTGTTTCGGCACTGTCATTTACTAGTGTGTCTTCCTCAACAGCATCCAGTACCTCCAACCAGAAGAGACATTTGCATTGGTGGTCCATATTGTTTATCACAATTGTAACAAAGCCCCTTGGCTCTTCTCTCTTCCATCTCGGGTCTAGACAGGCGACGGATATATTGTGCTGGTGGCATGGAGGTAAAATTGTCAGCACGTGGTGCTGAAGTTTGCCCAGTACGTGAAGGTGCTGAAAATGATGTTGGGGCACTAGTGGGTGCCCTGTTGGGCCAAGAGGGTCTTTGGACTAGAGACTCCTTTAGGACATGTTGTTTGATATTTATAGTCCTTGCAAGGTTCATAGCATGGGCCAAGTCTTGAGGGTCATGCAATTCAACTTCTAGGCGCAATGCCTCCAGTAACTGGCAGTAAACAAATTCATATATTGCGAAGGACGCACAAATCTAATGGCATGGGCCAGGCGTTCCTTAAATTGTTTCTGATATAATTCAACCGTCCATGTCTATTTCAAATTCACCAGGATCCCCTAAAGGGTTGCTACGAGCAGGAGGGCCAAACCTCAACATGCAATATTCTTTAAATAAATCCCAATCATGAACATGGTGCTCTGAATTAAATTGGTGGTACCATAGGAGCACTTCATCAAGCATGTGGAATGCAGCTAAATGGACCCAGTCCTCAGCATGCATTCTTTGATTGTAAAAGAACTGGTCACATCGGTGTAACCAGATCAAAGGATCCGTAGACCCATCATAGGTAGGAAAGTCCAGCTTGGCATACCTAGGAACCGTCTGGTGGCCTGGTACGTGGGGTCCCATGGCTGTGGGAGGTGGTTGGCCCAGGTGTGGTGGAAGTGGGGGCGGTTGGGAAGGGAGGTGCTCGGTCGGAAGAGTGGAACTATTCGGCGGTGTAGGGCCTTGAGCAAAGCCTTCCTCCACCAGTTGGAGGAGGTGTTACAGAGTATCACCCATGGAGGAAATTGTAGAGTCTGTGCGATTTCTATTCTCCTCCACGGTCTGTTGCAATTCCACCACGAATTGATGCAAATCATTCGGGGAAGAGGAATCCCCAAGGATAGTCCTGTCTAATATCAAGATGTTAGGATTTGCCCTTGCCATGGATCTCATCACCCTTCTTTCTCCTCTTTCCGCCAGATTTTTCGTCGACAAGGTAGTGAGCTTTCTATGCTTAGTGCATGCAATGATTTGAAAATGAATTGAGCCTTGAAGGAGGCTTGACCTTGGACCTCAGAAAGGGAGAATCCGACCTCTATTCTAATTTCATTTCAATGATTGCTTTTCATTCCAGCCCCTTCTCCCATATAAGAGGATCAGGGACGCAAATAACCAGCCCAACCCGAGGGGCACACGGTTCACGAGAATCACAAATAAACCAACGTAACACCTAAAAGGAAATTACATAAATTAATTTCTACACCTGTTTATTACTCGAGATGCTATGGAGTCCATAACACATAACACTTATGGGCTTGGGCCCATCTTCTAATACACTTGTATATGTGGGCCTTCCTTGGTCGTGTGGGCTTGGGCCCTTATCTTCCAACAATAATTATTATAAATCATCCTCCTCAATAATAATGTAATGGAAGGTTGTTGTGAACATGTTACCAGCAACTTCAAAATAGGTTATCAACAATCCAATAACCGTGTCAAGATATCCCTAGAAGGAAGGAAAGTGACTTGCTAGAAATATAACCAGTTGTAGCCTAGCGAGAGTAGAGAAAATTCGACCAAAGTCCCACATTGGCTAGAAGTGGGGAGGATCATGGATATATAAATGTGGACACTATCTCCATTGGTATGAGGCCTTTTTGGGTAAAGCCTAAGAGCAAATCTATGAGGGCTTAGAACCAAAATGGACAATATCATACCAATATGGAGAAAGGTAGTGTCCATAGTCTTGACAAATGGTATCAAAGCTATGCCCCGAATTTAGCTGTGGTGGATGAAACCTCTGAATGTCTAACGAAGGTGGTGGGCCTCAATTAGATCGCGATGGGATCCGTGGATGAGCTCTATTGGACAGGTGGTGTGCTCTAGATTCTTCATGGACGTGTCTAGGTCCCAACGCGATGAAGAGAAGTTGATCTGGATAGAGCAAGGTCTCGACACAGGCGGTACTCTATGTAAGGCATGTGCTTCCAACACATTGGAGTGGAGAATATGAGTTGGTAGAGGGTGAATGGATGGATGATTGTTTGAGGGGAGGCTCGGTGGTCCTTTGTTCGAGGAGAGGATTGTTGGGTATACGACCAAAGTCCCACATTGGCTAGAAGCGGAGAGAATCGTGGATATATAATTGTGGATACTATCTCCATTGGTATGAGGCATTTTGGGGTAAAGCCCAAGAGCAAATCTATGAGGGTTTGGGCACAAAGTGGACAATATCATACCGATGTGGAGAAAGGTAGTGTCCATAGTCCTTACATCCATTGTGTCTCCCATAACCATGGAAGCTTGGTGTTCCTCTATGCAGCAGAAGGCGCATATGACCAGGAGTAAGCACTCCCTGTTTAATTTGGAAACCTTGTTTGTCATAACATCCCATGATTTTGAAGACATAGCCCCTGAACTCCTTGCCCAAACCATTTCCACTGACCTCTTGGGACATCCTCTTATCATAAAATGCCAGCAATTTCTGCTCATCATTGATCTCGAGCTTATTCTGACATCCCATAGTGGGATTAGTGATATTGAACTACATGGTGAATGGTGTTCAATATGCGTTGGGCCACAAGTTGAGAATGTGCCACGGAGAAGATCAAAGAAAGAAATACCACTACCTTTAGTGGCATTTTTTAAAGGCCCTTGCATAGCAATCAGATGACATCGATGAATGACCCATGGGGACAGGAGAAATGTGAGAGGCCAGAGAAAAAAAACTAAGTTCAACTAATGAAAAACGAACTAACAATATAAAAAAGAAAAAAATGGGTTTTTGGAATCCTGAAAACCATACCTAAGTTCTGAAAATTAATGCTCTGATACCATGTTGATTTTCAAGAATCAATGATTTAGCTCATGGAGAAAGAAAATGGGACACCCATTGGGAGAAAACAAGAGGAAGAAAAGGGTTATGGACTTGTGTCCTAACCCTGATGTTCAATTTATCGATTGATAAAATTATAATATTGTAATTATGCCCTTGGAACTTGAACTAATTAATTACATCAATGTTATCTCTATGAGATGACTCTTTATTTACATCCTACCATCAATATGTGGGCCTATGGGACTTCTCCTTGGTCTATGGGCCTTTTCGACATCTCTTGGATGTACGGGCCTTCCTTGGTCTTATGGACTTGGGCCCATCTTCCTACATTGGTTGAGGACCTTATCATGGAATCCTAAAATCCATCATGGTATTAGAGCTATGGATTTAGGATCCTAACATTAAAGTGGTTATTAAGTGAGTTTTATCAAACTTCATGTGGTTTTGTTGGTAAAACAAAGGCTCGACAAGCAGAGATGTTTTTTTTCTCTACATTTCATGAGATGTTTTTTATGATGTCTAGATCTCTACAAGATGTTTACTACTTGATTCCTCTTGTCCAATCTGGATATAAGATAAGTGTTACATCTCAGGCAAGATTTCTTAAGCTCGGTTTACTTTGAATCAAGCAAGATGATAAATAGAATGTTAAACGTTTGGTTTAAGCAAAGAAGTTCATTTTTTTCTCCTTCAAAAACATATGTTGGTTGAAGATTTGTTAGTCCTTTTTCTGTATTTGAGGATTATCATGACCAAAGCATGATTGAATTCATTTAAGACTGTTTTATGTTGATGTTTATATGATTACTCTCTAAAAAGAACTAGGTGAAGGTTGTTTTCTGAATACCGAGAAGTTTTTTTTTAAAAGGTGCTGGTCTTTGGAACAATTTTTGGCCTTCTATTTGTTTTTTTATCCTCTGGATTAGCTTAGCTAAAAAATCAAGGAGAAAAGTTAAGATCAAGTTGTGATTTAATCACAAAGTTGGCACACTTTGTATAGAAGGAAAGTTTCTTTCTTCTAGAGCTTGCCGAGAGAAAAGAAAGTGTCGTGATTTATCTATTTAAAGGTTTCCTATATTAGATTATATTCTAGAATTTCTTTCCAAAATTATTTAAAGAAATAAGGAAGTCAAATATTGTGATCTTGTATTGATAGTTGGAGCAAGTGACATAGAAGGAAAGTTTCTTCTTTAGAAGATCCTCTAAGTTGTCCAAGATAAATTTCACTTGCCTTTATAATTTATTAATTGAGAAAGATTTGGACTCAATATTATATGATTTGGATTCGCACGAGAAGTAAAAATTTCCTTGGTTTGAATTGTTGATTGCCTCGGCTTGGCTCAGTTTGACTCGGTTTGGCTTTTTTGGTTTCCTATCATCTATTATTGGTTGGTTGATACAGTGCATTGAATATTCATTAGTGATGGGTGAAGAACATATAAATATGAGTGGCCAAAGTGACTTATTTAAGATTACCACTATACCCTAGTTCATTAAGAGATTCCTTATCACTAGAGATCTCTTAAGACATTTGACTAAACCAACTCCATCCATAGATGAAGATGATAGTTCCTATATCAAATGGCTCAAGAATGACACACTTGTAGTTAGTTGGCTAATTAACAACATGGATGAACATGTGACCAATAATGTTGTCCACATTGGCACTGCAAAGCAGATATGTGACACTTGTTCTAAGTTGTACTCTAGCACCGAGAATTTACAGAAATTATATGATGTGTTTCAGAACATGTTTAATACAAAACAAGGAGAGAATTTGCATGAGTACTTGGCAAGGTTTAGAGGACTGATTCAGGAGTGGAAAATTGCTCCGCCCTATTCCACTAATATGTCAGTTTAAGAAAAGCAATGGGAGCCCTTAGCAGTTGTTATTTACTTATCAAATATCAAACCATATGTTGAAGTGGGAAAATCCAACTCCTTAGCTCTTCCACACTTCCATCATTCGATCACATAAGTACAACATTACTTCATATACCAGATCCTTCCTCCACCTCTCATACTGAAGTATCATCTGCTATGTACTTAGGAAATATGGGTACATCTTCTACCACTAGAGGGCGTGGTATAAATTATAGAGGAGGTCAAGCAAGAGGTGGAAGAACTGGCTCTGGTTCTTCAAGGTCAGAAAACTAGGTCTGCACTCATTGTGGTGGACTGTACCATCTGGTGGATACATGTTGGAAGCTTCATGGCATACTAGATTGGGTCACTGCAAATTAAGCCTCGATTCAAAATGAGAAAAATGCAAACCGATTTGAGTCACACATAGGCAAGAAGACTATTACTGATGATGAGTATGAACTCTTGTAGAAGATGAAAAATTTTATGGTATCCCCAACATCTTCTCCTGCATCTTCAACAATTATTGCTGCCACCACTGTTTCAAGTATGATTTCTGCTACTACCTCCTCCTCGTTCTAGATCATCGACTCACGGCTTTCGAGCATCTTACAGGTAAGAGTATGTTACATTCCATATCTCCATGTCTACTAGACAAGTTTGTTACTATTGAATTTAGGGCCCCATGACTGAAATCTCGAGCAATATCAGAGAGGTTGAAGAAAAAGAGAAAAGAGAGAGAGAGAGAGAGAGAGAGAGAGAGAGAGAGAGATCTCGGCTAGAGAGGAGACAAGAGAAAAGAGAAAAAAGGAGTTTAGGCTAGAGAGAGATTCTTCATGAGTTGAGAAGTGGAGAACTTCTTAACTTGTTGTAATCAAAGTACATGAATCTTTATTTATAATAGAAGAAAATAGTATAATCCAAATACAATTAAACTACCCTTGTCCCAATTACACCCAAACTCTAATACTTAAAGATAAGTCCTAGCATATTTAAATAACTCAACATAAATAAAAGGCTAACACAAATAGAACTGAAACTCTTCTGAGAGACACGTTATCATGGTGGGTCCCACTTGATTGCCAAATCTTCCAACTTATATGATAAGGATGCTAGCTCGTGTGATGACCCATCATGTCACCTCACATTATCATGGTGGGACCCACCTTGTAACACTCTCCCTCAAGTTGGGGGTGAGAAAATATCGTAAACTCCCAGTTTGCTACAAAAGGTGGACAAAATCTTATGAGTGACTGGTTGGTGAGAATGTTTGCAACTTGGCCTTGTCAGGAGATATGTTTGAGAGATATGTCGGTTTAGAATTTATCTCGTATGAAATGGCAGTCTACTTCAATGTGCTTTGATCTCTCATGGAAGACTGGATTTGAGGTGATATGTATTGCCGCCTGATAATCGCAATGTAGATCCATAGGGGCTTCTTTATAGAATCCCGGTTCAGTGAGAAGGGATCTGATCCAAAGAAGATCACTAATTGTGTGTACCAATGGCCTTGTATTTTGCTTCTACACTAGACCTTGCAACTACATTCTGCTTCTTGCTTCTCCATGTAACCAAGTTCTCTCCAACCATTGTTCAATATCCCGAAGTAGATTTTTTGTCTTCGGGGAAGCCCAGTCTACATCTGAGAATCCTTCTATGTTGAAGTGACTGTGGTTCTTATAAAGAAGCCCTCTTCCTAGAGCACCTTTCAAATATTGCAATATTCTTTCTAGTGTTTGTCAGTGACTAAGTTGTGGTTTGTGCATGTATTGACTCACCACACTTACTGCATATGATATATCTGACCTTGTTACACAAAGATAAATGAATTTCCCACAAGTCTTTGATATTTTCTAATATCCACATCTTCTCCAGTGTCTGCAGATAATTTTTTATTGGAATCCATAGGGGTTTATGTTGGCCTACACCCCATCATTCTTGTCTCCACTAGTAGATCAAGGACATACTTCTTTTGAGATAGTACAATCCCATGTTTGGATTGTAGTACTTCAATACCTAGAAAGTATTTAAGTAGTCCAAGATCTTTTGTCTTGAATTATTCACACATGTTTCCTTGGTTTCCTAAATGCCCTCGGGATCACTACCGGTTAAAACAATATCATCAACATATACGGCAAAAATCACTTTGCCTTTAGGTGTGTCTTTAAAAAATACAAAGTCATCTACAGAACATCTGTGAAATCTGGCCCGTATGAGTGTTTGGCTAAATTTATCAATCCATGCAAGAGGAGACTGGTTTAGACCATAAAGGGATTTCTTTAATCGACATACTGACTCCCCCTCAACTAAAAATCAAGGTGATTGTTGCATATAAATTTCTTCCTTGATATCCCCATTGAGAAAAACATTTTTCATATCAAACTGATAGACCAACAAGGAAGAATTAGCAGCAAGAGATAATAAAATATGTACCGAGTTTATTTTGGCCACCAAAGAGAATGTTTCCTCATAATCGATCCCATAACACTGTGTATAACCTTTAGCAATGAGGCGGGCCTTACGTCGCATAACGGACCCATCCAGAATGTGTTTAGTAGTAAAAACCCACTTACAACCCACAAGTTTGATTCTCATTGAGTGCCTTCATTTCTTCGTTCATTGCCGCCTTCCACCCTGGATGTTTTAGAGCCTCCTAATAGGACTATGGGACTGAGATGGAGGACATAGATGAAATAAATTGACAACATGAAGAGGATAAACGATGGTGAGACACAAAATTGGATATGGGGTGAGAAGTAGAGGACCTAGTGCAAGTTTTGGGTTCTTTTCTTAAGGCAATGGGTCGAGTATCATATTGTGGTAAAAATAAATAGGAGAAGAGGGACTTACCTCGATGGGATCTGCAAACTGCAGGTGGGGTGTCAGCCAATGATTCTAGGAGTTGAACAGTTTCCGAAGCATGGGGCACAACCAATCGAGGAGAGGTTGGTACTGAAGAGAGACCTGGAGGAGTATTATCAGAGTAGTATGAAGAGTCTTCAAAAAAAATTACATCCCTGGACACAAGTACCCTTTGGAGAGTGAGATTGTAGCAAATATAACCTTTTTGTGTGTGAGAGTATCCAAAGAAAACACACTTGACAAATTTTGGATCAAGTTTACTATGTTCAAGGGAGGTAATATGAACAAAATATGTACAACCGAAGACTTTCAAGGGAAGCAAAAAAGGATCATCATGTGCGAACAATAACGAGTATGGGGATTTATGACTAAGAACGGAAGAGGATAGCCTATTTTTAAGAAAGTATGCAATAAGGATGGCATGCGACCAATAAAAGTATGAGACTTTCATTGTATACAATAAACTGTGAGCTACCTCAAGAAGGTGACGGTTTTTTCATTCTGCTACACCATTCTATTGGGGGGGTGTATGCACACGATGTTTGATGAATAATGTCATTCTCTTGACAAAAATAGTCGAGGTCTCTGGAAGTATATTCTTTGGTATTATTAGACCAAAGTACTTTGATTTTCTGACCAAATTAAGTGACAACCATAACATGAAAGGATTTAAATATGGATGGTATTTCAGATCATTCTTTAAAAAGAAATAGTCGTGTGGTACAAGTAAAATCATCAATAAATGTAATAACGTATTTTACTCGAGAAATATTTGAGACGCTCAAGGGTCCCCATACATCTGTGTAGATCAATAAAAAACGAGCAACACTTTTAATTTCTGGACAAGGTGAGTATGTGGCCCTCTGGTGTTTGCTCAGTTGACATACTCACAATTTAAATTTGACCTATCCTTAAAAGTAGGGAAAAAATGATGAAAAGATTATGCAGATGGATGTCCCAAATGATTATGCTATAGACTTGTTTCAGTTTCCTTGGTTGAGACGGTATTTATTTTAGGCACGTCCAGGTAGTAGAAGTGCCCTTGTTCACGACCTCTACCAATCACCTGCTTCGTTATAAGTGAGCGGAAGTGATAGTCTAACAGAGGTGGATTATTTTCCCCCCTGTCATCCATAGAAGTGATAAACCTATCTGAACCAACCCCCATCTCCTCCCATGAAGGTTTATCCTTGTAGGACCTTACATGAGGTACTTGGACTTTGCGTGCTCCTTGACGAATGCTACAATTGTGGGATGTCTGTGGGTATTCTCTAATAAACACAAGGCAAACAAATCCTATAGAGAGATAAAAAAAGGTTGTCTGGTTATAAAAGAATGCTAAAATATATGGTGTTGGGTGAGACTTTGTCCCCAGTTTCTAAGTTCAATTCTATTTGGATTTTGATTTTTAAAGCCGTGAATAAGGGTTGGGTACTTGGACAACTTGATGTTAAGCATTCTTTCTTGAATGATGATATCCATGAAGAAGTTTATATGCAGCAACCACATGGTACCCCTCATGTCTCTTCTTCAAAAAAAAAAATATTTCTCTTTTCTAATTTTGGATTTACATTTTCTCGTTACTCTTAGAAAGGGAATTAGAAGGTGCACTTGTCATCCAATTTTAATTTTGTGTCCTTTGCTTATTTTCTCCTTCCTATAGACTATTCTTGTCAAATCATGATTATGCACATATTCCTAAGAATTACTTGAAGCATTGCAGAGTCCTCAGTGGAAATCGACTATGGATGAGGAGATTGTTGCTCTTCTGTCTCGAGGTACTTGGTCTTTGTGTGTTCCTCCACTGGATGATACAGTTGTGGGATGTTGGTGGATGTTCGCTATTACATACAAGGCAATGGCTTTATAGAGAGATATTGTTGAAGACGTATTAATGACATACTTTGAGATTAGATAGATGAGTGGCACAACTTGTACTTATGAAGTACTTTAAGCTCTTTTTATTTTTCTCATGGACTAAGGCTTTCTAACCCTCAACTGCAAATGAAAAGTAAGGGGGAGGATATGCTCATTCCAACAAGCTCCCTTAATTGAGCAAACCCTACTCGGTCCCTCACAACTGGTGCTCTCTCTCGTACCCAAGTTTTTTCTCTACTTCTCTTCTTTTCTTCTCTCCTCCTCTCTTACTCTTGACTCATTTAGACATGAAACCCTAGAATCTAACAAGTATAAAGATCAACTAGAAGTGAAAAGATATTCTCAGACGTATAGTGTTGATTACAGTAAGACTTTCTCCCTAGTTGCTAAGTTGAATTTAATTCGGATTTTGATTTTTGTGGCGGTGAATAAGATTAGACACTTTAACAACTTGATGTTAGGAATACATTCTCGTATGGCGATCTACATGAAGAAGTTTATATGGAGAAACATCAGGTTTTGTTGCATCAGGTATATGTATAAATTGCAGAAAGCTACTTGTGGTGTGAGGTGATGAGCAAAGAGGGTGTGTTTGTTCTAGTTGGCCAAACAACCATCCCTTGTCATCCCTAGCCAAGGATTAGTTATTCAAAGATCAGTTGATGCGTTGGAATGAAATTCTTCACTTGAGCATGGTTTGAAAATTTTTGTCGTGTGGTCTTGGAGTTTGGATTCACTCGAAGTAGCTCAAATCAATTTACATTTATCTTAAAAAAAGTAATTAGTTATGTGATATTAATAGTTTATATCAATGATATCAGTATTTCTGGAGATGACAAGTGTAGAATTGCATAAATTAAAGCCCACCTTCAAAATCACTTTCAAATAAAGGATTTGGGAAATCTCAAACATTTTCTAAGTATAAAATTGGCAAGAAACAAGTCAGCTATCCTTCTATCTCAAAGAAAATATGTTCTTCATCTTCTAAATGAAATTAGCTTGTCGGTAGCTAAACTCGTGCCCTGTGGAGGCTAATGTTGATTTATTTGATGATAGTTCTCCTCCTTTGAAAGATGTAATTTTATATAGGCATTTAGTTATAAAACTCACATATGCTACCATATGTAGACCGGATGAGTTCTAGGGCTAGTTAGCAAATTTATGGAAGTGCCTAGAAAAGTTCATATAGACATTGTTCATAGAATCCGGAAGTATCTAAATGGGGGACCTAGTAGATGACTACACTACAATATAATGGGCATAAAGAAGCTATGGGCTACTCTAATGCAAACTATGCATGGTCAATAATTGATAGAAAATCAACCTCTAATTTTTGCATCTTTGTTGTCGGAAATCTAGTGACATGGAAAAGTAAAAATATAAAATATAGTAGCAAGGTTAAGTGTGGAAGCTAAATATAGAATCATGGGTTACACTACTTATAAAATGATCTAGATATTGTTCACAAACTACGATTATTTGATGTTTACTTGTTAGTTTGAGGGAGAATGTTAAAAATGAAGTAGAATATGTTATTCATGTACTCGAGTTCATATATTGTAATCACTTCAAATGTATGAATCTTAAGGGCAGTTTTATAAACTTTTATATTTAAGTTAATAAAAGGTCTCGTGAGATGAGTTGCCCTAGTTGAATGGGGTTTGCCCTCTTAGAATTCTCTCTCTTCTCTCCTTTTCTCTCTTTTCTCGATATTATTTCTCTTTCCTTCTAAACTTTCTTAAACAAATCTCTTAAATTATTCTCATGCATCAATCCCCATCAAATTTGAGCTTGTTTGCATCTGGACTCAACTTGAAAGTTCAAGGTCATATTGGAATAAAAAACAAGAAGACCCAACTTAGATGAGGGAAGGGAAGAAGACTTGACTTTGTGTAAAAGAGAATTGCCATGCTCAAGATACAGACGGTTGAGACAGAGGAGAATGAGTTGGCTCTTCCTATATTTTGTTATCTTCCGAGTTGACAAAGCTTGTTGCCACTTTAATTTGCTTCTTCGAATTTGGTTGTATTAATGGACCCTAGGCAGCTTGAACACATTTCAATTCTGAATTCATCCCTTTACCGTTTGTCCCTTGCGAGATTTCAAAAGATTTTAGCATCAAAGACTCCTTCACTTTTTAATGTAAAACAGAGACACCTCGGGTGTTGATGAGCTTTTTGCCTTTGTAAACGCATCTGGTTTGGTGAGACATTTTTGTAGAATGAGTTGTCTCCATTAATGGCGGGCCTGTTATTCCACAAAAAAGTTGCAAAAAATAATAGTTTTCGTTGTATAAAGAGAAGTCTATTTTACCCGGAAATTTATTTTCTCCTTTTTGAGCTTTGATCAAAAGAAAAGTGAAAAGGTCTCATCAATTTCCTAAAAAAAATTAAGGCAAAGGAGGTGGTCTAATCATTAAAATACAATACCAACCACACAACCTTACAACCCAGAAACCTGAATGTAAGGGGAATTCAAACAGTTTCAGATTTGCTGCGATGATCCTCGTAGCAAATTAGAACTTGACAAGCTGTGTTCTCAACCATATGGCGCTTGTATGTGGTGTCACAGGGATATTTTTAAGGCTCTCATAATCATAATTACCTTTAAAACTCCGCACAACTATCTTTTAACGGCCAAGCATTGAAGTTGTGGAGGATAAAATTAACAGATCTAAAAATGATTTATGACATGGATATAAACAACCGTAAGAAGACATTTTTGAATGGAAGAGAGAGAGAAGAGTCGTTGGCAATGGGTAACCATGGGTGGCTGCGCGGATCTTCTCCACCTCAATGCCAGACTGTCCTCTCGCTCCCTTTCACCACCTCTCCCCCTTTTCTCTCTCTAAACACTTGTGGCGGTATAAATAGACCAATCCTAACCTGGAACCGGGGGAGCCGAACAGAAGGAGAAAGTCCATTGCACGAAACGAGGACAACTTCTTTCTGCTCCGCAAATGAGCCTTTTCGGCCTCGGAAGCAGGTAGGCTTTTTGGATGCTCTTTTGTTTTTTTAGATGGTATTCGTTTGTGCTGAATTTCGAATTTCGAATTTCCTTTCTATACATGCTGCTTATTTTCGTTAATTACTATGTGAAAATTGATTTACTCTGAACGTTTTTCGGTTTCATTCCAGTCTTCCTTCTTTTTTTTCGTTCTCTACGTATTTTTATAATTGTCTTCAAGGATTGGATATGTATACGGGTGAATTGACCATGGAAAAAGAAAAAACTTTGAATGAGAAAGATAGTTTTTTTCTGGGAGATTGTTTGTTGAAGAAGCACTGTTCTGGTGTTTTTCTGCCTTCTTTTCTCTTTCTTCGTTAGACAGAATCGATGCCGACATGTTTTTGGTTGAATTGGATTTGAACTCTGGTACACCTTTTTACTTATGAAATTTTAATCTACAAAAAAAGAAAAATAAAAAATCAAATTATTCTAATGGATCATTCTTGAAAAAGAAAAACTGATATCTACCTTAATAAATAACAACATCAGAAGAACCCCTACAACTCTCTAGTGCTTCCCGGCAGATGTTGGCCTCCTCAATTAATAGTGTTTATATCATAGATGTGGTTTTACTAAATGCAGCTCCAAACTACCGACTTCATTGCTTTATGTCTTCGGAGGACAATTTTTTTTTTCAAAAGTGAAGGGAGTTATTCCTGTTAAGGACACCTAAAAATATTTTCCTTATATAACTCTATAGAAGGGACAGCCAACTATTTGATATCCTGATTGACTTAACTGCATTATTCGATATGATCTCTTCATCTTGTCTTCATTACGAACCAATAAACAAAAAATGGTATAGCTAACAGAATCAGAATGTGTGGACAGGAATCAGAAGACTTTTCGTCCGAAAAAGAACGCCCCTTCTGGAAGTAAGGTCAGGTTTGCCTCTAGACATGGTGCAGTTAAAACCATGACTGATAATTACAATACATCTGATAGAATCTCTTCAAGAGACATCTTGCTGAAATTTGCTTAAAGGTCAACTTTCTTAACTTTTTTGTTGTTTGTTTGTGCAGGGCCAACAGCTTCAGAGGCATATAGATGCCACCTTAGGTAGTGGAAACTTGAGGGAAGCTGTAAAGCTACCTCCAGGAGAGGACATTCATGAGTGGTTGGCCGTCAATAGTACGTCTGCTACACTTGCTTGTGCTAGTTACCATTTTCTAATTGTCTACTTTTACTTGGAGTTAACATTTTTATCCGACATATGTGATGCATTCACCACATGCCATTTTTTGGGCGTAATGAACATTTTTCATCTTCTATTGATTCATTTGAGAGAAAAAGGATTTCATCTAGTTTCTGATCACAATATTCAAAGTAGATGGAATTAAGGATTATAAGTGATGGAATCACTTCTTTGTTTTTATTTTTATTTTTTTCTTCTGCCTTTATTATATGTCCAGTATCTTTTACTATATATATTTATCTTTTGTTGTCTTCTGTCCAGCTGTAGATTTCTTCAATCAAGTGAATCTCCTGCATGGCACACTCACTGAATTCTGCACTTCGGCTAGCTGCCCAACAATGACCGCTGGACCAAAGTATCCCTCCTTCAACATATTTTCTCTTTCATGTTCATCTCATAATAAAATGAGTACTGAAAAAGTAACCAATTGTGCTAAATTCAAATTCAGATCTTGAGTGGAAAAATGGGTTATGAAATTGATGTTTTTGCTGCCACTTGATGAGGTCTATTAATCTGGACGTTTTTGCTTCTTGTTGGTTAGCATACCCTTGAGTTATCTGCTTCAGATGAAATTTTTAGTACCATAATAACAGTAAGCAACATTGAATAAAGCTGCACATGAATATGACATTGCTTGGTTGACCCTAATAAGCCGCCAAACAGCATTATTTATTAGGAACCTTCTCATGATGTTAATTTTCAAGTCATAAAACATACTGTGCAGTTTCTTCAGGAATCGAGATTCCTTGGCAGAATAATCTCAACTTGGCTAATAATCAGTCCATTGAATTGTGATAGCTCATTGTGTCATGAGTGATCACAGTGATCAAGTGTATCTAATGAAAGATGAAGATTGTCAAACCACGACATGAACTCTAGATCTGAAAGCTTTCTTAACAGATATATCCATTTTCCTTTTGTCCTTTTTCTTTTGTAATGTTCTAATTTCCTAGCTGCTTCAACATGTAGTATCGTATTTTATTTACTTGGCTTGAAATCCTTTATTCCATCTATGAAATTATTTATGAAAGCAAGTTTGCTAATGTGAAAAAGCTGAACAGGTATGAGTATAGATGGGCTGATGGAGTTCAAATAAAGAAACCAATGGAAGTGTCTGCTCCAAAATATGTGGAGTATTTGATGGATTGGATTGAGGTTCAGCTTGATGATGAATTAATATTTCCTCAAAGACTTGGTACCATACAATCATACCACCAAGTCTTTTCAGATGTCAGTATCAAGAAGGTTTTGGCTTGACTTTTTTGTTTGACTTGTGCAGGGGCACCCTTTCCTTCCAATTTCAGAGATGTTGTTAAAATAATTTTCAAACGTCTGTTCCGAGTTTATGCCCATATATATCACTCACATTTTCAGACGGTCGTGAATCATAAGCAAGAGCGGCATCTGAATACCTGCTTTAAGCATTTTATTCTTTTCACTTTTGTAAGCCTTTTCTCTCTATCACTGACTGCACTTTCATGCATTAGGTTTCTATAGCAAACACTGGACTCATTTGCTTAAATGGTGAAATGGTTGTTAAAACAGTAAACACTTCTATCTCAAGTCCTTGTTGGCAGAACAGCACTTCCTGCATTTGAGCATATACTCCACTCTCATTTGTGTTTAATAGAAATAGTCTCAAATTTAGGCAGAGATGTGGTAGAATATCATGTTGAAAGCTTGCATATGTGAAATGATGCTTCTGTCTCATTGTTAGTCGATGTTAAATTGTGATACAGGAATTTCGTTTGGTTGAGAGAGGGGAGCTTGCACCACTTAATGAACTCATTGAGCCCATTATTGTTGTTTGTTGAGAAATCCTGACAGTGAAGAATCAGATAGCAATCAAAGAAATCTGGAGGCGCTGTCTTATGGTTGTTGATCAGTTAATTTATTCTTTGATTTGATTATTACTTTGGTTGCATATTTGAACCATCCCCTTTTATATTTGGTTGATGGAAGGAGAATAGATGTTCTAATTTGACATTGTTTTCTTTCTTATTTCTTATATGGGATGATTGAAACTGAAAATTGGATGTTGAAATCAAAGATGGCTGAGCCACTGATTGAGTTTTGTTCCTGCTAATTCTAAATCTTCATATCCCTCAAAAAGAAAAAGGAAAAGGGAGCAAAGTTTTCTACTACTATAATAAAAAAATGACTAAAAATAAATCAAGAAAACATAAACACAAGAACACTCTGTATAGAGCTAAAACGCCCTTGTTAATAAGTGGAATCTTTGTGGGGAGGAAGCAAGTTACAAAGGTTTCTACTGAAATGGAAAAGGTAAGGAAAACTACTAATAATTTTAAATTTTAAATTAAAGTCACTAATTTTAAGAATAAAAAGATTATCCTAAATCATCTTATCCCTCAAAAAGTAAAGGGATAAAGGAGCAAACTTTTGTATTACTCTAATAAAAATGGTAAAATAAATAAATCAAGAAAACATAAACAAAAGAACACTCTATAAAGAGCTAAAGTGTCCTTGTTAATAAGTGGAATCCAAGAATTCTCTCTCACTAATAATTGTTGTTGATGCATGACAGTTCAATTCTTTTGAATATTGGTTTCAAAAAACCATTTGTCTTCTATACATGGAGTTGCACAATGTATTGTTTTGTCCTTCCCCTAATTGGAGAGACAACTGCACCAAAAGCTCTATGTAGGGTAAATGCATTGGAGACAATGATATACCCAAACCAAATTTCAAGAAGAACTAAAAATTTCATGCATCAACAAGAATGCTGGGAGAGAGACTTATAAGATTTTCTGATTTCTTTTTTTTTTTCTTTTTCGTATTGCTAAACTAGGCCTTAACCGTGGGTCATAGAATATTTGAAACTCTATCTATCCCTTCACGAGTGGGTATCTTACCGGTCTCAACTACAAAAAGTAAAATTCTTGAACCAGATCGACATGTAACACATTTTCTTATAGTTACATGTCGAAATTACATAAAACAAACACAAACAAAAGTGAAGAGGAATGGTATGCAGAATTCTGCATTTGACATCTATTTAAACATCATTATTCATACAATATCTCTTTGGCCTCACTACAAGTTTTGTCATCTTCTTGCCTATTATTTGAATCTAAATTAATTGCTTGTTATTTGGTCCAATCAAGAAGAAAGTCATATTGCACAAAATCCTTGTAAAGAATCAGGAGGTTACCCAAACAAAATTTTCTAGGTTTCTAGGGCATGAAGTATGGTGATAATGATCCAATTTTTGTGGAATGAGGAGAAACTTTCACAATCTTCTTTTTTGCCCCTTCAGCCTTATATCATAATATTGAACCATAGCCCGTGTGCATGGAAATTGCAACTTCAAACCTGGATGAATTTGTGTTGTCCTGTTTCAAAGGCTTCAAAAGAAGTATCCTGCACTAGCTTTGGTGCAAGTACCTTTCTCTCTACTCCACCCAAGCCATAGGTTACACATAAAGAGAATCAAGAAAGCCTTCGTTCTGCTTTTCTTGAATTCTTATTTTTACTCTCCATGCTTTTTATAATATGGAGCCCTAAACTTTTGAGCTAAATTTCTTTCAAGAGATTTTTTCTTCATCTAAACCATCAACAACCTCCACAAAATTCATCATATAGACAAAAAGGTAATCAACAAGTTATAAGTAATATTCTCTTAAACATAGATCAATAATATATTAGATGCACAAACTAAAATACTTTAGTAATGTCATACATGATTTCACAAAAGCTGGATATTTTAGACCATATTGCAAAGGGCATATTCATCAAGAACAAAAATCATAAAAATGATTAATATCTACAATTGTATTGATGAATGGATTCATCATGGAGAACTATTTTCCATCTAGATAGTGATGGAAATGAAAAACATATGAAGATTTGGTTGCAAAAGTGGATTTAGAACCAACAAGTGGCAGGCATAGCCACATTGGTGAGAAATTTTTAAGGAACAGAAAAATGGTATCAAAGGTTGAAAGTGCAAAAACTCAATTCTAGAGGGATCCTAGCTTTTCCACTTTCTAACCATCAACAAGATCAACATCATGGTATTTTTCATTGAAATAAAGAAATTTGGAAAAAAATAGAATATGAAGGTAACATTTGACATTTTAACATAATCATAAAAGAAAAGCAAAGAAAGGCCATTAAATCACCATATATGTAGTGTTGGTATCAACAGCCAAAACCACATTAGTAGAAAATGTTTGTTGAGAAGAATGATCAAAATGGCTTGAGGGCTCCATCTATCTTCTTTCCTTCTGTCGAGAGAAAGGATGCACAATTATAGTCTCAAGTCAAATATAACTTTCATGGTCTAGAAATAAAGAAGACAAAAGTAGGACTTTATTCAACCAACCTTTTAGAAATCTAGATTTACCCTTAATCTATATTTTCATGCAAAATTCTATTTTTGGTCTCATGCCCAGTGTCCCTTGCTTTTTGGGATGTGCACCATCTCCACATGCTATTTTTTTGTGGGGCCCTCTTTTGAATTTCTTCTTGTTTCTTCCTAATCTTCTTATCTTAGTTCTCTTAAGGTTCAATTGAGATTTCTGTCATTCCACCCCTCTTGAAGCTCAACCTCACCTCAAAGTTGAAAGTTGGGAAACTGCAAAAGGAAACTATCCTCACGTTCCCAAGTAGCTTCATCTAGTCATGCTAGATCCCATTGCTCAAGGAGCTCTCCCTTGTAATTGGGTGCTCTATCATACTCAAAACAATTTCAATATAGCTAAGAGAAGCTTCAGTTCTGATGGATGGAAGTGTGGTTGAAACATGATTTTTTTTTTTAATTTGAGAGACATAGAAGATAGAGTCGATGGTAGAGTTTTTTGGTAACTGCAAATGGTAGGCCACCTTGCCAATTTGTTGTTGTATTTTGAATGGTCCAAAGAATTTTGGGGTGAGCTTTTGATTTCAACAGGTAGGAAGTGATTGTTACCTATATGGTAGGAGTTTGAGGTAGAACTAGTCGCCAACAACAAATTTCACTTCATTATGTTTTTTGTCATGCCGACTTGTCAAAGCTTGATAAATACATGATGGTCCACAGAGCACTGTGTGAACCCAAATCGAAGCATTGTTTGACTAAACTTGTCAAACTAAGCCCGTAGAGATTGCTTTAGACCATAAAATAATTTTTTTAGGCAGCATACCAACTCCCCCTCAACCACATATCCACGTGGTTGTTGCATATAAGTTTCCTACTTAATATAACCATTAAGGAAGACATTCTTCTTATCTTGCTGAAAAACATGCCAACAAGAGTTAGTAGCAAGAAAAAATAAAAGATGTACCGAGTTGAGCTTGGCAATGGGAGAAAAAAACTCCTCATAATCAATACCATAACACTAAGTATAACCTTTAAATACTAGTCGGGCTTTAAAGTGGGCCACAGAGTCATCAGATTTTGTTTTATAGTGAATACCCTTTTACAGCCCACCGGCTTTTTTTTTTCCAGATGGTAGGTGTTGAATTTATGGAAAAGAGAAAAAACTCCATTAACTTGATGTAATCAGAGTACATGAACACCTATTTATAATAAAAGAAAGTAGTAGAGTCCAATTACAATTAAACTACCATTGTCCCAATTACACCCAAACTTTAACACTTAAAAGATAAGTCCTAGCATAATTAAATAAGTCAACGTAAATAGAAGACTAACACAACTAAAACACTTTTAAACTAAAACTATTTTGTGAAACTTCCTTCTATAATAATTGTGGCTCTGTAAGACTTCTTATTGTGAGAGTCATGTAAGAGGTTTTCATATCTTCTCTTCAACAGTAGGGGAAAAAGTCACCACTTCTGATTCTCATAAAGGGTTGTCATCTCTTCATCCATTGTTACTTTTTATCCTGGATGTTGTAGGGCCTCCTGGTAAGACTAAGGAATAGTAACAAAAGAAATAGAGGCTAGAAACTGACAACAAAACGGGGATAACAGATGGGTAGATAAAGAATTAGCAATAGGGTGAGAGGTAGATGCTCGTGTGCATTCCATAGGGTCTTTACAAAGAGCAATCGGTCAGGTATCAAACGGAGGTCAAAAAATAGGAGACGAAGATGGACAACTTACCTCAGAGGGCCCTGAAGACTCCACAGATGTAGTATCGGACAATGCTTCAAGTGGCGGAGCAGGTAACTCATCACGACCATGAGTTGTTGAGTCATCAAATGGCACAATAGGCTTAGGAAACTCGTTTGTTGTAGAAAAACTAGGTGGGGTACCGGTGGAGGACTAAAATGGTTGTTTTTCAAAGAATGTCACATAACTAGAGACGAACAGCTTCTTGAGAGAAGGATTGTAAAAAACATATCCATTCTGAGTACGAGAGTAGCCCAACAAATATATTTAAGTGCCATGGGATCCAATTTAGTAGTATGGGTGGTAACATGAACAAAAAAGGTACACCTAAAAACTCTCAAATGAAGCGAAAAAGGTTCATCACAAGGAAAGAGATGAGAGTATGGTGTCTTATTGCCAAGCACCGAGGAAGGTAACTTGTTAATAAGATAACAGGTTATAAGGATGGCATGTGGCTAGTAGAAATGAGGCAAATGCATATGATGTAGTAGAGCATGTACAACCTCAAGAAGGTGTCTATTTTTTCTTTCTGCCACACCATTTCCATTTTGTTGTGGTGTATAGACACACAAAAGGATTGGAAGTCTACTAAGATATATTCCTTGGCATTATCATGATCGAAGGAACTTCATGGTTGTGTTAAACTGAGTAGACACCATGACACAAAAAAGACATAAAAAGGAGTAAGACCTCTGATCTTTCTTTTAACAAGAACAACCATGTAACTCGAGAGAAGTCATAAACAATAAATCACCTTACTCATTGCTATTTCCAGATAATGACATTATCCATTAGACATCATGTGCCTACACCCCTCAACAAAATGGTGTCGTTGAAACAAAAAATTGCCATCTCCTTGAGTTAGCTTGTGACCTACTTTACTCTATGAAGGTGCCCTATTTTTACTGGCCTCATGCCATTCTTACAGCCTGTTTTCTTATTAATAGGCTACCATCTTCAGTACTTAGCCATAAATCCCCTTACTCATTGTTATTTCCAGATGAAGACCCTTTCTCCATTCCCTTGAAGGTCTTTGGTTGCACATGTTTTGTTCATGTCACATCCCCTTAGAAGAGTAAGCTTGACTCTAAGTCTCTTAAGTGTTTTTGTTTAGGTTACTCTTGTGCCCAAAAAGGTTATGTCTATTATAATCCTTCACTTTGGAAGTTAATTGCTTCTAGGGATGTCACCTTATTTGAGGACACATCTTTTTATTCCTCAAAAGATGCTCCTTAGTATCTATACAACCCCTTGAAATATCGACTGATACCACACCTGTGGAGTTTACATATCCCTCCGAGGTAAGCCCATCTTCCTCTGTTGTATTTGGGTCACAATTCGATATCCGACCCATAGCTTTGCGGAAGGAGACTAGAACTTGCACTAGGCCCTTCACTTCTCATCCTATATCCAATTTTGTTCCTCACAATCAATTGCCTCCTTCATGTTGTTAATTTCTTGCATCTATTTCTTCCACCTCTGCTCCATAGCATATTAGGAGGCTCCGAGGCATCCAGGATGGAAGATGGCAATGAAAGAAGAAATGCATGCATTATATGAGACTTAGACATGGACACTAGTTCTTCTTCCTCTCGGCATGAAACTCATGGGTTGTAAATGAGTTTTCACTATCAAGCACAATCCGGATGGTTCTATTGCTTGACTCAAAGGCCAACTCATTGCAAAAAGGTACAATCAGTGTTATGGAGTGGATTATGAGGAAACATTCTCCGTAGTGGCTCAATTAAACTCAGTATGCATCTTATTATCTCTACTCGATAATTCCTCTTGGTTGGTATATCAATTGGATGTAAAAAGTACCTTTTTGAATGGGGACATTAAAGAATAGATATATATTCATCAACCACCTGGTTTTGTGGTAGAGGGGGAGTCAATAGGCATATCAAGAAAGTCTGTATATAGGCTTACATAGTCTCCTTAGGCTTGATTTGACAAATTTAGCCAAGAAATGTTGCGGTTTGGATTCAACTGATGCTTAGTAGAT
The DNA here is from genome assembly GCF_029961685.1 of Aristolochia californica. NCBI lineage: Eukaryota > Viridiplantae > Streptophyta > Magnoliopsida > Piperales > Aristolochiaceae > Aristolochia > Aristolochia californica. Next base: position 40,618,463 of record NW_027181992.1, on the reverse strand, counting down.
CATCCTGTCTTTGTCAAGAATAACTTAAAAGGGATAAATATTACTAGAAGTTTATGTGCATGATAGCATCTTAACAAGTAGTGATGCGAACAACATAAAAGAAGTCAAAGAGAAGATATACAAATAATTTAAAAGGAAGGATCTTGGACTTCTAAAATATTTCATGGGTACCGAGGTATTCCAATCAAAGCATATGATTGTATTATCTCAGAGGAAGTATATTTTGGATCTACTTGAGGACACATGGATGATGGGGTGTCGACCAACGGACACTCCTATGGATGCCAATACAAAGCTATGTGCAAGCTCTGGAGAAGATTGTGATATAGGTAAATATCAGAGGCTTGTGGGAAAGCTTATTTACCTCATAGTGACCAAACTAGATATATCATATGCAGTAAGCGTGATGAATCAATATATGCACAAACCACAACTTACCCATTTGCAAGCCTTGGCGAAGATATTGAGATATTTAAAAGGGGCTCCTAGAAAAGGGCTTCTCTATAAGAATCATGGCCACTTCAACATAGAAAGTTTTTCGGATGCAGATTGGGTTGGATCACCTAATGATAGAAAGGCCACTTTTGGGTATTGTACCTTAGTTAGTGGTAACTTAGTTACACGGAGAAGAAGAAAGTAGAATTTTGTTGTGAGATCTAGTGCACAAGCAAAGTACAAAGATATAGCCCACACAGTCAGTGGGCTTTTATGGATCAGATCCCTTCTTACTGAATTGGATTTTTATAAAGGAGCTTTTATGGAATTGTATTATGATAACCAAGTGGCTATTCATATCGCTTCAATTTCAATCTTCCACGAAATGGCAAAACACATTGAGGTAGACTACCACTTTATAAGGAAGAAATTTCAGTCTGGTATCTTATTTCTCAAACATGCTTCATCACAAGGGTAGGTGGCATAAATTCTTATGAAACTAGTCACAGTCAATATTTTAACCACTATATGCGGCAAGTTAGGTATCTATGATGTATTCTTGCTCCCCTCCCCCCCCCCCAGGTTGAGGGCGACAGTTTGAAGACATCTTGAAGTGGCATCAATGTAAATACCTCTTCCATGTCAAAGAGATGGAAAAAGAGGTAATTAAAAGGTCTTCTCATAAGGATGACATAAGGGTGTAACTAAGGAATGTTGATTTTCAGGACTCCATGGATTACATCTTGGGTAAAGAAGAGAACACACGTTGGGGAGAAAAGAGGAGGAAGAATAGGGTTATGGACTTGGTCCTAACCCTCCCCCTTAAGATATATTTATAGATGTTAAAAATAACAATATTATAATTTTATCCTTCACCCTAGTAAGAGTGAAGAAGAGAAAGAAAACATAAACTAATTACATCAATGATACTTTAGTTACATCATATCTCCCAACAAGGAAGATGATGTATGGCCCTAAGGGTATTTTACTCATTGTGAACCTCCTTACACAACTATAAATAGAGGCTCGAGGCATGGGGTAGATCATTAAGTCTCTCCCCTTTCTCTCAAATTCGTCCCTAGCTTTTCCTCTTTTCCAAAGCTCTCTTTGTCCATCTCTCTAGTCGTCTCTTCCCTTTATCTCTCTTCATTTTCTTCCTCTCCTCTCTCACCACTTTGGTCGAGCACCTTGTCATGGGATCATAAATCCAGCAAGGGCCAAATCCTCTGTCTAACCTGAATTTCATATCTTTTATCTCCTACTAGTGTCAACTCCTTTTTACAAGGGTTGAATCCTCCTTATTTGGCATCTTCAATCTAAGTTAAATCCACTTGATGTAGTTGACTCCTAAACACTGATTTTTCCTAAAGGGGGTCAACTCCTTAATTAATTAAAAACTTATCTCTGATTGACACTTGCCTACTCTGTATAGGGTCAACTCCTTCAATATGGGGTCAACTCCTATTCGCTCAACATGAGTCTTTTTCAAACTCAACTTCATGCTTTTGCATTGGACTCTATATAGATGTGCTCGATCACTTTCTTTCCAACTGTTAAATATTATGTCTTTTCAAATTCTTTTTCTTACCTTTTGAAGTTGTGCTCGATTCTTTTAGTGTGTGTGCTCGACTCCTAAGGTGAGCAACTCCTTTTGCTTCTTGAGATGGCAGTTATTGAAATTCAAAATTGGGTTGGTCTTTTCTTGCATATGTAATCGACTATTATAATATGGTTCAGCTCACAAACAACCTTTTTCTGTTCAAGAATCACTCAATAATGAAATAATCAAATTCCTATGTTTTTTACCATCAAAGTCTAGGTGATTAGAGGAATCTTGAGCTTCTTCTTTTATGTTGGAAGATGGGCCCAAGCCCACACATCCAAGTGTGTTAGAAGATGGGCTCAAGCCCATAAGACCAAGGAAGGCCCACACATCCAAAAGATATAGAAGATGGGCTTAAGGTCCATAGATCAAGGAGAATGTCCATAGGCCCACATAGTGATGACAGGATGGTGAATAAAGAGTCATTTCATAAGAGATGGCATTGATGTAATTAGGTTAAGTTCCAAGGGCAAAATTATAATATTGTAATTTCATTAATATATAAATTGAGCTTAGGGGAAGGATTAGGAAATAAGTCCATAACCTCTTCTTCCTTTTGTTTTCTCCCAATGGGTGTATCTATCTTTCCATGGAGTCCTCAAAATCAACAGTTTCAATTATTCGCCATTGAACTTCATAAAAATTCCTTTTGATTATTTGGACTAAAGGGACTGGTTTATGAAGATTCCATTTTCTATTTGAAGTATTTTTAGGCCAAGGAAGAATAAGAGTTCACCCACTAAACTCATTTTAAATTCATTATTCATGACTTTAGAAAATTCAATACATAGTGTAGTGTTTGTAGAGACAAAAATAATATCAACCACATAAATTTAGACAATAATCAAGTCTTTCTTATTATTCTTAGTGAATACGGTTTTATCCACATTTCCTCTTTTAAAACCTTTTTTTCTCTAAGAATTCACTAAGTCTTTCATATAAAGCTCGATAATCTTGCTTCAAACTATATAATCCCTTGTGCAATTTGTATACATGGTTTTGTTTGCTAAGGTCCTCAAAGCTTTTGGGTTATTCTACACAAACTTCCTATTGTATATAACCATTTTAAATAGCACTTTTCACATCCATTTGGTAAATTTTGAATTTTTGTGAGCATAGGCTATGAGTAATCTAATTGCTTCTAGCTTAGCTACAGTTGCAAATATTACCTCAAAATCAATTCATTCCTCTTGGTTATAACCCTTGGCAACTAATGTAGCTTTGTTTTTCACAGTTCTATTTGCTTCATTATTTTGTTCATAAGAACCCATTTTATTCCAATTAGTTGTTGATTTTGAGGTCAAGATGCTATAGTACAAACTAGATTTCTTTCAAATTGGTTTAACTGTTCTTGCATTGCCATTATCCAAAAATCATTTATTTCAGCTTTCGCAAAGTTTTTGGGCTCTATTTGAAAAACAAATGCACTATTTTCCATATGTTCATGAGTTGTTATTTTTCTTCCAATTTTAGCCATTGGGTCACAGATAATTTGTTCCATGGGGTGGTCAACCATGAACCTATAGTTCTTTGATAGTTGAAGAGATTCTTCTTGTTTATTTGTGTCTCACTAAGATTTTGATCTCGAGTTTCCTACACAAGGCTTTGTGGCCCAATGGCTTCTCCAGAGGACGTGCATTGAGATTAAAATTTTAAATTTAATTGCTAAATATACAAATAAACTTGATTGACTTAAACAAAAATACATTAAAATTATCAAATCTTGTTCTAGAAAACTTCACTAATATATGCTCTATTAGTTGAAATAACAAAAGAGATTTCTACACTCTTTAAGCCAAGTGTAATACCCAATCATACTTCCAAAATCTCTCTCAACGAGATTCAATACAATCAAATTCTAGCTCTAGTGGGCAATTCCCTTCTAGACTTAAAAGTTTTAGAAAATCTCTTTGAAGAAAGTAAAAAACAAAAATGAAATTAAAAACTTACACATTTTTCGGAGAGATAACCACTTCAAAAGTGTCTTGAAACTTAAAACACTTTAGGAATCAATAAAAATGATTTTGGCGCCTTTGAAGAGCAAGAGAATGCCAAGAGAATGCCAAAGATTTGAAGCATTTGGCTGAAATCAGAGTTTTTAGTTGTAAATGTGCCAAATTGAAAATTTGCAATTGAAAATTCTTTTTGAGTGAGTAGGTTTGCCAATAAATGTTCAATAACGACTAAGGGACGAGTTGGAGTCCCTATTTATTGGTTTTTTGGCAAACGTAGTTGTCTTGGATCATTGTTCAAAAAGCAGTACAAAAGGTTGATCGATCAATCGACTTCCAATGACTATATTTTGGAGTTCCTATGGCCTTATGATCGATCGATGTGAGTTTTTATTCTTTTATAGTGGTTTGATTGATCATCTTACTAAGGTTGATCAATCAAGGTTTCCCACATCATTTTGTATGATTAATCATGTCTATAGAGATTGATCAACCATGCTTTAAAAAACTTACATGTCAGCATTCTAGTTGATAGATCATGCCTAGAGAGGTTGATCAATCAAACCTTTATATGGATGGTTCGTTGCCTATGTATGATCGATCAAACCTTATACTGGTTGGTCAATCATGTTATTTTTTAGTATATAAAATTAAGCAAAAAGCATGATCTAGGCCAATTCTAAATGAATGAAGATTTTCAAAACATTTGGATGGACTTAAAATATTGTTTTAGAAATATTTTGCATGTCCTATTGTGGAAAAATAAATACATACCTAAGGTTAGGAAACTGGATGGATAATTTCTTTACATTGCTAGAGTTCTTGAGATTTTTCTATCTTGCCTAAACCTAGACCTTCAAAACTTCACTCCTTTCCAAGGTGCTTGTTCAATATGACTGAGTTTTCATTTTAGCTCATAGTCTTATGTCAAATTTTTTTGGTTCTTCCTCATAGACCTTGTAAGTCGGTCATTTGAAAGAAATGCATATGAAATGCTATACATTCAAACTTGTTAGCATACTTCACTTGATGTTGGAAGATATGATGTAATTAGAGTGTCATTGATGTAATTAGTTTGTGTTTCTTGTCTCTTCTTCACTCTTACTAGAGTGAAGGGTATAAATATAATATTGTACTTTTATCATCTATAAATATAGCTTAAAGGGGAGGATTTGGATCGAGTCCATAACCCTCATTCTCGAAATTCGTTACTCTCCTTCTTCTACTCCTAAACCTTCTCTTCATTCTCTCCCTTAGTTTCTTCTCACTCCTTAATCCTCTTCTACTTTGATTATACATCATGGAATGCTAAGTTGTAACAAGGTATCAGAATGGGCAATGATCTGACACAGAAAAGGACAAGAAGATGGACGAGAAAGGGAGGAAAAGAAGAAGAAGAAGAAAACAAAAAGAAAAAAAAGGAGTTTCTCGTTTTTCCTTAAGTCTTATTTCCCAATTCTTATTTTTCATTGGATGTTTCACTCTCTTTCCGTATTTTTAATATATCAAATTATATATCGTTGAAACAATCTTTGTGTCTAGTTTCCAAATCAAAAAAATCGTTGAAATTATATTTTTCTAGAAAGAGAAATTAACATCTGAAGCAGCAAAGGTCAAGCAGTAGAAAGCTTCAATTTTGAGCCGTTTTATACCATCAAAAACGAGACTTTATATGGAGAATTATATATCAAAAGAAATATATGTAAGTATATTTTCTTACCTATACAACAAATTCTCATTCTAAGTTATTTAGATGGAGATATTGATCTCGGAAGAGCCAATAGTCATGTTGGGCAAAGAAGAAAGAGTATTTAGTTCGACCAGATTACAGAGTCCAAAATCTATCAAAAATTGTATGTCAAAAAAAATTATGAAGAGAAGTTATACTTGGATGGAAATTATTTAATTCTAGTTTTAGAATAAGAAAATTTGATGTCAATCTGATTTATATTTAAGGAAAATATCTCATGATCTACCCTTGGAAAGTATCTAGAAAGAATTTTTAGAAGATCATCTTATTTTTAGAAACTTTCCTTGATTTAATTGTCACAAAAGAAGTGTTTCTATTCTGAATTATGGAAACTTCCCAAAAAAATAGTTACTTGATTTAATGCTGTAAATTATTGAAGTATCTATGTAAGAAGATTCTAATATAGAGTCAGATTCAAAACGTGTGTTTCTTCTCTGGTTATGAGAAATCCTTTCAGCAGATTAACAGGATGTTGGAGTAGTACTCAGTGTACTTAAGAGCAACCTCATTCAGCCTATCACTCGATGAAATCCTTTCCAGCTAAACTAGTTTAACCTCAAGCTTTGCCTTCGGGTTTTTGACTAGCCTTGCAGAATCAGTTTCATCCTGTAATTACATCTCTAAACGTGGACTAAATTCATAAACATGACACTTATGTCATTGGCTGATAATTAGTTCGTTTAATATGGCTTCCTCTTGGTTTGGTGTCTGAATTAATCATTGATGTAGTAGGAGTGGAAGCAACATCCATTACTGTTTTATTCACTTTTTTCTATTTTTTAGAAGACATTGCGGCTACTCTCAGTTAAGTTATTCTTTTGGAGAAGATTGACAATACTTGGTTCAACTTATTGGCCGTTTATTACTCAGTTCCAACTTATTATTTGGTGCACATCTTCCTTATTCAAGGATAGACTTGTTGCAGATTACCTCATGTGTCCTTATTACTCTTAAAGCTTTTTACTATTTACAAGTTATCTGCTGCTGTATAACTACATTTGATGAAGAATTTGAATTAGTTCATAAAATAAAGCACATGATGGCCCCAACTTCTTCATCTTACTATAGATTCCCCTTTACCCTTTTATTATTTGGCAGTCTTTCTCCTACCATCATTTATTTGACTCTCACTTACCCCTTTGGCCAACCCTTTTGGAGTGTTGTTTTGGTTGGTCCTTTTTATATATATGGGTGTTTTAAGTCCATTAAGAATTTTTTATTGGTACCCTTGGGTTTTTTTGTCAACTTGTGAATGACAGGCATTACCTACTTTAGTGATTACTATATTTGTTCAAAATCATTTCAAATTGGTTTCAACTTATGTTTTATCACCCATTTCTACCCTTTAAGAGTTTGAGCCCGGTTTCTTACTTATCATTGGGCCACCATGATGAGGAGATTATTACTATATCTATGTTATCTGATTCACGTTGGGATCACCGCCATTAGCTTCCAACTTGAGGGGAGTGTTGGAAGATATGATGTAATTAGAGTGTCATTGATGTAATTAGTTTGTGTTTTTTGTCTCTTCTTCACTCTTACAAGGGAAAATGATATAACTGTAACATTGTACTTTTATCATCTATAAATATAGTTTAAAGGGGAGGGTTTGGATCAAGTCCATTATCCTAATTCTCTAGCCTCTTTCTCCTTCTCCAAAATCATCACTCTCCTTCTTCTCCTCCTAAACCTTCTCTTCTTTCTCTCCATTGGTTTTTTCTCACCCCTTAATCCTCTTCTTCTTTGATTATATATCATGGAATACTAAGTTGTAACGCTTGAGTTTAGTTATTATGAAAATCCGGGAATGAGTTAACCAAGGTCAAAAGGTTTGCCATAGTACTTGCAACACTTACTTTCTTATAGCCCAGCTTACATACAAAGGAATGCAGCTCAATTGGCCCTTAATAAACTGATTTTAAAATTCAAAGCTCATAAGAAAACTTTAGATTGGTTTTCAAATAAAGGGAGCAATTCCAAAGAAGCTCAAGATAAATTCAATTTGAAATAAAAAAAATAAAAAAAAAGATAAGTAGTTTTCTCTGTTGTAGCAAATGCAAAATCATGTAGCTTTGTTAGAACAAGTTAGATGTTTTTAAAGCATGGGAACATGATTCTTACTAGTATAGAACTAAGAAAAATCAATATTTTAAAATAAAAGGTATGATTCTTGAGAGTAGGCTCTTCCAATTTGAAAATTAAAACCCACAATTGATCTAAAAAGTAAAAGATGGCTTGGAAGTGGCCATGGACACTTCAACAATCAAGAGAGTGCTGAATGGGCACAAAGAGCTTGAATAGATGAGATATCAATGGAAAAAATTGGATAATTGAATTTAGAAATAAAAGACACTTTACCCTTTTGAAAAACTCAATGAAAACTTGATTCAAATTAATGAGAAAATACTTACATATATTTTGGAGACTTCATTATGTGGGATCAAAGTTCAAAACTTTCCAATGCAGCTTTGTTGGTCACATCATTCTAATCTTGATGATATACCACTCAAATACTCCTTTTTATGGGTGTCTAGCATTAGGACCGGCATGGTTCATTTGTCATGCTTTCGTTTTTGGGTGCGTAGTTCAAATGCTGACCCTCTTAGATGTCATATTTCTAAATGTAGCCGATTAAATGTCTTAATTCCAAATATGACTCTATAAATTCTAATCTAGTTTATATTCGATGTAACATTATTATAAAATCTTTAAAAAATAAAATTACTAAATTTATTTTATATTCTTTTTAATATTTTACATAAACCTTTTATTTAAAAAAAAACATTTCTACTTTCATGCAATATGAGCTAGAATAGAGTAAACGCAACCACTCCAACTCAACCGAACTTTAGTGATTTTGTATCATTCATTCAATCATTCACATAGACAAAGAAATCTTAAAACCGTTGAACAATCAAATTCAAAATTTCTCTTTTATGTTGTCGTACTACTTTTTTCCACCACATGTATAAACACATAAAACTTTGTTATATTCATTTATGCCCCGTTAGTGCCCTGGTTGGAAAATTAAATCCCAGGAAAAGCTAGAAATGTTTTTCCTAGGTTAGAGATTTCCAAGAAACTTTCTGATAAAAACCCATTAATGCCTTACTAAGTTACATGGAAAATTTTAAATTTTTCCAAGAAAAAATAAATAGACTTATTAGTGACTTTTTCCAAGGAAATAAATAAAAGAATAATCAATCTCACACATTACCATACTTATCCGATAAATTTCAGTAAAATAAAATGTCAAATGAAAAATTTTAAAACTTTTTTATCTAAAAAAATAGGTCATGTTAAATCAACTATTGTTCTCTACATAATTGTCCCACATTTGAGCTACTATATTATTACAGAAATAGTTAGCTAATTCAATTTGTTCATTTCTCCTTCTTCTCCCTTATATTGAGTGTAAGTTGGTTTCTCTCCTTCAATTCCTTCATCATTACAATTTGATATCCATATAAAATTGTGAATGATACAACATGCAATAACAATTTTCACTTGAGTCTTGTATGGGAATGGAAGTGATCGATCCAAAATTGCAAACCATTGCTTCCACATACCAAAATTCTCTCAATTATGGTTTTTAATGATGAATATCGATGGTTGAATAACTTTGGGAGGGTTAGTGCACATGACTCAGGACATGATCTTCATGCGCATTATGCAGTTCATGTCCTGGTGTCGTTAGGGGGCGCCGAAATTCATATCATATACATGAACATACATGACGCAGAAGTTCATGTCCCAAGAGTAAACGGCGGAAAGCGTTTTCCGCCCAATTTTGAGAATCATCTACATGACTCTCGCGCGGGGTTCTCTCTGCCGCACACCTCTCTGCCATTGCATTCCCGCAGCCCTCTCTCATTCTCTGCTCCCTCTCTCGTCTCTGCAACCCTCTCTCGTCTCCATTCTCGCAGCCCTCTCTCGTCTCCATTCCCGCAGAGCACGGGAGGTCGAGCATCTATTGCAAAGCTTCTCGGCCTCCCTCTCTTCTCCCTCTTGGCGTACCGTCGGAGCGCCGCCTCTGTCGGCATTGCCTGCCGTTGTTGCCTTTGCCTAGCCCGTCCCCCGTGGCCATTACCGTTGCCTGCTGGCTCACTGCTGAGGAAGACGAAGATGTTTAATTTTTCCTAAGTTAGGAAAAATTAAACTATCTTCATAAAAATCATTAATTTATAATTTTTATTTATAAAATAATTATTTTTATTTTAAAATTATTATATTAAAATAGTGATTTAATAGTCATAATTAAAATATTATTAAAATAAATATTTGATAAATTATTTTGGCATAATTATCCGATTGCTATAGTTAATTAAACTAATGGTTTTAAATTTTGTGATAATATATTATTAATTAATAATACATAAATATATTATGTACAAATATATAATATGTTAAAGTTATAATTAGATCAATTTTTTCACTTAAATTATTCATTTTTAGGTTAAAGTATATCATATGTTATTAATAAATTAATAACTTAACGTATTACTTTTATTTTTTTATTTATAACGTTATTTATTTATTATTTGTAATTAATCATATACGTATTTCATTGGCTCATGTAATTACCATATTAATGCACAATAAAATATCTAATTCAATTAATAAATATATTAATATATTTAATTATATATTAAATAACTTATTCGTGTAGTAATAATGGTTGTTTTACCTAATTTGGGGTTTAAGGATTATGTTGTAATTAAGTACACTGTAAAGGTTTAAGAGACTCTCTTGTTTTTTATGTTTTTCTCATGTTGGGGCACTAACACTGGAAACTGTTTTCCAGTGCACATGAAATCGTCAACACTAACACCAAAGTGCGAAGATGATCTTCATGTACATAACTGACATGATCTTCATGTTGGACATGAACTTGAACTTGAAAAATCTATTTGGGGGACTAACCCCCCCTTTGTTGATATATGAAGGTGATGATTTTCATAATATTCATTTAAATGACATCTAGTTGAATGATAAGGTGCCAAAAAGCCGGGCAAGTTGGCTTACTCGATATCTATCAAGTAGTATTTTCCTACAATATGAAACAACAATAATGATTAATATGAATAAAGGTAACGAGTACCAAAAATAAAAAATAAACAACCCCTTTCTTTTGTTCTAGTTTGAAATTTTTCGTATTCAATCTAGAAACATGGAACCGGTTGATATACACTTGGGGTTGAATAAAGTACATATAAATAACCCCAACAAAAAATTCAAGAAAAAAATCAGTAAGATTAACCAATTTCGTATTATAGAATTGTCAAGATCGCTGCTCATGCTAACACTACCGATTCCCATAGACATTCTTAGTTTTCATTAACTATGTCCATGAGTTTCAAGAGAGAACAATCATTTCAGCATTAACCTCAATTACTTTAAACATTTTCTTAAAAAACCTTCAATGAGTCATTATCAAACTAGACCTTGAGAAAGCATTGGATAATGTCAATAATCATTTCATCACATCAACATGAGATAATAGATTATTCCAGCAACATGAAGCTTCAAAGAATCATTATCATACTAGACCTCGAGAAAGCATTGGATAATGTCAATTGGATTCTCCTTGACTTGCCATAAGTCATTTGTGATTCTAGAGAAGATGGGGAGCTTGGATTGCTAATTATATCACCTCACTCTCGCATTCCATCGTTATTATGGAAAGCAAACAAGTAGGGCGAAATCAGATTTCTATGGCATGAATGTCCCATCTGATGTATTATCCAATCCAGGAAAATTTATGGAGTGCAATATTGTGCAGCTTCCTGCCATGTATGTTGGGCTCCTTGTTTGTCAATAAGCCAACCAGCAACCTTTTGGCCCTATTAGAGAAATATTCGAGTGTCGGCTTTCAAGTTGAAAAAGGAAATTCTCTCAAATTCTGACGGACAGGCTCGCCCTAGTAAACCTAACGTCGCTGCCCTCCCCCTATCTATCTGTGCTCAAATGCCCAACAAGTATAATCAAGAATCTTGAGGCACTTGAAAGAAGGTTTCTAAGGAGGGGATCATCAAACTCATTCAAATACTACCTTATCAAGTGGTAGTAGGAGTGCACTAAAAAGCTTAAAGGAGATGAACAAATCCTTACTAGGGAAATGCCTTTGGCAATTTGGAAATGAGAAATTGGCTTTCAAGGAACTTAAATGGTGCAAAGTAGCTAATTTCTTCCCCTCTCTCTTTAGAATCTTTAATGATGCAAGTATGCTGGTGGCTGATGCAAAAAATGAGAATGGCTGGCATATTTGGTCAAAACAGTGTTTTGCATATATTCAACAGTGGTAAGAGTTGAAAGAACATATTGGCCAAAACAGGGGGGTTTACCCTGAAAATGTCGAAGAGCCAAAACAGTATGAAGTTTTGGCTCTTCGACATTTTCAGTGTAAAACCCTCGAAATAAATTCACCTTCTAACGTGTCTTGCCCTCTCCAGCCCATAGAGAAATCTCTGAATTTGCAGCTAACTTGGCAGCAGAGTTATGGCTGCTTCAATATTCTTTTCAAGGCATCTGACTTAAAACATTTTCAGATCACGGTTAAGCAAAAGATTTCTTTTGCCAACATTAATCCAGAAATACATTTATGAATATCTTCTGGATGGTCGTCTGCTATTTAGGATAAAACCAAATGTAGATAACCCATCGTAAAACTAACGAATTTTAAGAAAACCCATTACCATGGAAACCTCACTCACTGAGAAATGCTGTTTCTTCATGACCAGATCAACAAGCCGGATCAACGTCTCCTCGATGCCGAAGGAAGATAGGTCTTCAGCTTGCATAGAGAATGAGGAAAATTCTGCCAATATTCCTTTCTTCCTTTCCGGGGGAGAGGAGAGGGATAATGGGGGAAGGGAGACGAGAGAGAGGAAAGGGACGGAAGCGACGGAATAAGAGGGGTTGATGAAGATGACAGAAGAGGGGGGGAAACCGGTGGAGAGGAGAGGTAGAGGGAGGGAAGGGAGAGGAGGCGGAGGAGAGGGGGTATATGTTTATCGAGGACGGAAGACAGCGTTGAGAGGAGGAAAGAACATCGAGGACAGGATCGAATTAGGTCGAGCCGGATGTTTTTCCAGGTAGAGAGTTTCCAGAGTCTAATGCCTGGAAAATATGCATTTCCCGGAAAAGAGGGGCACTAATGAATCCAGGAAACATATTTTTACCTGAATATCTTCCCACTCTTCCATGATCCTCAGCACCACTTACAGTCCCTTGATCACTCGTGAAAGGCAGCAAGGGGGGAACTTTCGCCGACACTTTTTTTTATTTAATTTTTGAAAATTTTAGTTACTTATTTACATTCAAAATTAATGGATATTTTTTTATCTAATTTAAATTAAACCATATTAAGAAATATAAAAAAAAAAGTACTCTCTAACCTAACAAAATTAAATATAAAAATGATAAATTAATTTGTATTTAAAAAATATATGTTCAAAATTACTTTCTCACTTTGTCTAGTAGCATTTTGTGGAGTCATGGCAAGCAAGCAATCAAGATTCATGGTTCGATTCAATCACTCCTATTCATTTTATATGAATTTGCTTCTTGTTAACTATATTTTAACACCTCCATTTTCTTGTCTGGAAATTTAGAGCCTGTTTGGAACCCACAGAAAAGACAAAAAGAGAAGAAAATGGGAGAGAAAGTTATTTTTTGTTGTTTGGCAATAGAGAATCATTGAGAGAGAAAAAAAATAAGAGCTTAGTTAATAAATTTTCTCTCACAAAATGTTAAAATTTGGAGAGAGAAGAAAAGAAAAAGAAATTTAAGAAAAAAATTTAATCATCAATATTTTAAAATATTACTAGTTTTCTTTTCTTTTCTATTTCCGCAAGCATCCAAACAAGAGAAACCATATTTCTCTTCCATTTTTTCTCTTATTTTCCATTGGAGAAAATAAACCTCTTTTTTTTTTTTCTTCTTTTTTTCATTTTTTTTCTCTCCATTTTTTGTGTTCCAAGCATAGCTTTAGAGCCTAGAAAAAAAAAGAATTTTACTATACTACTCATTTTATAAAAATAATAACACATATAACCAACTTTTCAACTTTATATCACAAAAACCCAACTTTGACTGGTCAAGTGCACATGTGCATAGTCAAAGGTAAACACGTAAGCTTTGACTATTTATGTCATCCCACATTAGCACAAAGACTAAAACGACATGTCACCCTCCACGACATCGGGAAGCCATGTCATCCTCCATATAGCATCAAATGCCACATACCCCATCCGCATCAGTTTACCTTTTTTCTTCTATTTTCTTTTCATGGTTTGTATAAGTTATTTTTTAATTTAAAATATTTTAAAAAATTAATTTCTGGTTTTAAAAAATCTTACACATTTCATTTCATTACCTTCACTTTATTATAATAAAAAATTGATTATTAATTATTTTAAATATATTTTTAATGTAATTAATACCTTTTTTTACTTAATACCTTCATGTAATTATTTTACTTTAAGATATTATTTAATTTAAAACAATATTTAGTAAAAAAAATTATTTTTAAAAATTCTTATTTGTTGGCAAAAAAAATTCTACCTTCTTTTTTATTATAAAATTATTATATTAATTAATTAAAAAAATTGTTCTTATCTATTTAACACCTTTTATTATCGATTTAAAATATTTTTAATTGAAATTTTATTTTAATATTCTAAAATCTAATTTATCAAAATATTTTTATAATATTTAAAATTTATTTAAAATATTAAAATATTTAATTTAAAAAAATAATACTTTTATTTGATGACAGGCCAGATGACATGGCATCCTACATGAGAATTATGTGGCTTCTTGATGATGTGGTAGGTGACATGTTGTTTGAGTTTTTGGTGTTGATGTGTTGTGATGACACGACACCACATAAGCGGTTAAAGTTTACGTATCTTCTTTGACTATACACATGTACAGTTGACCGATAAAAGTTTGGTATTTGTCAAAAATTTAGTTATTTGAGTTATTATTTTTTAAAAAATCTGGTAGTAAGTAAAAATTTAGTTATTTGAGTTATTATTTTTTTAAAAAATTCCAAAAAAAAAAAAAAAGAATTACACAATGTAATGTCCATATCTAATTTGAGACATATTAGGCAATACTCTTAGACGTTACATATGTTGATCTGTTCACCACCGATAAAAAAATATTAAAACAATAGAGGGAGAAGCAAAAGGTGGCAGCTAGTTATTAAGGAAATATTCGTGATTGTTGAGTGTAAGAAAGATAACAAACTTTCTTACATTTTCTCGCTGGTAAACCTTCACCAGTAGGCCTCTCTCGTACCTTCTTCAACTTGCAACAAAGATCAAATCGCAAAAAAGTACCCTCTCGGCTTCCAAGAGTAGTGCCATTATTGCCTATATTATGACCGGAAGGAACTGTTTGAGATTGCATCCAATGATCCCTTGGCACCTCTCAACATAAGAGAAAAGCCTAAATATAAGTTCAAATTTGAATTCAAGCAAAGCCTCAATCATGTAAAAGAGAATTCAACGGCAACCCTGGATTGGATTGGTTGGTTACAAACACTCTATGGGTTTCTTTGATGCCAATTCAACCAGAGGTGTCACGTAAGTGTTTTATCATGATTAGTAAATACAGAGTTCATTAAAGAAAGTAGTCCAATCAGTTCAGCCAGCTTTTCCTCCTTTTGACAAAAGCTCGGAAGCTTTTTGACGTATTACTGATTCCTAATTTCAGAGCTACCAAATATTCCCTTCGGGGTGCCAAATTTCAATGCGATGAACTTCTTCCCGACTTGTAATCTCAGTTAAAAACATGCACGCGACTGTACTACCTTTGCTAAGGATTCTCTCCATGTCTTCTACAAGCAATCAGATGTTCAAGATTCCGTGTTTTGAACAATACTCAATTTAGCTGAAGCCGTCCATTCGAGCTTATATAAACCACGCTTCAGAAGCCACGATTACAATCTGAAGCAAGGTATTATCATTCGAGGGTCGGGGAGGAAAATGTCTGTCGTAGCATCTGGTAGTCGTGTGCCAATAGTGAGCAAGATCTACTGTTCGTCTTCCCCATTAGTTTTCTTCGTCAGAAACAGGCCTCATGCGGTAAACGGAGGTGGTTTCGTCGTAACTAACTGTCGCCAAGAGGTGGTTTTCAGAGTAGATGGATGCGGGACCCTTGGAACCGAAGGAAAGTTGATTCTCAGAGATGGCGATGGTGCTCCCTTACTTGTTATCATTCGACGAAAGGTATTACATCACCCGAATCGATACGTGTCTAATCTTAATCGCAGGCGGGACCTATCTTGTTGATCTCTATGTCTTTCAATTTTCAGGGGGGCGTCGTACAAGCCTTGAGCTCCTCTAAACTATGGAAGGGATACACCCAGGAGGAGGAGGAGGGAGCAGAGAAGCTGGTTTTTAGCTTAAAAGAACCCTCAGCCTGGTCTATAAAGAGCAAAATTACAGTATCTATTGAACCCCATGGCAGAGGTTGGGACTTTGAAGTCAAGGGATCCTTCGTTAGTAGAAATTGTTGCATTAGTGACCGACGGGGAAATGTTGCAGCCCAGGTATAAAATGAGAGAGAAGGAGAGAGGAAATAGAACATTTATTAATTTGATTGCTATTGACTGATCAGGACTTCCAGGCATCTCTCTTAATGGGATCCGTTTCTTGATGCAGGTGGGCATTGTAGAAGTGAAGGAATTATTGAGAAGTAAAGATGTATACCATGTGGTGGTGCAGCCCGGAGCTGATCAGGCCTTTGTTTTTGGAATCATCGCCGTTCTCGACAACATATACGGCCAATCAACTGCATGCTAAGCAAGCGATCCAACTGGCTTTCATTGACCATCATCCTCTGCCCTTCTTATTCTTAATCCGTCTTCTGCTTACGTTGTACTCAATCGTGTTTCCCTGATGACAGCACCCACTGAGGGTTTATCCAACTGGCTTTCATTAGCCTCACGTTTCAAAGTTTGTATGTTTTGTTTTTACATGAAAGAATCTTAACCACGTAGAATGAGAGAGAAAGTTTGATTATATTTGTTTTTACATGAACAAATCTGAAGGGGAAGGTTATGTTAAACATTGAGAACAGGGCAGGGACTATGTTGTTTTCATGGGGATGGGTTCCGGTCATGTCTATGGGAGGGATGGATTTTGAAAAATCAAATCCTGAATCGTTTGAATCCAACCTAGTTACTGACTTACGATTCAAGAATATTTCTCTCAGCATTGTCTTTTCTCGCACAGCACCAAAAGACTACATGAATGAAAATTAAGATATTCAGCTTGGAATTGATAAAACTATAGTAAGGGCCTGTTAGTGCAGCGTAAGTGGGGAAAGTGGGCTGAAACGCGTTAGTGCGCACCGTAAGTGACGGGGGAAAGTGAAATACAGTTGTATTTCGTTTTCCCCCGTTTTAGGCATAAAACGATGGTAAGTAAAATTAGAGGGTTGAGCTCTGATTTCACTTACCATCGCTCAAATACATCTCGGGCTCAGGCTGTCAGGAAGGAACCTCTGTCGAACAAGGTTTCGGAGAAATTTTTTTCTCTCCCGCTCGCTCACGACATTCAGGGACTTCAATCGCCCTAATTCGACTTCTCTTCTCTCTCGGCCTCCCTCTCGACCTCCGTCGCAAAGCACGGGAGGCCGAGCCTTTGTCGCAAAGCCTCTCGGCATACCGTCAGAGTGCCGCCTCCTTCGTCGTTGCCCGTTGGCCCGCCGCCTCCGTCGTTGTCGCTCGCTGCCTCCGTCGCTGTTGCCCGCTGCCTCCGTCGCTGTTGCCCGCTGCCACCGTCACCGTAGTCTCCCGCCGTTGACAAAAACGACACGCGTCGTGAGGAAGACAATAGTTTAATTTTTCCTAAGTTAGGAAAAATTAAACCGTTGTAATAATTTATATTTTTTATTTAAAAATATTTTTTTATAATATATTTATTTTATAATTACTATTTTAAATTAGTGATTTAATAGTCATAATTAAAATATTGTTAAAATAAATATTTGATAAATTATTTTGGTTTAATTATCCCATCACTATAATTAATTAAACCAATGGTTTTAAATTTTGTAACAATATATTATTAATTAATAATACATAAAAATATATTATGTTATTGATAAATATATATTTATTTATTATATTAATTTTTTTATTATTGTATTAAATTAGTGGTTTTTAATGTTAAAACATATCTTATGTTATTAAAAATAATTTATTTATTTATTATATTCACTTATGTTATTTTTTATTTTAATTTATTTATTTTTAATAATTTATTCTAGTCGCACGTACCCAGTGGGAGTCCGCAATACAATCAGCAAGAGCATCATATTATCGAGATATTTTAGCAATTCAGATATGACAAAATTATTGACTATTATGTTTTAATGCCACTAAATATTTTTTGTGTTGTATTTTTGTATGAACAGATATAATTTTTTATATTAAAAAGGTGAT
Organism: Aristolochia californica; assembly: GCF_029961685.1. NCBI lineage: Eukaryota > Viridiplantae > Streptophyta > Magnoliopsida > Piperales > Aristolochiaceae > Aristolochia > Aristolochia californica. Next base: position 40,600,263 of record NW_027181992.1, on the reverse strand, counting down.
TGAGTTATATTTGTATTACTTTTATTTTTATTATTACGATATTTGTGTAGTACGATATTTGTATAATTATTTCATATTTAGATATTACAAAATTAAAATTTGATTACAAATTTAATAATATAAAAGTAAGCATTTGTTTAATTATTATATTTAATATATTTTATTTATTAACTAATATTAATTTAATTTTATGATAGTCAGATATATCAAAATATTTTATTTAATAAATAATCTATAAGCACTTTGCACCACACTTTCCATTGCGTACACTAACAAACAAGTACTTTACAATACACTTTCAATTGCGCGCACTAACACAAACAAATATTTTACATTCCCTCTCACTTTCCCCAGGGAAAGTACTTTTCATTGTATTCCACTTTCCCTCCTCACTTACATTGTGCACTAACCCCCCTAAATTGAAACAGAAACAAATAAAACACAATCTATTTGGCTGTGTAGGAATAGAGAAAATTAGAATTAATAGAACCATAATGAACTTGAATTGAACTTTAAATGAATTGATTCAACTTCAACTCATCCTTGGGTGTTAGTGTAGACGAGTTCAAGTGCACTGGAAAACAGATTCCAATGTTAATGGCCCCATATGAAAAGTATGATATAAACAAGAGAACGAATAACCTTTTATAATATACTTAAATAGAACATATATTTAAATAGATAATTAACCAAAATAAACATGGTTACTACACTTATAAGTGATTTATTAGAATATATTAATATCTTAATTAATAAAAAATTATATTCTATTACTTAATTATTATAGTTTATTATAAATTAATACAACAATTACGTGTGACTAGAATAAATTATTAAAAATAAAAAATAACATAATATAATAAATAAATAAATTATTTTTTAGTAACATAAGATATGTTTTAACATTAAAAACCACTAATTTAATACAATAATAAAAAATAATATAATAAATAAATAAATATATATATATATATATATATATATATTAAAACCATTGGTTTAATTAATTATAGCAATGAGATAATTAAACAAAATAATTTACCAAATATTTATTTTAACAATATTTTAATTATGACTATTAAATTACTAATTTAATATAGTAATTATAATATAAATATATTAAATAAATAAAAATAATTATTTTACAAATAAACATTATAAATTATTATTTTTATGACGATGGTTTAATTTTGCCTAAGTTAGGAAAAATTAAACCATGCGCATCGTCTTCCTTAGCGGTGGATCAGCGGGCAACGGCGACGGAGGCGGCGCTCCGACAGTACGCCGAGAGGGAGAAAAGAGGGAGGCCGAGAGGCTCTGCGATAGAGGTTTGGCCTCTCGTGCTTTGCGATGGATGTCAAGAGGGAGAGGAGAGGGAAGAAGACCGACGGGAGAAGAGAAAAAAAATGTTGGCAGAAGGATCGTGAGGTGGTGGTGGGGGGGGGTGAGGGGTGAGCAACATGCGACGCGCGGTTCAATTGGTTGATTCACAAAATAGGTGGAAAACCAAATTCTCTGATTTTTACCTGAGAAAATAAAGTGATGTAATTTATCTTCAATTCAATTCATTTTACATTAACGACATTATTTAATGAACTAAGTAATGAGGGGGGAATTCATTCCACTTCATTGTGGACTAACCCCCCTAAGTTACATATAAAAAGAAGTTGAAGTTGTTAGAAAATCGTAATCTTAAATCATAATCAAAATTTTTCATCACGCTAGAATATTAGGATTCGGGATACATACCTGGATCCATTCCGAAATTTCGTCTTTTTGATGCGGAATTACTGTGACGAACAGAAGAATGAAAAATGGTTTTATGATCTTCCTCAACTAAATCACCTTTATTCCACTAAGGGACCGTCACGACTCTTCCGAATGGGGAGAAGAGAAACCGAGTTGGATTTAGTGTCTTGGGGACCACAACCCTGATGTTCTATTTATATTATTTTATTTAGGGTTCCCATAATTCCCTAATTAAGACAATATGAGTATCTACTCAATTGTCCCATATTCATTCTTTAGCAGTTTATGGGCTTACCATCATTAGACCACTTAATTTTAGCCCATATTAAATATAATTGAATAAAATATGTTACCCAACTTAGGAAACATGAGTTTCCTAACAATCTCTCACTTGGGTTACATATCATTCTTGAACAAATTATATCACAAAGGCTTTCATCTGTATACTATGGAACCATCTTATACATTAATAATGGAACCACCGCGACTATCATCACAATACAGTCGTGACTAAACCACGATGATCACCACATTAATACACTCAATGACATAGCTCAAATATGGATGAGTAACATGGAAATTACATGCAATGTGATCTCGTACATGCCTATTTCCAACTGGTCCTTCTTTAGTGAGATCTTTCCAAAGTCCTTAATGCAATGCGAACATTGCTCATAAAAAAAAACACAAACAAGTTTAGAAATAGAATAATAAGCAATCAATTTTATTATGTAAAAAATTGAATAACTCAATGTCTAAAGCAAACATATAGTACAGAAATGACTCCCACTAAACCAATGTATCCTCAGAAATAACTCCCATATGAGCAGTGTGCTCATGAAATACCTTAGGCGTTAAACCCTTGGTTAATGGGTCTGCTAGCATAGAGTCTGTCCCTATATGTTCTATAGAAATCTGCTTATCCTGAGTTCTCTCCTTAACAACTAGAAACTTGATGTCGATAAACTTCAACTTCGTCGAGCTCCTGTTGTTGTTGGAATAAAGTACCGCTGAGTTATTGTCACAATAAATCTTTAATGGCTTGTTAATGCCATCTACCACTCGCAGTCCAGTGACAAAGTTTCGCAACCATATTCCGTGGTTGGACGCCTCAAAACAAACAATGAACTCCGTAACCATGGTGAAGAAGCTATGAGAGTCTGCTTAGAAGACTTCCATGAGATAGCTCCTTCCCCAAACATAAAGATGTAGCCTGATGTGGAGCATCTGCTATCTTGGCATCCAACAAAGTCTAAGTCAGAGAACCCAATGATCTCTAAATTGTCTGATCTCCGACAAGTGAGCATGTAGTCTTTTGTTTTCCTCAAATAACCCATTACGCATTTGGCTGCCTTCCCATGTTGCATACCCGGATTGCTCAAATATCTGCCCAGAACTCCTACTATAAATGCTATGTCGGAACGTGCACAAACTTGAACATACATTAAACTCCCTACTAGTGATGCATAGGGAATTGTCTGCATCTCTTTTCTTTCAAGATCATTATTAGGGCACTATTTGAGACTAAACTTGTCTCCTTTAGCGACGGGTGTGTCTTCTGGTTTACTATCTTTCATGCCGAATCTGCTCAAAATCTTATCAATATAGTTCTTTTGTGACAACCTAAGGATACCTTGAGAACGATCTCTAAGTATCTGTATACTTGATACAAAAGAGGCATCACCAAGATCTTTCATCTCGAATTTCTTCGTCAGAAATTTCTTGGTTTCGTGCAGTAAGCCTATATCGCTACTAGCGAGTAGAATATCATCGACATATAATATTAGGAAGATGTATTTACTCCCACTGAACTTATGATATACACAGTCATCAACAACATTCGCCTCAAAACCGTACGAGGTTATGACTTGATGGAACTTGTAATACCATTGACGAGAAACTTGTTTGAGACCATAGATGGATTTCTT